>NC_052534.1:90722148-91031352 GCF_016699485.2 Gallus gallus | reverse complement strand
TCTGTCTCTTCCTAATAGCCTTCCTATGGAATCGAGGTCTATGGTAGATGCAGGTACAGCATTTTGCACACCTGATTATGCTATGAATGTTTCAACACAGCTCCCATCAGAGTGGTGGGGAGTTCCACTGAGGGGACAGTGACTTAGAAAGGTGCACAGTTTCAAGAGGAAAATGACATCAGACAGAACTTTTTATCAATTTCTTCCAATCTTCCAAATAATGGTGGTTTATTTAAGAGGGTCAGTAGGTGCAGAGTATAGTAGTTACCCAAAAATAGGCTAACTGGGCTTGGAAAAATGAAGCCTTCCTCTTAAGCTTTTTAAATGTTTCTTGTCTCAATTACTTTATTATAGATATGGAAATGAAATTTACCTATTCTCCCATCAGAGCAAGTCACTTCTTACTTGCTAGATATTTTTTACACCTGTATTCCTAGTGTAGTTTGAAATTAAAACTAACATTCATGTTTTCTTTGGTAAATCAACATTGCAGCTGGTGGTATAGAAGTGAGCTTATGGACAGAATATTTGCTGATTATTCTGTCCATTGAGTCAAAATATATTGGTTTTTTTATTCCTGAGAATTTATTTAGATCTGATATTAGCAATAGGTATTGTTTTTGTTGTTGTTGTTGTGTGTTAGGATTTTGACAAGTAATTAGAAGCCATAGAGTGTTCTTTGGCATCATTATTATATTCTGACAAATTGCATTAGGCCCTAAGAGGTCAAAATCCCCCTTTGGAGTTTTCTGTGGTCTTGGTGAAAAGCAGTAGTGATGAACCTCAGAAGGATTTAAGGAAGAATCTCTGCTTAGGTGCAGAAACATAATGCGTCTGGTACTAAAGATTACAATCTCAAGTATAAAGCAAAGACATCAAGAGGGGTAGAATATTGTCTTGTGTGGTTTGCAGTTTTCTCACATGTCCATTGGTTGCTTGCTTAATGTTGATTGTTGTGGCTTAGGACAGTCTCCCCTGCTCCCAGTACAACAGCTTTCCTTCACACTAAATAGGAACAGTCACTATTCGCAGCGTAATCCTTCGGCCCACTTCTGGGGCAGGAATGTCTTTGGGGTATTTTCTCACACTATCTCCCAGCACAAGTGGGAACTGCTTGAAAATGGCTGTCCACTCTATCTCTTATGAAGTCCAGGCATCTTTAACCAAAGATCAGAACCATCATGGCATCTTCACTGTGCCATGTTTAACATCTTCCTCTGCATAGGAAAGCTCTGCTTGCTCATTATTGCATGCCTGGTAAGCTCAAAACTAGGTTAAGGAAGAGTGGAGTCATCTCTTGGCTCAGATGCTGAAAGAGATACCGTTCTAAGAAAATACATGCCTTCCTGCCATGGCCTGAAAGAGCCTTAGAAGTTGTTGTACATTATACCAAGACAATCTGACATTTGGCTTTTCCCAAGGCAGGACTGAGTTTGATGGAACAATGATGAATATTCTTTTAAGCTATTTTCTGCCTTTTTTTCTCCCACACTCCCATTTCATCATTTTTTATCTAGACAAGAGAGACACTTTTGGACCATCAATCTCTGTTACACATGCTTCCACTTTCCAACCATTTCTTGTGTTACAGAAACACATGGAGAATATTTATGCCATCTGGACATGTAGAATATATGTTGTTCTACTTCCACTCAGTACTGAAATGAAAGGGTTATGATCCCCAGACTCAAAGTAGCATTTATGTCCTTGCCTAGATGGCATATCTGGGGAGATTGGCTACCTTGACACTGAATACATTCAGGACGAAGGGAGAAAGAAAGCACCTGCTCATGTCTCAGCTGCTATTCAGTGCTCTGAAATGGTTTTCTCCATTGATTTCTATCTCTGAGGAAGGAGTTCATCTCTTTAGGGTGTTTTCAGAAAATCCATTGGGTTTTCTACTTTGACAGCGTAGCTTTGTCTTGGAGCCATGGGTGCTGTGCTCAGATTTCGTTTTCACCCCACCTAGACCTGACATAAGTCACTGTAGTAGTACTGCTTTTATTGTTAACATTTACACCATTTGCATTTGGGTTCTTCTCTATTTATAATACAGAAATTTAGCAGAGGATGGCCTCTGCCTCAAAGATGTTATGAAGTAAATGAAAGGTACTGCAAGCATCACATGCAATGGAGGAACTGCATTTTGGGAAGTGGGCTCTGTTACAGTGGGTCTATACCAGTGGAAGCATACAGGCAGGAGCTACAAATTTGTTCTCTCAAGCTTTAAAGTTTTCTACCTCAAATCCCCAGCATGATATGAGTTCCAGTGAGTATTGCCTGAACAGCAACACGGATGGATCCTAACACTGTGCCTTCCTGTCTGCAAGTTAAAAAGGAGGTGTTGAGATGCAGTTATGTCTGCTCAAACCAGGATTTGTTTCTTGTTTTTAAACTGAGGTCCTTCTTTTGAAGGTTTTTTTGAACATCTGACAGAAAAAAAATATTAAATACAAAGCTCTTCAGCACTTTGCCTCCACCACTAGGAGCAGCCAAGTCCTTTGGGGAAGGGATGGGGAAGCAAGTGAGCCTTGTCTCACCTTTAATGCTCCTCAAATCATGATGTGCTATGGTAGGCAGGTGGAAACTCATTTTTCTTAACCGTGAGTATCATAACATTTCCCAAATATGTATATCTAATTGAATGATTTTTCCTACAAAAATACTAACCTGACAAATTAAATCCATGCACGATGCACCAGTTGGTGCATGAACAAACTGGTGTAGCAGACTGGATTTCAAACAGTCAAAGGATATTTTGTTACAGAGCTCATATTCTAAGCTACAGGGACAGGCAGTTGAAGCAGTTGCTAATTCTAAAAATACTCCCTAAGAGTGGGTTAATTTGTGCATCACTGAAGCATCAGTCCTTTTTGCTGTCAAGGTATATTTTGCAATTGTAAGGAAAGAATATGTACAGTCTTTAGTGTTTGCTAAAAGCAAATTGGCAGCTACACTTCTTAACTGAGAGTGATATTGCTCATATCTATCGGTATCCTCGTGAGTGCATGAGGCATTTGAAAAGGTGCCACTGCTCTCGGGTTATGCTTTATTTGCCTTTACTACTTCTCTAGTTTTTCTTTTTTTAAATACCATTTATTTATTTATTGAAATGAGCTCCACCACACAGGTTTAATGATTCTTTTCATTTTCAGCTTTTCAGATGATTCTGCAGGTTTCATGATATCACATCAGCAGAAGCTGCTGTAGATTGATGGGACCCCATCAACCACCCTGCCCACTCAATATTATAAAGATTTGTGTCGTCAGTGGTTGTGACGTCTGGTAGGAAGTTGCCCATTTATGGATACTAGAGCAAATGATATCATCACAATAGGTGGCTCCTGTCTAAATAGGATCATTTGTGAAATGAGATTACAGGCATTTATCTGGGAAACAGGAGACAGAGGCACCTGCTTTATGTAATTGATATCCTGGGGACTTATAGTGTACAATAATCAAGAAAAATCTTCCTTTCTAATTCTATTATGTGGGAAAAAACCCCTCTTTTTTTCTGCCTGCATAAAACAAACCCCACTTCCACATGGAATAAGCTCCAGACCATGTTTTCTATTATGCTTGAATATATGGGACATGCATTGCAATCCTATGCTTGCCACACTGCTGCAGTATACTTGTTTTGCAGAGCTCTGTAGCAGGCTAGTCAAAGCTGTGACTAACCAGACCCTTGGATACGTACTCTAATCTCTGGCCTTTATTTTTACAATGAATTTGATTCATTCTTTGATTGCATATTTTTTCTGATTTGCGAGAAGCTTCATGCTCTGTGTTTGGATGCTGACTGCAATACAGCAATAGTCTTTGATACGGTAAGTCAAAGATGACTCATTTCTTACTCTCGTGCCTTCAATTTATACTTTCTACAACACTATCTCATCAGGTAGAAAATGCTGCATTAATTAATGTTGAAGGAGTTAATTTTCAACAGATGCTTTTCCCTTCCCTCCCCCCAGTACTTTGCACCATGGTTTTTTTTTCCTTCTCATGAAAGCAATAGGTTTGAACTGACTTTAAGTAAAATGCTTTTGCTCTATTATTTTTAATAATATTGCCAATATTTTGTCCTATTCTGTAATTCCAACAATGAAGAAGAAAATATATCACACACACAGATCTGAGACTTAACATGTGATGCTAGAATACGATAAGTTCCGTCCAATATTAACCTTTATTACAGCAAGCATGATTTGAAAGGCGAGAATCTTTGGGGAATTCATACTTCAGATAAAGTAGGAAGGTTTCAGTTTTCACTTGAGAATTCGTGTAGCCAGGTCCATACAGTTACAAGAGCCCTTATTTTATGTGCAGGCAGCGGAGAGAAAATGCCTTACAAAAAGACAGTTCCCTTTGTATGCAGCGTGCAGGAGAAGATTCAGTAGTACCCCTTATCAAGTGCACTGTGTGAGATAAGAGCAAAAAGCCCACATATTTGCTGCACAGTGATAGGAGCCTCTACAATGCAGAAACATGGCTGAGAAAAATGCTACCTGGCAGAAATATTCTTTGAAGAGCTTTAAAACAGTGCTGTGATCACACACGCAACGTGCCCTCTTTCAGACAGCTGAGATTAAGTGTACAGGAAAGGTAAAATTTGACATAGGAATGTCTTTTAGAGAAACAGCGGTCTGCAGCAGAGGTCTGGAGGCACACTGGGTTACTGGGTCTCCTCTGGTGAGATTCGCTCAGTCCTGGTTTTAGAGCTGGGCAACTTTGCTGCAAGTGAGCAGTGCTCAGATGGCTCGAAATGAGTGCCTTTGGGAAGGATTCTCTCTCTTTTTCTTCCCCCCCCCCCCCCCCCCTTTTTTTTTTCTTTTCAGGTGTTAAACTTTTCAAGAGCAGAGGGCTTCCTCAGCACCCTTCTGGGTTTGGGTGCGCCTATTAAAAATAATAATTAACAAAATATCAATACATTTGTATTTGTCAGTATAGGCTTCTGACTTGCAAGTGAAATAGCTCGCTTTTCCAAAGTTCATTCACGAGCAGAGCCAACAGAGGGGAAAAAGAAGCAAGGTCTGTGTGAAATCAGAACAAAGCTGTAGGCTGGCTGTCATCGGGCTGTAATTACTGTGGCTTTTCCACTTCTGCTGAGAAGTTTTCGGGTTTGATTTCTGCATTGCCAGTGTGCTAATCTTACAGGCATGCATTAGCGTCAGCTCTTGCACTTGCTGATAATTAGTTCACGGATCCATATCTGTCATGTTTTCCTGTCATTTGAGACAGCCTACATCCTTTGAGTTTAGCAACAAGTGATCAGCGTGATCGTGTACTGCCCAGCATCGTGCACTCTGAAATGGGTCTTCGGAAACGTAAAGGCAGTGGAATAATATTTACTGGGGGCACCAAATATGTATCGTTAGTGAAATTTGTGACCACCGGCGTCCTTTTTTGAATGAAACATGCTGTTGTAAAATGCGTGAAGGCAAGTGGAGGTACGTCAGCATAGGAGCCTGTTAAACACCAGCACTCTGCCTGACAGCATCCTTTGCTCTTGCAAAAAAAAAAAAAAAAGCACAAAACCAAATCAAAAACCAACCAAGAGCACACGGAATAAAGGCTGTCTTCCCCTCAGAAACGTGCAATTAGATCTGCTTAGTGTGTTCCACCGACGTTATTGCGCTGTAAACCTCTCGTACGGCGATTTAGAAAAGTGAAGACATTTCTACAGATCTCATTCCTGCATGTTAAGCAGAAGCTGCAGGAAAGTGGCATGTTCTGCATGTAGAGGCCACATTACATGCTCTGTAATTCAGGCATTCAACCGCTCGTAGCTCTGCTGATCCAATTCCACATACCGAGTGGCGTGCGGGGTGCACTGCTCAGAGAACACACGTAAAGAAATGGTTGCGCAGTCGGTGCTTTTTGTACTACACCTGTGATTTGGTTTTAATTGCATTAGGAATTGTCTGCCAGTTCTGCCTCTGCCGTATCGTTTCCCACTTAAAGGAAGGCATATTTGGCAGCAGCTTTTCAAAAATAACAGAATAACTGAGAAATAACGGGACAGATAATCAATTAGAATCACCAGCATGCTGAAGGATATAGAAATAAAAGCATCCCACCCATTGTGCTTCAAACAGCATATGCAGCTCGTAGCTGAATTTAGCAAACGTAGAGGAGGAATGACTGTAGCATAGGGCACACAGTGTTCCACTTTGGCTTTATCCAGGAACTTTGTTACTGAGATATCCAAAAGTGCTACGACTGTGTATTGTATTACTTATTAATGATGTTTCCTAATATTATTTATTGCCTTCTTTTTTGCCAATACGTCCGAAATCTCAGATGCATTTTGCTGAAAACTTTATCTTTCTGCTTTCATTTCGGTTCTTACATACAGGATGCCGTGCTCTTGGCTTTACCACTTCAATAAGTTCACATAGGTAATAATTGCATTCTATTTTTTTGAGGAGAAAGGTTTGAATGTGAGCTGGAGCACGCCAGGAAAAATCAAGAATAACAGCACTTATGTACCTCTGTTTATATGAGCTTAGTATAAATGAGATCCAGTGAATGTCTCTGACATGAACATAAAGGGTGATAAGTGTGCACACGAAGTACAGCATACGTGGCCCACATCCCTGCCTGTCCTGGCTGCTATCAAATATGAAATCCTAGGAAAGCACGAAAAGCAGCTGGCTTTTTATACTCACTTTAAAAGGAAGTTGTGTTCACCGACAGGAGATGAGTATGGCACAGGGTCTGGCAGTGCCAGCTTCACTTTCTCTGAATACCACAGACATCTATTTTTTTCTCTAATAGATGTATGCTTCAGAAATGCTGCCCAAGGTCAGCGCGGAGGGCTGGATTATGTGTGAAACCACACATCCTCAACTGGAGATCCCGCGGCTAAATCAAATTGAAATGCTTTTAGCTTCTTATTGTGTCATATAAAATATTCATACCTGCAACAACAAAAGATTTGCATGGATTGGTCTGATACAAATTATGGCTGTCATATAATTTAATTGTCTTTGACAGATACACTTGAAAAATTGATATTAAAGCCTGATCATACAGGACAGCATGAATGCCAGCAAAGTATGCAGAAAGCAGCAAAGAATTTCCGCTTAGCAAGCTATTAATTCCTCTTAGCAGTACATTACCAAGGTACGAATAGGGTAACAAGTCTGTTACTGTCAAACTGCCTGCACAGGAAAGCAGTCAGCGGTGTATAAATTAAACCACACAGTAATTCAGAGATTTCTTTCTTTTTGGTGAAGGAAAGCATAGCTGTCTCAGTCACCATTAGCATCTTAAGAGATGCTTTTTGCAATTAATAAACCCAATCACAACATTTCTGGTAGAAATAGTTATTTGCTGTATTGAAGACTGAAGGGTGACCATTGCCCATCAAGAGAAAGAGATTTAAAGCAGAAAATCTTGCAAGGATTTTGCATTTCCGTGCAATTTCTGAGAAAGGTTCAAGTTTGAGCTGATCTCTACAGTAATGCGTTGTGGAAACAGTCATGTTTTCTTCCCAGTTCCTAACACTCTGTGTGTCTCTTGATACAAGAGCAACAACACCCTTCATAAATTACAGTTCCTTTTCTAGGTGACCTGCCATCAAATCCTTGTACCTAGGGCTTGAACACGCTTCTGCTGAAGTTGCTGGCAAAACACTGACTGGCTTAACTGGGATCATGATAAGGGCAACTCACCATTTAATAATCCAGGCCAGAAGATATCAGGCTGCTTTTTCACTTGTTAGATACAGGCTCTTTTCCTGCAAGCAGCAACCTCACACCAGCTTATCAGGAGGACAAAGTCCTTCAGACCTCGTGTGCTTTACCCAGGGGAAGCAAGGACAAGCCTGGCACAATGAGATCATAGAGTCACACAATATCCCAAATCAGAAACTACCAATAAGGATCATCAAGCACAACTCCTGATAAACTTCCCTGTAAGTTAGGGCAGAGTGTATGACAGCTCTTGGTGTTCCCAGTGATGCAACTGAGGAACAATATGCATCTCCCCAACAACTGAGGCCCAGCTGAGTCCCCTACTTTGAAAGCAAAAGGTGGAAAATCACACAGGTGGTTGTGATCAGATGTTAATTCAGCATAAAGCTACAGTAGCCCCCCCCCCACCCCCCTTGTTGGGGTTTCTCCTGTAAGCAATAAGCAAATTTGAGTAGAGGGAGTTCACTTGTTGGTGGACTGAAGGAAGTAGTGAGCTCTGTGTTGTTTTGAAGAGTGGACCTTGTTGAGATCTTGGTTTTTAGGGAATTGGATGTTTTCTGGGTGGAGCTTTTTCTTAGGAAGCCCTTCAATACCAATACAAGCTAGGGGATGAAAGGATTGAGTGCAGCCCTGCCAAAAAAGACCTGGGGGTACTCGTGGATGGGAAGCTGGACATGAGCCAGCAATGTGCTGTCACAGCCCAGAAAGCCAACTGTATCCTGGGCTGCATCTGAAGAAGTGTGGCCTGCAGGGCGAGGGAGATGATCCTGCCTCTCTGTTCTGCTCTGGTGAGACCTCATGTAGAGTACTGCATCCAGATGTGGAGCCCTCAGTACAGGGGAGACACAGACCTGTTGGAGCACATCCAGAGGAGGGCCACGAAAATGATCCAAGGGTTGGAACACCTCTCCTACGAGGACAGGCTGAGAGCTGGGGCTGTTCAGCCTGGAGAAGAGAAGGCTGTGGGGAGATCTGATGGTGGCCTTTCAGTATCTAAAGGGGAGCTGCAGGAAAGAAGGGGAACAGTCTTTAGCGGGATCTGTGGTGATAGAACAAGGGGAAATGGTTTCAAGCTTAAAGGTTGAATATAAGGAAAAAGTCTTACAGTGAGTGTGGTGAGGCACTGGAACAGGTTGTCCAGAGATGTGGTTGATGCCCCGTCCATGGAGACTTTCAAGGCGAGGCTGGATCAGGTCCTGGGCAACCTGCCTGAGCTGTGGATGTCCCTGTTTATTGCAGAGGAGTTGGATTAGATGACCTTTGAAGGTCCCTTCCAATTCTAAGGATTCTAGGATATGTTGTGCTAGCGCTCTGCTGCTAGATGCAAGCACTGTGTTAAACTCCCAGAAGCCCCACCTCCCTCCCTGCTCATATCAGCTGGGAGAGGGCACGGACCTGGGGGCTGCTGTGCTTTTCTCTGGGGTAAGTTTTTAGTTCTAGTTCTCTTCATGCATTTTTAATTCTATAAATGTTATCAATATTTCTTTAAGTATGTATAGTGTTGTCCTCTCAAACGTTGTTCTCGCATCTGATTTATTTTCCTCCTCCCTCTGCCCAACTGCTGATAGAAGTAATAGGCAAGAACTAAAAGAAATTAAAGGCATATTTTTTCTGTTTGCTCAGTGTGTTTGACAGCCTTTTGTATCTATTCAGCCCCACTGCTTCTTCAGTGGAGTCATCTGGCTTCTTGTGCAGGCTTAGTAACAGCTGTAAGGAGAAAGCATCTTAAACCAAGAGGAATAATACTGTAACATCAGAAAGACTGTCAGGCAAAGTAGCTAAATCTCATAGGGACTCTCCATCTTATTGATTGCATGGAGTTGATAATATTTTTCTCATTAATATGTAATCTGTATACATCTCAATAGATGTCATAAAAGCCAAAATTAGGTCTTCCAATTAGACAATTAATTTGTGCTATCGCTATGAACTGCCCTTACAGCATTTATCTCCCCCTTTTCAGCTTAAGTTGTGGTGGCGTTTTGTTACTCCTTTAGTACAGCCATCTGAAGGGGCTTGCATCCTGCCCACAGACACTTGTTCTTTCCCAGTCCCTGCCTGAAGTGCCCCAGATCTGCTGATTCTGCTCTTTTTGTGGCTGTGCTCCAAGCAGAGCAGATAACTTGTTGGTCAGAGCGATGTGGGGCCTTTTGAGGCTGATGCAGGAAAAGATCTGGAACGAGAACTGAGGCCAACTTCCTGCGAAAGCCTCTTCAGTCAAATGTAGTAAAAAGCTTGTTAAGTTTACCTGGACTAAACGTTGGATTCCTGAAACAAACAGAATGAGTAACCAATTAATACTAACCTCTTGTGAGGCTGTCTTGGGAGATAGTTGCAACTAGTTTTGATACAGTGTTTTTCTTTCATATTCCTACAAAACAGTATTTCTCCGTTACAATTCCCATTCTTACAGCATCTGTAATTCAGATGAAGGACAAAGGCTTCTTGGAATAGAGCACTATATATGTACAACCTCATTTTTGCAAGAGGAAACAAAAACAAGCACAGTTCCTTAACACTGGCAGTGCAGCTGTCAAAATGGTTTCATCGGGGTGATGGAACAGTCAAAACCAGGTTTGGGGTGTTGAGCTAACAACACCAGCAAACCCAATTCAATGTAAAGACTTATTGAGTAAGAGAAGTTGGATGGCACAAGGCACTTCTCAGGAATAGTCTGCAGCAGCGGTGTCCCATCTTCTGGGTGCTCTTCTGGCTTGCTATATGGGTTCATGTCCATGCTCTGGCAAGAGGTTCTGACTCACATCCCACACTGCTGGCTGCAGTGAGGACTTGCTTGTAGCTTCATTGCTATCAGTTTGCATGGCTCTTACACTATTTAAGTCAGCATTCGCACTGCGTCCTGCAATGAAACACTGCCTTACAAAAGACAGAGGTAGTACTAACAGTATGAGGGCACTGAAGATGAAAACAAGTAGGACCTTCCCCTTGGTTTTGGCAGGCTCTGGGATAAGGCACTGTGGGAAAAGGGAAATGCTTCTGACACAGGAAACCCCTGTTCCTGGGCCTGTGCACATCACATCAGCCTTTGCGATCGGTCTCCCTTGGAGCTAGTTGCAGTACTGCTTTGGATCTCTCCTGTGTCAGCTGTGCAGGGACTTCTTATCATGATCTTGATTCCCAGATAGGACAAAGCTGTCTAGACAAGAACTGCTTTGTATTAAACCGCTTGGTGTACAATTTAAGCTTCAGGATTTATGGATACATCCATGCAAGAGCAGATATTATTTTAAGATATTTATTATAATATTGAGATTCACTTCTGATTTATCTGGTTCTCCTAGGATCTCATGTTCATAGGTATATACATGCATTTTTAGGTAGAGGAGTTGGCAGAGCTTTGTATATATGCTCCAAGGTGCTGCCAGGTATTGTGGACCACAGCAGCCAGAGAGGGTGCCAGGCACCTCCTGGTGCTTCCCTTCGTCAGCCCCTGCCCCACTCCGTGGCTGCACATGCCATGCACTGTACCTGGCCCTACAGCTCCAGCCCTGGGCTCAGCATCCGCCCCTCACTGCTTTAAACACAGGTGTGCATTTCTCAGATAAGCCCTTCCAGCAACTGCTTATGTTTTCAATAACCAAACGAGTAGAAGATAGATTTTGAACTAATAGTCATTGTACAGTGATGGGATTCTGAGGTGAATGCAACTGTTGATAAATAAATTTAAGATTTCCTCTCCTAATTTCAATATGAATAATTAACGGCCTCCCTCAGACTCAGGGCTGCAGATTAACCAGTTCATAAATACTTCAGTTGTCGCTGTTTCATGCAGTGACACTGTTTATTCTGATCTTCACCGGCTGTGCCTCTGGGGGACCAACACATGATGGTTGTTTTTTCTTTTTTTTTTTCCTTTTCCTTTCTTCAGAAATGTAACAAGTTGTCATACTGGTTTTTTATGAGATTAATCCCTCTCAGGTATTTTTCATTCACTTCCATACTCATGTGATTAATGGAGATAATACAGGAAATTAATACTTGAATATCTAGGGAAGAAACCTGTGGGATATAGACATTCTTCCTGAAGGAGCCTGCCAGGCACTGTGGTGGAGGGTGGAGATGTGACTGGGCTAAAACCATTTTTGGTTGTGAACAAGCTATGCAGTTGCTTTGCAAGTTATTCCTCTGTAAAGCAGGGATGATAATTCTTCAGTGGGTAGCACAAGGCTGTCTTCTTTAAGATAAATGTGCAGGAGTTGGCCACTTGATATATTTGGGAAGCGCTACCGATATAAATTGATGGAAATTACATCTGATGGTGCCCATAAATGTTTCTGCCTATAGTGAAGAAGGGGGAATTATCCTTACAAAAGGGCAAGCTTTTCCACTGATTCTCTTCTGTCAGTTTGCTGGGAGGTTGGCTGAAGGCATCTGGGAAAAGAGGCTCAGATTGCACAAATCAGTGAAGTCACCTGGGGAACCCGGTCACTACTGCACACACCTTCCAATCTCTTCTTCAACCTTAGGAGTAGTCAAGCAAGGACAGTCTTACAGAACTAAAAAATAATCTAGATTTGCTATAGCTTTAAAAAATAGTGGCTTGGAAACTGAAAATCACTGAAATCATATGACAGATGCTGCTGGTGGTCTGACTTGATTGAAGGCTGTTGTAAGGAAGTTCTCCGAAGTGCAACTTTTCAGTGCCGCCTTTGCTTTTGTATTTTGAGTGTTCAATGCATTCTGTCTTAGAGTGTTTATGCACAGAGACAAGCAGGTAACTCAGAAGGCACCATGTGTGTCTTCCTGTACAAGGCATGAGGATGAAAGAGGAGAGTGGATATCCATTAGCAACATACAGCTCTGGAAACCACCCCTGATATTTAACATTATGTTTCAAGAGTACTGCTATAATATTAATTTAATGACACAATTCCTCTTTTGCTGATTTCAGTTCCAAATGCTGTTAACAGTTAGTTATTGTGAGATCAACTCTTTTTTCTCTTTTCTTTCTTTTTTGCACTGCACATTTTCAGAACACAATAAGAAATTTCTCCCCTTACTTCTCAAGGGTGAAACAATACTTTTTTTTTTTTTGCTTTCTAGAATTTTCACGCATCTGAAATGATCATTAAGTTTAACTGTCTGCTTTCAAATAGATTATTTTCAAAATAAAAGAAGCTGCTCTTGAGTTTCCAGATAGTTTGCCATTAAGAATCTGAAAATCTGAGATTTCCATGGGACTGAAGTTGGTCATGTGGGTATGGCACCTGCATCCCTGCTGCAAGGGAATCTGGGTAAAGCTGACGTACTTGAAATTTTTTGAGACACTGAAATCTGAACTTATCAAAACAGGATTGAATATTGGCTAATAGAGATTCCTCCAAACAAAACATTTTACATTAATGTTTTCATGCTTAAAGTGGCCTTTTTCACACAGCTGAGTTGTGTCATGAGCAGAAGAATAGAGATTAGGATTCCAAGATACTGTCTCAGGCACAGATTACCTTGCTAGCAGCTGTTTTTCTTCAAATGAAGGACGCTTATGGAGAAGTTGTATAGAATACGAGAGGACTCAAGTATGTGCCAAAGTAAAGGGAACTAGAAATCTACTGAAGCTTCCCTAACCTTGCAAAATCAGTAGGTTCAGGCATGTGACTGAGTATTCTATAGTCTGGTTTCAAAATTGTTTGTGATTTTTCACTTATTTCTTTGCCAAATGTTATAGATCCTCTCAGTCAAATCACTGGGGTATTTACCAGTAGGCAAAATTGCATGTAATAATACCCTGATGTCTACCCAGAATGTATAAATTCACTTCTTTCTACTCAACGCATTCCCATTATAAACTACAACCCTGACTGCCATATGAAAAACATCTTTTAGCGGTCATATTCATGAGGTTAGGAAGTAAACTAAGAAGCTGTGGGAATCCGTTAGCTACTTTTCATATATTCAATACCAGTTAGACATAATATTAGTGAGTATGCTCATGAGAAGTATTAAAACTCACGTAGTTTTTCTCATGTACCTTATTAATGTATGCATCTAAAGGGGCCTGGCTGAATCAGAATTACAACAATCTTACATCAGCTGGAGAGGTTTTCTACCGACTTCTGTATAGATTTCTTTTCTCTCTACTCAAACAGGAGTAAAATGGTGATGTGCTGGTAATCAGAGTGGCAAAACAAAATGGAAAGAAAGAACACAGCTAGGTACACTACAAAGACAAAGTGTTGGGCAGAGGTGTTGTGATAATATATAAGTACTAAGATATAAGTAGCATGCTGTTGAGAGAGGAAAAAGTGAGCTTTTTGCTCAAGAAGTAAGTGAAAATCTGAATTGGGCACAGAAAGATCTTTATTTTCAACAAGACAATGTTTATTCATGAACATCAATAAGAACATGCTTAAAAATCATCTTGTAAAACCTGAGATCCGTTTTGGTGGAGGGGTTAGTGATTTAGCATTTTATGAAGCAGATTATCTTTTGAATCATTATTGCATTAGTTTAAATTATTCCAATTTTACATCATTGTAAGTAAGGTTTAGTTTGGGGAGTTGATTTGCTTTTCATATACACTGGTTTGGACTAGGTTCCCAGATAATGGCCCACTTCCTCCTCACCTACTCTGCTTGTGGATCTTTGACATACCTGTGAGGTACTGCAGGGGTTAAATGTGCAGGTTCCAGTACCAGGATTGGCTGTGTAGGAAGAACGTTGGAATTGCATTCCCTGCGCTATCAGAACTTGCCATTTAACCTCAGGCAGAGGAAGGCTTCCTCAGTCTTCAGTCTGCAGAAATCAGCAAGGAGCAGTGTATTGTTCACCAAGTTGTTTAACAATTTTTACAAAATATTCTTGTAAAAAGACAAACATCAGCTAACCAGATCTGTGGTTCTTTGCTATAATGACAAAACTCAACAAGTCAACACAAAAGTTGTGTTTTTAAGTAAGAAAACTTAAAAATAAAAAAAAATTAAAAAATCATATAATTAACAGATTTGATGGGATGAAGTACTGAATTGCTAGAACAGTGTATATTCAGGCAGGACGGGCAAGGAGGCCTGACTGGCTGAACAGAGACCTTTAGCTGGGACTGAAGAACAAAAGGAAAGTTTATGGTCACTGGAAGAGTAGGCAAGCTACTTATGATGATTACAGGTAGGTAGCGAAGCTGTGCAGGGAGAAAATTAGAAAAGCCCAGTCAGCATGGGTTTACAAAGGGTAGATCCTGTCTGACAAACCTGATTTCATTCTATGGCAAATTGACCCGCTTAGTGGATGAAGGTAAGGCTGTCAGTGTGGTCTACCTGGACTTCAGTAAAGCCTTTGACACTGTACCCTCCAGCATTCTCGTGGAGAAGCTGGCTGCCCATGGTTTGGATGGGCGTACACTTGGCTGGGTTAAACACTGGAAGGCCGGGCCAAAGTGTTGTGAGTCAAATCCAGTTGGCGGCTGGTCATGAGCGGTGTCCCTCAGTACTGGGGCTGCTTCTATTTAACGTCTTTATTAATGATCTTGATGAGGGGATTGAGTGCACCCTCAGTAAGTTTGCAGACGACACCAAGTTGGGAGGGAGTGTTGATCTGCCTGATGGGAGAAAGGTACTACAGAGGGACCTGGATAGACTGGATCGATGGGCCAAAGTTAACTGTATGAGTTTCAGTATGGCCAATTGTCAGGTCCTGCATTTTGGTCACAACAACCCCAGGCAACCCTACAGGTTTGGGGAGGAGAGGCTGGAAAGCTGCCTGATGGGAAGGGACCTTGGTGTACTGATGGGCAGTCGGCTGAATATGAGCCGGCAGTGTGCCCAGGTGGCCAAGAAGGCCAGTGGCATCCTGGCTTGTATCAGGAATGGTGTGGTGAGCAGGACTAGGGAAGTCATCCTGCCCCTGTACTCAGCATTGGTGAGGCCCCACATGGAGTACTGTGTTCAGTTTTGGACACCTCAGTACAGAAAGGACATTGAGGTGCTGGAGCAGGTCCAAAGAAGGGCAACAGGGCTTGTGAAGGGCTTGAAGAATATGCCCTACAAGGAGAGACTGGGGCTGTTTAGTCTGGGGAAAAGGAGGTTGAGGGGAGACCTTATTGCTCTCTTCCAATATCTGAAAGGTGCTTACAGCGAGAGTGGAGTTGATCTCTTCTCACTGGTGACAGATGACAGGATGAGAGCAAGTGGCCTCAAGTTGCACCAAGGGAGGTTTAGGTTGGATATCAGGAAAAATGTCTTTACAGAAAGGGTTGTTAAACACTGGCATAGGCTCCCCAGGGAGGTGGTTGAATCACCATCCCTGGATGTGTTTAAAAACTGTTTGGATGTGGTGCTCAGGGACATGATTTAGCAGAGGGTTGTTAGAGTTAGGGTAGTATGGTTAGGATGTGGTTGGACTTGATGATCTTTAAGGTCTTTTCCAACCTGAGTGATTTCATGATTCTATGATATTCCTGATCTCAATGCTTGTGTTGGGCTGACCTGGACCAGCTGCTGGGCACTCACCCAGCCACTCTCCTGCTCCCCCTCCTCAGGTGATACAGGGTGGAAAATGAAGTGAAAATCTCATGGGTGGACATAAAAAGTAGATCACTTACCTATTACCATCATGGGCAAAACAGGCTTGACTTGGGAAAAATTAATGTATTGGAAAATAAAAATAGGTCTGGAAAGCAAGAAACAAAGACAAATTAAAACAATGCCTTCTGCCCAAGAGTACCTTTTTTCCCAGACTCAAATTCACAACTTTGTTCCTCCTCCCAGGTAGCACAGGGGGAAGGGGTGTGGAGGTCCATGCTACTCCCATCAGCTGCTCCTTTATCCTTACTTCTCCCCTCTTCCAGCATGGGTCTTTTCCACGGGCTGTAGATGTGCTCCACTGTGGGCTCCTGTCCATGGGCTGCACCTCCAGAACAGGCCCTGCTCCTGTGGGGCTCTCTGTGGGCTGTGGGAAATACCTACTTTACTATGGCCTCCCCACTGGCTGCAGTATTTTTTGCTCCTTTTTTAGCACCCTTCCAGTGATGTGCCACCAGTGTGGCTGACAGGCCCAGCTGTGTCCTCCAGTAGGTCTGTTCTGCAGTTCTTCTCACAGAGGCCCCTGCAGCCCCCCTGCTGCCAACACCTTCCCACCTACACCCACACAGTACAGTACTTTTTTGGGAAATGTTTAAAATGTAAAGTTCTTAATATATGTGGTTATCATTCCATAGGGCTGCAATTTAAAGAGTGTTAGGTAATACAACTGATGTGTAGGTAATGATGTGTAGGCAAACCAAATAGAAAATTCAGTATTATAACCTTTCTCTGCTGTTGCATCCTGCCTTTTTCTCATGAGAGAGAAGCAGTGTAGGACAGACCTGGATGAAAAATGAAACCCTGATCTGAAATTTCAAAGTTGTCCCAAATTTCCTCCGTTTAAATGTTAATCTTTTTTATTCTCATGTCTTTGGAGATTTTGTTGCACTGGTTTTAAAAAGTGTCACAGAAAATTTTCAGGTGAGGAAACCCAGTTTTTAGTGAAGTGAAATATTGCATAACTATGTGGATAAATTTCATAGTGTTTCTGCTCATAAAAATACTCTCAGGTACTTTTTATGGAAAAGAAAGCACACAAGTTTCAAAGCATGGATCAACTATTTGCAAAGCTTTTCAATATGAGGAAGAATATATTTGTAGAAGCAATAAGATTCACATTGTTGCTGGGTTCGTTTTTGGTTTTTTTTTTTGCCATCTCCAATGTGATCCAGACCCTGAGAGATAATATTGCATCCAACACTGTGCAAGTCAGAGCAGCGTGCGTGGCTCTGTGTCCTAACCTCAGCCCACAGAGAGGGCATGAGCATCTTAGCGCTAGAGAAGGCCCTGCTCTGGTTACTCACAGGGAACGTCCTCCAGATTGAGGAGAAGTGTTTCACCAGCAGGCAGCCAGTCCAAATGCTTTCAGTGCGTTTCACAGCGCCTTGACCTCCAGTAGCTTCCCACTGAAGGAAGCAGCAGGTAGCATATCTCCTCCTTCATAAGAGGAGGCTTGACATTGTCCCTGGATATGAGTTGCTCCCTGCAATGCGGTGGTAAATTATCTCCTGGATCACTTGACTGAAACTTCGTAGTAATACTTTGGTTCTTCCTGTCAGCGAAAGTACTTCATGTCTTCAAGGGGGTCCCACAGCAATGGCACAACACCACATCTGAGTGATTTTTAGATTTCTGCTGACAGTGACTCCTGTGTAAGTCCACAGGAGCCTGCTTGAGCCTCATGTAGCCTCCAGGTACACGAGAATGAACACCGGGCCTATTTGAATTGATTTCTATGAAACCAAGTCCAAAGCAATTTATCAAGAAAACTGTACGATTCCAAAAGGAAAATTAGAAACAGGTTGATTGACTTTGACCATAAGATATTGATGAGCAAATGATATGGATAGTCTATATGATTATCCTTAAATGATGCAGTTAATCTGGATAGATTCACACTGAAGGAATATGAGAATGAGGTCTGCACTATGATGCACTGATGCCAGGAGGTGAACACTTCAGCTTTGGAAAGCTGTGGTCCACACTAAAAGCAATAAGGACCTCTGCTTTCAAAAATTCAGTCTGAAATAGCAGTACTGGTTTGGAGCCTTTTTTTTTATTTTTCAGTCTTACTCATCATCTCTGGCTTCAGGCTTGGTTACAAATCTCAACTTACTATGAATTGGCTTTAATTTTCTGAATAGTCATATTCATTTAGCCACATCGCTGCAAAATAAGGAGGAGAATGTCAAGAAAAGTAATTCCTGAAGGTAAACTAATGGCTTTTATACAGACAATTAAACTTACAAGGAGATGCACATGGTGCAGGCTTACTCTTGCCAAAGTTTCACAAGCAGGCTCTTGCAGATTCTGGACAAGAGGAGTTGCACCGTGCTGTGTCAATCTGTCTGTGTCTGAGACTGACTGTCTCTTGGATGTATGGTTATTCTTCACTATCAGGAGCTTTACTCGGGCAGAAGTACTATGCAACATATTGTGCATTGCTGTGCCTAGCTTAGAGTGCTCAGGGCTAAACGCAGCTCTGGCAGGAAAATTAATGTGTCCCTTTTCGGCTTTATTTTATTTTAATTAAGAGAAGTAGTAAAGTTGTTTGGAGACGCTTGTATTAAAAATAAAAAATGCAAAAGTCCAAATGAACCCACTTCTATATGCTCACAATCAATTTGTTATACGCCAAAGTGATAAAATACCTAAAGGAAGAATGTTGTACTGTGCTGTCCTGGATGAACTGGAGAAGGATGTTGTAAAGATATTTGTATTTACAAAATCATCTTTCCTTCTAAATAAGATTCGCTGCCTTCAGATTTTAGGAAAGCACAACCTGGGATGTTAATCTAGGCTCACTTTGAGAGATCTTTCACACTGGTCCATTACTGAGAATATACAGACCTATGTATATGTGGATCCTGTGGTTTAATGGTTGGCAGCGCTGCCCACAGCAGGGGGGTTGAAGGTAGATGATCTTTAAGGCCCTTTTCAGCCCAGGCCGTTCTAGAATTCATTGCATGTATATGTGCATGTGTGTATATGTTTATGAACAAAGTAATGGTAACCAGTTTCACACTGCCACAAACTGTCTCAGGCTTCATCTGAGTACACATCTGAAGAGGGGAAAGAATGCTATCCCATCTTTACATATTAAATAGAAGCTCAGTATTTTCTTTCATATCTCTCAAGAAATCTTTGGCAAAGGGATTAGACCTGTTATTCACCAGTACCAGGCTACAGCTATAGCTGTAACTGCTGACCGGAATGATGGACATGGTGCAGTAGTCTTCAATTTTTCTTAAATGTATCCATCATTTTCTTCCCACCTCTGATCGCTGTGTGTGACAAAATTCCATGATAGCCAACATGGTTGATGTTTTTTCTTCAGTAACTGCTACAATTTCATATATCCTGACTCAGACAGCCTTAGCTACTCAGTTGAGATCTCTGGAAAATTTACACTCACGTGCACATGGGATCTGACCACAGTAGAGACAGAAGATCTGGTACATATATTTTATCTTGTTGTTCCTGGAACAGAGAGTAGGAAAATTCAGCTGTGTTCCCTCAGCAATATGTCTAACACAGTCTTGGGACCAAACACCACATTAGGATCACTGATGTCTGCTACCTAGACTTGAACTGTTTAGGGACAGGTTTGCCTCTTAGCTGATCTAGTGAGAGTGTAAGGGATGGTCTATTCTAGCTTGTCCAGTGTGCTAGTCATCTTCCCACATGCATGTCAACCTGACAAGACTAAACAAATAAGTCATTACTGGGAATGCAGTGTGTTATCCCGAAGACAGAATCACGCTGAAATTACATTAATGCAATAAATCTAATACCAAGCAAAGTAGCTATAAACTGTGATAGATAAAGCATTTAGTCAATTGTTTGGATAGGCTACTAGCAAGTATCATACATAGTAAAAATAAATGTCAAGTATGCTTCACAGATAATAAAGACTTTATTGGATAAGCTATAGCTAATTTTCTCATGAGATATGTCATCACCATTCTATCTAATTTAATCTAGAATTGCTGTAATGCATGATCACGCTGTAGACATCAGAAACTGTATCAGGTGTTATGGCACCGTAACTCTTCCCTTCTGAGTGCCATTTCTTAGTCTCACTTCAATCTGAATTTAAAGCATGACTTGAGAAAATATTAATCATTTCCCTATTAACTGCCTTGTTTGGAGAATGAGTAGGGGGTACAGAAAAGGGAAAACAAACATCATATTACTGTAACCTTTCCTCATTTTATATCATCGTCTATCAGGAAGCATAAAGCTGTGACCACTGTGATATAGACGTGAATCTAGAATATTTGAGATTACACAGCTCGTTTTTCTGTTCATCTAGATACAAGAAAGAAGAGTTGAAGATATTCCTTAAAGATGAAGCCTAGCACTGAGTCCTTCAGAACAGCATGTTTTTGTCAATATTTCTTATTCCTTCTGTACATTCTACTTGCATGAGAAATAGCCCAAACATCACTAAGACTGATTATGCGGGGAAGAACAGCACATATAAGCAAAGGTATAGGAAGACATCAGTGATGATCAGTCATTATCCAAAGCCCAGAAAGACGATGACAGGGCCCTTGCATTGGTCCTTGTAAGAGCAAAAATAAAACCTTGTAATTCGTATCCTTAGAAAAAAAATAGGGAATGTTAACTATTTCTTGTCATATTCCATGTCTTTTAAAATATTTTTCTCTTGCATGTGTGCCTATCAATTTTAACTTTTTCAGAGATACGTAGCTGGAAGTAGATCCTGTGCAGGCAGTGGTGTATTTGTGATTCTGTCTGTGAAAGATGAGTGACTGTAAGCGAGTGAAGTGCTTTCGGCTCTGATGCATGGATTGCAGAACACGTACACATCCTGATAGTGTAAATGAGTGTCTTTCCCCTCACTTTTGTGTCATGCAACAGCAAGACTTCGTCTTTTCACAAATACTGAAAAGCACAGCTGAACACAAATGAGCCACAGTCAGTCCTCGTCCCATTTTTGTTTTGAAGCAAGTCTGGCAATTGTCTGGCATATGCCACACTTTATTAATTACAGGCGTGTGTCTGTTCTTAGGTGCATCCTGATGCAAGTCATTAGAGGGCTGGAAAATCACTGCATCCTCTGACAGAACTTTAATGCCTGGATATTTATGATGAAAACCAGAACTGATAAAAAAAGATGTAATGCTTAGTCTTCCGTTTGTCCTTTAAATATTTTTATTAAAATGCGTACACTGTACAGAACACCAAGAAACAGCCAAAAAACCCTTTTCTTTTCAGATTAAACCTTCTCTTTCCTTTCCACTGACTGATACATCTTTTTAGAACCCTTAATACTTGTTTGCAGATGGGATGTCTCATACTTTCATCTGCTTCCTTACTCCTTGTATTTGTGACCAAACTGTCCTGAAGCAGCTAGTTGTTAGGGGAGGGCCGGACACCCCCATGGAATGGAGGCACACAATATTACCAGGACAAAGCCTGGTTATTCAGAAGAATCTTTTCACTTTTGCTGTCTGACATGCCCTCTTTTAATGCTACTCTCAGAGAGGCTCCTAAACCTGCAATAACATCCTGTCAAACGTGAATGGCTGTAGTCAGCTTCATTTGAGTTACACAGCATGAGTAGGAGTGCCGCTACCTTATCTGTGGCTCCAGGCAATGGAATCTTCCTGTCCTGCTTTTGTGGGAATGGGGTAGGAACCACTCGAGGAGGTAACTGCTACCTGATTTCTCTGGCATTTCTTTCAGTAGAGTAATCTCCAGCCCTGGGTTACTCAGTGGGTAGGAAGTATCTTTAGGAGAGGAGGCCAAGGGTGTTGAGGCTGGTTCAGCTGGCAGACTGTCCCTGAAGCTGCCACAGCCAGCTCTGGGCAGAAAATCAGGGAAAAGAATGCAACTTGTGAAGCTACCAGCTGGCTCAGGTCTCTTGGTCACGTATGAAAAGAAAAACAAAACCATAGCTTCAGTTCTGGCATAAGGAGATGAGCCTTTTTTAACCCATTCTGTGTGGGGGTTCAGCATCTTAAAAATAGTCACTGCAGCTGCGTGCCACAAGCCTGGAAGTAGGAGGAACGCTGAGCAGATTGGGAGCGGTGTCTTACTGAGGCAATATCTCCCCACTGCCTTTCACCATCCTGGGGACGCCTTCTGCAGAGGCCACAACAGGACCGTGCAGATGGGCCGGGGTTCAGGGGAGTGCAGGAGCATTGTGTCTGAGGCAGGAGCGAAGATGGTACCAAGAATTAAGAGCATATTGAATGCAGCTTTCAATTATTCATTGAGAGACTACTTCTATCCCTTTTTGGCTTTATACTTAGAAGTGTAACCATGCGTTTGCTACAGATTTTATGGATTAGAAAATCATAGGATTAGCCAGTCCATAAGTTTGTCCTGATGTATATTAAGTAACTCATCGGAAAAAAAAAAGGATGCTTCATATATAGGAAATGAATAATTAATTTTGTTTTCCTGCTTTAAAAAAAAAATCTAATCCCTTAGGTGCTTTTCTGTTTTCTGCTGAAGCTGAATTTTTTTAGTCCTCTGACAATGTCTTACACCCTCCAATATGTCTTGTTTCTATGGAGACACCAATGAACTGCTGCTCGCGTTCTTTTGCATATCACAATACGAGATTGCTTCAGAATTTTCCCAACGCTTCACTCACTTCCCTTTTAATTAGAAATTAATCAATAGGTTCAGTGCTCTTGTGTCATGCACTCACGTATACATGCACAGACACATATGAAGCCTGTGAGCCTGCCTGCAAATGCAGCGTGTGCTTTCAAAGTTTTATTTTACAGAGCAGCATGTTTTGTCTTGGGGCTCATAGGGCTGTTATTCGAGCTGTGTTGGATAGCAAGGGTGAGAAGATGGATATCTTGTATGCAGTGGAGTAGATGGGAGGAGGCTGGGACACTCCGTGCTTTTTAAGACCAGGAAGGAAGTGTGGAATTCTGGTACGGCCTTAAAGCAAATTGTTGGGATCTTTCACTTTTATTCCCTTAATATTACGTAAGCTGTTGTTTAGCCCTATTGAACTCTTTTGATTTTTATGTGAAATTTGCCCCCATGCCTCACTTAACAAGTGGAGAATTACTGCATGCTGGTCCTTTACATTTAATTCTCCAAGCCCTGTTCTTCCTCCTCAGCATGCACATGGCTCCTCTTCAGGAGAGCGGCCAGTAAGCACATGTGGGGCAGAACACAGTGCAGACTGTAAGAAAAAAAAAACAACCAACAACAAATGAAATTACATTGCCTCTTACTGAAAAATTTCTATGAAGTAAACAGTATTTTTAACTATGAAGAATGAGTGAGACTGAAATGACACCAGACTGGAAGTTGCACGCTACTGCTAGGGAGCTCTCTGAAGTCACTGACAATCCTCTTCCTACTACATTGTAAGAAGAGGGGATTTTTTCCCCCCAGTTAAATTCCACAGGTGAAACAGCACCAGACTTTGCTGTTACCATGAGCTCTTTGTTATTGGTTCATATCATAGTGAAATAAATTTCTGGCAATAATTCAAAATAGCATTAGCAGAGGCCTCATAACTGATAAATGCACACCACCTGATGATGGCAACAGATGATGTCTCATGCTCAGCTTATATATGTTTGTGCTGAGATGTATGCTGAGAAAATTTTTTCATGTTTTCTTTATGCTACGCAGCTGCCCATCTTCTGCTGTCCTGGACTTTGTGATCTCCTCTAGACAAAGAAGATATTTGGTTTCCATTTCTTGCAGCTTCTTATGGATTACTGATGTTGAAGTGTAGTTCTTAAATTCTACACCAGTCAGTAATCCAGTGAAAAAGAGAGTTTTGATGGTACTCTGCTGGCTGGTGTTTCTAGCCAACATGTTCACATACGTATTTATACACACATACACATATATACATATATGTGTGTACGTATATGTGTAAATGCTTGCCTTTCGTTACACTTTTTGCTGTCAAACTGAGAAGCAAAAAAAAAAAACCAACCAAAAACCCAAGAACCTTTTTTTAATGAGATTTCATAAAGAGTGCTTGAGCTCCATGAACATATATTGTATTCTCAATTTATTTTAACTATTCAGTATTTTTGTTACATATACAGAGAGCAAGGTTTAACCTCCAAATGGACCAAAGAGCAGTACTGCTTTCTCAAGAATAATTATGGTAGCTATGCAAGCTAGCACATAACAGTTAAATATATCCTTGCTTTTGACAGAAGCTAGTGGAGCTGGAACAGAGATGAACATAGCTTATTAAATATAGCTCTTATGAAGACTGCTCTATAATTACTGTGATTTTTCTTTGTATCATTATGATCATGGGCTGATCGAAAACAATGAATCCTGTGCTTTCAAGAGGCTAAGAACTATTCAACCATATACAGAGATCATACCTAGAGTAACAGCCCTGTTAGTTTGCTTTCAGTAGTCTATGTAAATAATGCACTATAAAGGTTAAATGGGTCCTTCCCCCGATGGCCCCTCTCCCACTGATGAGAGTTTAAAACTGAGAGGAGAATGCTCTGAGCACGACCAAGAACACTTTGTTCCAAAAATCTCATACATATCCATGAGCAAATATTTTGTTCCTCTCTTTAACTGAGACCAGCATTCAATGTATAAAAAGGAATCTGCTGATTTTTTTTGGTATGTCTGGAAGTGGTTTTTGAGCTGAAATCTTCTGATTGTAGTGACCTATATACCCAAAATGTTATGAGAATAAAAATGCCCAGTTGTCCTTTGCTATCATCTCCGACACTCCAACACATCCAAAATAGATCCAGGGACCTGGATTCAAATGTTTTCCATCTTTTCTAACCCTTGAAAGACTTCCATGCTTTCTGGGTTTGAATGGAGAGCAAATAGCAATGACACGTTCCTGTGGTCTAGATTATTTCTTGTTTCCTCAGGTCTGTGTTGATGGGACTGGGGAGGCAGCAGACCCCGATTCTGCTGTGGGCGGGAGAGGGAAATGTGAGTTTTTCAGCCAAGACGTTGCCCAGTGTAAAGGCCCATTATTTTCAGGACTGCCTTTGCCGGTGAAGCTTTTCCCTTTGTGCATTTACTGATAATTAATATTTGAGGTGCCAGAATTCTGGCAGTTAAAATTTTAGCCTCTAGCTTCTATTTAGTAATAAAAAATAATGATTTTATTTTCTTATTTTAGACTTCAGGCAATTTAGGTGCATCAATATTAATTTCAGACATTCAGTATGAAAGAAAAAAAGGGCTTGAGAACAATCAGTAATTCCAATGACAAAGTTTGAGGTTAAGATGTGCTGTTATTTACTGCTGTGCTCATAGAGCTGACATGAAGACAAGGATGGGCATGTGTGAGATCAAGGCTGGGTATGCTGCCTTTTCGTGCAACCACTCGACAATTCCTTCCCTGAACCAATCCAGCTTTGTATTAAAGACATTAGTTCCGTTGCCTTGGCTACATGTACTGGAAGGCTTATCTGGAGCCTCATGTTCCTGATGGTTGTTATATACCTTCTCATTTCTAGCCTAATTTATTCTCAGTTAGTCTGTTTGCAGACCACCAGTGTTAGGTAAAATCAGTCTTTCCTTCTCTGTGTTTATCTGTTTTTAATGTTTAACAGAGAGACACTGCTCATGCTTCCCTTAATTACACTGCAAATGTACTTGGAAATGTTTGTCTGCTGTACATTCATATATATTCACACTATCTGTGTCTATTAAGAAACATAATAATATCTTCTATTTAATATTGTTTGTTAGCATGTGTCTTTCTGCACAGTTTTTGAGCAAGTTAAATTGTTTTATCAAATGCATGGAGTTAATTCAGATATTTCAAATCTGTTAGGGTAACTGTGGTATGAAGCGGTGAGCGTGACGTGATTAAATAGAAAGGAGAACTGAAGTAGGCAGCCTAAATCCCATTCTGAACCCAATCCAAACATTCCTGTAGGTTCGGTTTAATCGAGAGCACTTACATAAACAGTCAGATGTTCCATGCCAAGGTTTCCCAAACAGCTTCTTGGTAAGGCCACAATTAAATAACAGTCAATTCTACAAGTAATACCTTATTGAAAGTAATTAAAAGGAATGATTTTGAGAAACAGCCTTGCTGCAGAAAACCTGGCTGATGGCACATCCCAACTGTCCGATGCAGTACCATAACAATTGGTCTCTGTTTCAATCTTATTTAACAAATTCATTAATAGTATTAAAGAAAGCAAGTGAACAGCATGTTAATGAAGTCAGCAGATGATGTAAACAGCAGGAAACAGAAGTTAGAAGATACTTAGAGATTAGAAACATGAGCAAGAGGCGTTATCGATGCATCATAATCAGATTGAGAAGGAGTAGAAGCTAATGCATCTGGGATAAATTAATTCAGAACTGATTTTACATAACCAATACATATTAAGTGTACAGAAATATACATGCGAGGTTATACTAAAGCTAAAGAAAGAACCAATTTCTGATCAATGTAATACCTGAAAAGGCAATACAGTCTTTGGAAGAATGTGTAGTGTCAAAGAGCAGAGAAGTAATTGCTGAATTACAGACAACAGCAAATAAGAATTGGTGGTTAAAGAGACTGATTTAAGAGGAAAGGGTAAAATGTAATGACTTTGACTAAGCAAGGTATGAAAATGAAGACTAAAATAATCTGCAGCCCTGAAATATGAGTAACATTTAAGCATAATATGTTTTTTTTTAGCATTGCCAATAATTTGATATCATTTCAAGAAAGTATTTTTTTATTAGGTGAAAGCAACCTATTACCATATTACATCAAGAATTAACAAATAAATACACTGAGGCTGTAAAGACAATATAATGCCAGTAAATGGAAACCTAAGGCAGGCGGCAGGCTGCTGCTCAGTAGCACCTGGAAATGCTGAGTCCCTTTAGCATGCCTCAGTGTGAACGTGCATTGCAGAGGCCCTAGACAGTTATATCTAACCTGTTATTTTCTTTTTTCCTTCTTCCCCAACAATACCCAGTTCAAAGGAGAGTAGACTTCCCAAGTGCTCTGTTAAGCGAGCCCAATCCCACACAAGCTCTAAAACACTTCCCCTTCCCCATTGTGGTGACGCGCACGCTGCAGGCAGGCTGACAGCCACCTCCTCCAGTTAGGACATGCAATCATCAATATCCTTTTGAGCTCATTGAAAATATGACTAACCCAGTTCTCATCTCATACGCTGTCAAATGCCACTTGGTGAGTCTTGCTCCTGTTCCAGCTGGAGATGGGCCCACACTGGAATTTGGGAATCTGATTTTCATGTTTCCAAAACTGAACAAAGAATCTCATTTCTAGCCTCAGTCTCCTAAACTGCAGTCATGTCTGTAAGTAAAATGCTGAAACATGAGTTGTCTGGGAAAAATAAATGAGTGATGATTTTAAGAGAGATGCTGTGGCTACTCAGTGCAGTAGCTGCAAGTTTTTTGGTGCTGTTCCCAGAAATGCTTCAACCATGGTGAGGAGCTCAATTCTCTAATTAAAAAAAAAAATTGTATCAAATATTTTTCAGCTTTACACTCTCAAATTAAAGCTTAAAAACCTCCAAGGAAGGAAAGGAGGCCAGATTGGAGGGGGAGGAGGTGAGAGGAAGGAAGCGGGTGGAGAAAACCACTATATTCCCAAGATGCAAGGAAAGTTGAAAAGTAGAAGAAAAAATATATTAAATCAGTGTAAACTAAGAGGTAAGTTTAAGGCATTTTTTTTTTACATTGAATGTATGTTTTGTTGGGGGTATTTTTAGCAGTAAAATGCTGTGTACTTTAAAAACGGTTTAAATACACTAAAGTGAGGTAATTGCTTTTTCTTCATTTTGTGTGCTATAAAATTGATCTATATTTTTATTAAAACCCATCAAAGAATGTGTTGTGCTGGGAGTTTGGTACGTTTTTGCTGTTGCTGGTTAGAACCGTCTATTACCTCACCAATGACCTACATGAAGTGAAGCAACGTCCCATGGCAGCAGGCAGGGTGTTTTGTTGTAGAGCTCAGCTGCAAAAGTTAATTGTTTATGGAGATTTAATGGGCATCATGCTCCTACTTACCTACATCTCTGTAATTCAGCAGTGTATCGGTATAGCTTAGCAAAAGAGGCTCTAAAGTAATAGATTTTGGTATAGTTAGGAAGAGAGTTGACCTGCGTTCTTTGAACTGAGATCAGATCAGTGCCCTACGTTGCCTATTAGTGTTGTTGCTATTACTGCTACTTGGTGCGCTGCCTATACAGAGGTTGTATAAGTTAAGTTTTGATCAGAGACCACATGCCAGCAGCTGAATAGTAAAGTCTGGTGCACTTAAAAGCTCATTTATTACTAGAATGTTTGTTGCTGTGCTGCCAGGAGCCTGCCAGAGAAGCAACGGAATAAAAATATTGCTGATTAATACGACTGTGCTTGTGTTGTAACACCATGTGATACTGAATGCTTTGTCACAGATGAGTTTAGAGTGGAAAGGAATAGAAATCTGTAAGGAGTGGATGCAGATGTAATGAGGTTTCTCATGGTTGTGTCAAACAGCTGGGCTGAGTGGGAAGGCAGAGATGTTTCTGCAGCCTTCAGTACTTACTTACTGCATATATAGACCAAGTTATATGCATTATTTTTATATATGGAGCTTGGGAACCGAGTAGAGCAAGTGTGTGACATCAGCTGTAATGAAGAGACCCACAATCTCGGGAGCTGATGGTTATGGTGAACACAGGAGAGGGAATGCAGAAAAATTGCTGCCACCTTCCTCTTTGGTCCTCATGAAGCTTCTGCTGGGTCTGATCCTCCTGGGCTGGAGGTCATACTGTGTTTCAAAGTTTCCAGTGTCTCTGTTGTTCTCGAATTTATCCAGTCTTGTTTTTTGACCTGTTTGCTTTATTGGTCTCAGTAACATGTTATGGAAATGGGTTCTGTAAATTAAGTGCATTGTCTTTGTTTTAAGCCTGCTGTTTGAGAGTTGCATTGATTGCTTCAAGTATATTTAATGTGAAAAGTGAATAATATTTCTCACAGAGATGCTTATCGTCACCTTAAGCTGTCTAATTATAGGCTGAAAAGCTGCAGTCTGCTTATATTTCCCTCCTGTTCCATATGTCTGATCACCCTTGTCCCTCTCTTTATGTTTTCTAGCCCTGCTATATTTCTTCAGTGACTTAGATGAAAATGCTAGAGGTATACTGCTTTCTGAAGACGTTTGTCTAATGGCTATCTCCTCTTCCTTTCTGTCACCAGTTAGCCTTCCTTAACTTTTCTAAATATTTTTTTCAGAATTGAACTGAATGCTTAAATATTTCTACAGATAGCAGTTACATAAATATATGCATGGCAGCTGTGCACTTCAGGATGAATATATTATGGATGAAGAGCTTGAATTCCACAGTATTTGTACTATTTTTATTCAGGCACATCCTGCGAATTTAGTATCAAATGGCCTAATTCTGCTCTAACTGACACTAAAGCCAGCGAATTAAACCAGAAACTCCTACACAATTCAGTAGGATCAGGACTTGTCCTGCCTGCTGGAGAACAAAGCTCAACTTCACTTTCAGAGCTGCTCCGAACTGTGTATGAATCTAGAAGTTCAGAGAAGGAAGCTTGGGACAGAAGTAACCATGATTCTTGAGCAGATGTGACTGTAGGGCTGGGGAGAGCTGGAAGATAGCAATGGGTGAACAACAGGAGCTGTGAGGAGTGGGCAGCAGAGGCAACTGCAGACTCCCAAGAGTGGCGGGCTGTCATGACATGATCAGGTACTCTGACGTGTATCCCGAAGGCCATCAACGCCTAAGTTCTACAAAGGTGAATGGGAATGTGGCATCCTAATTCGGCTCTGTGATTTTCAGCCTTAAGGAAAATCAGCAGAATGGGAGAGGGTAAAAATCAGGCTTAAGGTCAGACTAGATATCTGATAGCTGTAGTGGTCTCTATTTTGTTCTGTATAGATTAATGGAGAGTATTTTCCTCTGACATTTAGAAATCATGTCCTATATTTTAAACAGTCTTAAATAATTAATATGGCAATTTTACCACAACTCCATCATTACACAGAACTATCAGACCAAGGAATGAATCATACTCTTCTCAGTACCTGGCGTCTATTCTCCCTTCTGTGAAATTTTTGAAGACTAAAAGTCCCTTTTAAGTTCATACAGCTTAGTAACGGGCCAGAAGAAAACAGAAGTGTTTTCTCCTGAAAAAGAGATTCTGTGTAGAAAATGCCGTTTAGAGATTTTTTGTTTAGTCAGACACTTCTGCTCATTGCTAATAGAAGTAGCAGAAAGCTTCAAAGAGGCACAGCCCAGGTTGTTAAAAATTCTATAAATAAAAATGAACCCTTTCCTTGGAATCTAACAGCAGCCCATACACATCAATGCATTGGTATTAATATATCATTCACCAGTTGTGTTACTTCAGCTTCACTTCACTGTGAACGTTAAGGTATAGAATGCTTTGAAGAAATCTGGGCTAGCATTAATAGAGCTATGCATGGCAGCATCCAGGAAGGAAACGTACTTCTTATGAAGCTTATTTGAGAGTTTATCCAAATGTATAGAGTGAATCTAGCCAACTAAGAGCAAACTGGAATAAAAAACAAAAAATGCTTTCTTCTATCACTTGTCTTCATGAGCCTCGGTTTATCTTCTTATTGCCCTCTTTAGGCAGGTAGTACCTCTTGACTTTACATGGGGCAAGTTTTAGTAATGTTTCATCCCTTTGTTCACTGCAGTGTTCAGCCAGCTGCAGCCGGATCAGGCAGTGGAAATAAAACGCATATATTAACTTAAGGACTTTTGACATGAGTTCTGCCAACAGTTCTGCTGGTAACTGGAAATACTACAAGCTTTGTTACTGCACACTGTCTCTCTTTGCCAAATTCTGTCCTTTTTCTCTCCCCCCAGGTCTAACAGTGCACCTTCTCCCTCTTGCCGCGTGTGACTTTTCCCTTGTGTCCCCAGGAGCCTGATGTTCTCTGTTTCCTCCCCAGATCTGTGTTCCTCCATCATCACTAGGGTATAATAATAGATAAACGTGCATGATGGTAGAGAAAAAGACTGAGGCAAAACCTCTTCCTTTTACAAAGTGATCCAGACTGTCAGTTTGGCTCCAATATATGTGTCCCTCCCCATGCCACACATAAAGTGTAGCATTTAAAACTTCATCCATGGTAGAAAGGGAGAATGCAGAGTAGATTGGAGAAAGCAAGGCATCATCTTCTTTATGAGGTGTTCCAGCCAAAAGTCAGGGTTCTCTATCCTCATTTATATAGAATCACAGAATATCCTGAGTTTATGCAAAAGGTGTTAAATGCTTAGATTTACAGTGACTTCCAGACTTAGGGGGATTGTACTGCTTTTTTATATTTCAGACACCAGAAGTGCATATCAGTATTAACTGACTAATGACAAACATCTTTTCTAAATTTTGTGGGCTTTCAGGAGGTAAGGAAATGGAATCTTCCTCATGCCCAGCACTCTCACAAGTTGTTGTGTGCTGTACATGAGCAGGAGAATGACTGATGCTGTAAACTGAAAGGCAAAGAAAGGATGGATCTGAAAGACATTCTGTGTCTTGATTCTCTTGATATCTCTGCCAAGATATAGATAGCAGAAGGAATCTGGTCTTGCTTTGAAGCATGGAAGCAGTGTTGGTTCTCTAGAATACAGGCAGAACTGAATTTTGGAACAGTTCCTATCCCCTGCAGCATGACTAACCGTGCTCCCTATAGGTAGACCTGAGGAAACAACAGATTGCTTCTGCAAAGGCAGCCTTTGTAGTGAAGCAGGAGAAAAACATTCTGATGCAAAAACAGCTTAGGTACTATTATTTCATACTTCCACAAATGGAATAATAAAGCAATTCTGAAATACCTTTCTGACCATGCAGTGACCTCTAAATTATATGTACAAAACCGAGTAATTTCAAACACTGTCCAATTATCTCATTCCAATATGGCATTCAGTAAGAGAAGGATTGGCCAAGAAAGGAAGGTGGACTGAATCTTCAATTAAGAACCATCTTTATAGTGAATAGAAGCTTAGTATATTATTACAACTGTTATTTAAAGAAACTGCTTATACTGGCAAAGTTTTGTTTCATGAGAATGTTTGCCTCACAAAGCTCCCTTGCAAATACGAGGATGCTAACAATTTTGGCTTAGAGAAAACCTTTAGATTTTCAGGCAAGAAATGCTACATTCACCTCCATTGTCAAAGGTGCCTTTAAGTTCATAGCTGTGCAGTTCTCTTCTGGGAATGCAATTATGATTCCAGCTTTCATGCTGGTAGTGCATTTTCAGCAGGTGGTTACAGTTGAGTTATTTCATAGAATCACAGAAATTTTTGAGGTTGGAAGGGATCCCTGGAGACTGCCCAGTCAAACCCCACCTGCTCTAAGCGGGATCCTGACTGAGTTGGCCATGACACTGCCCATCTCAGTCAGGTTTTGGATATCTCCAAGGATGGAGACTTCTCAGCTTCTCTCGGCAACCTGTGCCAGTGAATTCCCTTGCGGGGAATGAGAGTTGCGATCAGCCCATAATGCTTCATCTTTGCCATTTCTTCACAGCCACTCTCTGCCCCTGCTTCATGTGGGATCCCTCCCACAGGATGCCATCCTTCCCCAGCTGATCGCACAAGGGCTTCCCACAGGCTGCAGCTCCCCCAGCCCTCCTGTCCCACCGCAGGCTGCTTTCCTTGGGCTGCAGCTCTGGCCTGGGCTGCTCCTGTGGGAGAATCCATGGGCTGCGGCCTTCAGGCCTCACACACTGCTGCACCATGAGCTCCTCTGTGGCTGCACAGGGAGATCTGCTTTGCATGGTGCCCATGGGCTGCAGGGGATGACCTGCTCCTCCATGGGCCTCTTCTGGGCTCCTATTCTCTCTGCTGAGGCCTCTCCTGCAGCCCCCTGCTTGGCGCTTTTGCAAAGAGAGGTCAAATCAATCCTTCACTTTCAACATGCTCTCTGAACAAGTTCAATGGATCCCAGTCCCTCAGTTGAATCCCATGCTGCTCTAAACCAGTTAACTCACAAGACTGAAAATCAGATACTCTGTAATTTTAGACTGTTGCAATATTTTTCCCTCATTTCAGAATAATTTAGGACCTGGATTGTCCTAGTAGTTTTGTTAGATAAGTAGCAATTCCCTATATCACTGTGCTTGAATCAGTAATATGTCTGATGCAAGAGGGATACGTGTTTTTTTTTTCTCTTTAAAGTAAGCATGGAAAATGAAGATCTAGGGGAAAAGACTTCAGCTGTGGTTCATGACCCAGGAAGCCATCCCCAGCATGATCCAGGCAGATATGTAGAGCAAAACAGAGGCTACCACAGTGCATTATTTTATTTATGGAATGTTAATGCCTATATTTAGGTGAAGATTTTTCATTATCCCCTGTTAACTCATAATAAATGTTTTACTGAGGAAATTATTTAGAATCAAATTTATTCTCCTCCACAATAACCTCTTTCTCCACCTTCTATTATGAAAAGCAGCAAACAGTTTTTGATACTGTAATTTACAAGCTTAGGTCATTCTACAAGGCTATATGTGGTGCAAAGGATAAATATCCAGCATGGTTTCTGTGAGCATTTTAGCAGCTGCCAGTGTTTTCATCAGGGTAGAGCTGAGTAATACATACTTCCAATACATGGATGACCCAAAGCCATTATGTCGTAATCTTGTTGCGTGTGAGTATGAAAGTGCATATATCAGTGGGTGTGATTGCTGCCTATAAGCAAATCTTGCATGTACCAGATTAATAATTTCTTACTCTTTGAAGAAGAATTTGAGATTAGTCCATGCTCGTGCAATGGGGTAAAGAAAAGCCAATATTTATTCCAGGTAACTTTTTGTGCTTTGCTTATTGTGGCAGAAGTAATGGCTAGTTACTTGTCTACTATGGACATAGAGGGACAGAATATCTGTAGCCTCCATCTCACTGAAATGCTCGAAGTTAGATGGAAAGAAAGGCTGGATGAAAATTGTATAAAAAACAACATTTCTTCAGCAGCAGTTATCAAGAATATTTATGTCACTCTATGAAGCTTTCTAAATAGAAAGGAGAGGTTGAGTTGTGCAATTTAACAACAAGCAGTGTGTTCACATATTTACAATTCCCAATCTTAGGTATAAGGAAAGGTAGCGTTCTGTTCTGTTTGATAGCAATGACTTTATTTTGATCTTGAATTTATATGTTTCACTACGCTGCACAAAGTATATATATGTTTTCCAAAACATTTTTTCTGTCACTGTGCTACTGCAGTGTATACAATAGAATTCCTTTTCATGTATGTCTTCATTTGACTGATAAATTAATGGGATAATATAACTGAGATCGTAAGGAATTTTTTTCTATTTTTTGTTTTCTTATCTGTGCAGGTGCACATGTATTAACAACAGATGTATTGTGAGTCATTCACATCCATCCATCAGGCTTTATTCCTGATTCAAATCTGTATTGATATATATCAATGCTGCAAAATGACAGCAGAATGTATTTACGTCTGTTTTACGAAGCCAAAAGTCTAAAATGATTGAATTAGATCACATTATTGGAAGTGAATTCCATGAATATGTTTACAAAAATATAAATTCTAACTATGTCTTTGTATGGGAATAGATTTTTGTGAGCTTGTCCATCACATGGAGTCACTGAGCAACAACTTTGTGGTGGCTATATCCTATAAGCTATTACATACTCATATGGAAGCACCAATTCTGACTCTGAATGCAAAGAAATACAGAAGGCCTAGGAGTTAAATGTTCTCTTGTCGAAATAAATGCTAAACTCTATACTGTTGGCCCAGGGGTGTGATGGACTGACATAGCACGCTAAGGCTCATTTCTGCAGCCTGTAATTCATCAGATTAATTCTGGTGTAACTTGCATCAACTGAAACTATTGAACCTTGATTAAATTAGGTGGATCAGAAGGATTAACTGAAAAATAAGAACAAATTCATTTCCTTATTTTGTGAGCAGTATCCTTACGTGACTTTTTAGTTAAAATTGTCACAAGACAGTTTTTTTTGTATAGTTTCTCATACAGTACACTTTAAGACTGCAACAGTAATCAACATTTTGCTGTTTTTCCATTAATACCTTCCAATTGTTTTCCCAAACTGCAAAGCTAATTTTCTCCCAGGTATACAGTTACCACTGAGTCCTTTACAGGTGAACTTTTGCTAGATAACAGTGTTAGTGAAAACAAAAGCAGGGCTCGTTCTAACTGTAAAGGAAAGGAATTATCTGTGAGTATGGGAAGCTTGCACATTTTTTGTTGTTTTTTGTCCATGCTTTTTAGCATATTTTGCTAAAAAAAAAAACCCAACACAGATGCTTCAAATGTGTGAGGCTGAAAACACTGTTGGTGACATAAACTTGAAAGAATGCTAAAAGCTGCCAAAGGCTGCAAAAATGGCTGAAGTATAGTTTTAAGCATAAGATGAGGAGTTCATTCTTTTAATGTCCTCTCTATAGTTTAGACAAGTCCCTAATAGTCTACCCTTAATAATTTGTATTCCCTCTTGGTGCAACAGTCACAGCAAAAGACCACTGGGAAATAATGGTTAGTAAACAGCTTTTAATCCTGACTGATGTTCATCATCTTTCTTTCCAGTCTTATCAGTATTTGTTCGAAACAATTGGCATAACCAGGATATAGCTTTAAAATAGCAATGCTATCAAATATTCTTTAAAACAACTCAAAATAAAGAAAGATGTTTATCCTAGAAGTAAAACAACCGTATGCAAAGAGAGACTGCAAGAATGTGGGAGAGGGCTGATTAATAGGAGCAGTAGATAAAAGAAGCGCTTACGTTCAATACTGCCGTATTTCTTATCTTATAGACATATGGAAAGTAGGCTAAAGAGTTCAGTATAAGATAAAATAAAATCAAGCCAATGTGAATTACTGCATATGCTGTATAAGCACAGATGCTCTTGGGAAAACAATTGCTTCAGCATCATGGGTTCAGTCAGTCCCTGGATATTCTAGACAGTAATTCAGTGGAGTCTGTCATTACTGAGAATTCATTATGAAACAGTTTCAGAGGTTAGATGTAAAAACTTTTTATGAGTTTAAGTGAACAGTATCTCTTAACTTTTCAGTATTCATCAAAAGCACAAAGACTATGTTTAGGTTTTCTAATGTTTGTGAATAGATTGTGTTTTAATTAGTTATCATACCTAGGCTGCAATGTAACAATTCTGGTAATAATGACCAATTGTTGACACTTCCTGAATACTGATCTGGTGCTGCAGGATTACACTGGCTCGGGAGGAACAGTAGACTCACCCATCTCAAAGGAATATTTATGATGGGAATGTGAAAATATGAGCTGACCAGTGGTTGACCTTCAGAGACTTTGGGGACTTCATTTCAAAGCAGATAGACTAGTTGAGAACCTGGTCATTCACTGTTCAGAGAACACTTAAACCATCTCATCTCTCCTACTGCAGTACTAGAATTTTCAGCCCTGTATGTTTTCCGAATGCTTTATCTAGTTCATACAAAACCCTTTAAAGACTCCTGTACTTTTGTATAGATTATTTTATAGTCCACTGAATTACAGTGCTGGGTGGTTAATTTAATTTTAGCATAGCTTCTTGAAAAGGAAGCAAATAGCAAGAAAGGGGTCTTCAAATGAAAATAGCAGTAGACAATTGACCTCTTGCCTCCAATTAACAAAAATAGAGGCCAACTTCCATGCTACACCTCCGTGTACATTATTTTCTGTAGAAGCAATGTCACAAAATTGAAAAGGTCAATCACACCAATGATCCAGAATGAGGATGCCTGTCTTGATGATTGAAATGTTGGGAAGTACGTACCTGTATTCTCAGTGCAACAGAATGTCCACTGTACTACCTTCCAGATGTTTTTTATGATTCTATGTCTGTATTTCTCATGCAGCTAGTGTTGTCTTTGTCACTTATGTGTCTTAAGTTTGTGTATCTTAAGTTTGTCTTATAGTTTATGGTTGCTAAGATAAATATTTTTGTATATTTAGGACATTATGCACTTTCCAGTTCTCTAAAATTTGTTATACTCCCAGCCAGGTTTCCTTATGACAACCGGTCATCTTTGACATGTCACCTTATCAAATGCTTCTTGAAAAATGCATGCTGTCCACATCACTTTCTTATCTATCATAGCAGCATTATCTTCAAAGAGTTCTATCAGCTTAGTTATACAACACAGTGCTATTATATGTTCATATTGGCCGACTCTAATGGAATTAAGCTTTTCTTAGTACTCCCTTGCCAGTTGCAACAAAATTGTTTTCATCATGTATAAAAAATGTCCTCTCTCATGACTTATTTGAATAGTGGGCTGTGGTATCAATTTTTAAGTCCTTCAGGAGCTTGCTTTACTATCACAGAATATTGACTGTGAAAGCTCAGTAAAATGATTAAGCAAATCACACTCATATACTTCAACGACAGAAACAAATTTCTTTAGAAATGTGCAGATTTCAGATTGAATAAAAAAACAGCAGAAAATTTCAGACAGTGCAAGAGAAGAGTCTAAAATTCAGAAGAAATTTTCCATTGTTTATAATCAGAAAACTAGAAGAATGTTAAAGAAAATTAACATCACCTTTAAGAATAAGGTCCTCGAGGCTTGGAGGACTTAAAAGACAAAAACATAACCCTCCCACTTGGGGAAAAAAAAAAAGTTTTTTTTATTATATTCTTCATTGTTGTGCCATAGGCATAATTGCATTTTAAAACTTGAATTGCAGTTTTTAATAGATTATCAACTTAAATATTTATTTTTGAAAGACATACGATATCTAGATATAAAACCAGGTATATTAGCTGTTTGTTAAATGTATATAATCGAGGCAATTATAATACTAGATAATAGAGTAGAAGGAAAGGATCATATAAAATAATGGAGTACTGTGTCCAGTTCTGTGACCCTTAGCACAAGAAAGACATGGAGATGTTGGAGTGGGTCCAGTCATTCTCCAATGAGAACAGGCTGAGAGAGCTGCGTCTCTTCAGCCTGGAGAAGAGAAGGCTCCAGGAGGACCTTATATCGGCCTTTCAGTATCTGAAGGGGGCCTACAAGGAACCTGGGAAGGGACTTCTTATAAGGGCATGTAGTGACAGGATGAGGGGAAACGGCTTTAAACTGGAAGAGGGTAGATTTAGACTAGATATTAGGAAGAAATTCTTTACTGTGAGGGTGGTGAGACACTGGAACAGGCTGCCCAGAGAGAATGTGGATGCCTCCTCCCTGGAAACATTCAAGGCCAGGCTGGATGGGCCCTTGAGCAACCTGGTCTAGAGAGAGGTGTCCCTGCCTAGAGCAGGGGGGTTGGAACTAGATGATCTTAAAGGTCCCTTCCAACCCAAACCGTTCAGTGATTCTACGAAGAAGTGAAAAGAGACTTAGGGATACAGTAAAATAGTAACATTTTTTCATAGGTATGAGGAGACATCTTACTGCCAATACAGGTGTTATATGGCAGCATAACAATAAGTGGTAGAGATACTCTGTGCAGTGTAGAAGTGATACTTTACTTTTCCACTTATTTTCATCTTGGAAGAAAGGAATAGGTCTGAAAGCATATCTAGATTGAATATTATTCTAAAGATCTTCTCCCCAAAAATGTGAACAGTCTGAAAAAAACCCAAACATTTCTGTGGAGAGCTTGTTTTGTAAATACTGGAGATAAGTTTTGTTTCCTAATGGTAACTGAATTGGTCATTATATGTGTGAATTTAATCTCGAAGTAAAGTAAGCAAGCCATTAGCTCACTGTAAATCACTCACACTATGAAACACTGGGAAATAATCCATTGATTTTGTAGTAGGTGTGTGGTTATATACTATAAACTTAACTAATATTTTGGTGAAAAGTGGACATTGTTGTTTTGCAAGTTGTCTCCTAAGCTGAATGCAAAACCATTATCAGTAAGTTGATTACTGGAACTTGAGCAAACTGTGGATCTTTTCTTCCTTCTTTCTACTGAAATCCATGAGAATTCTGTTCTGCTGAAGTACGGTTACTCGAGGGTATGGAAACAAGTTATACTTGGGTAAGGTAGGAACCACGACTAAGACAAACCTACATTAGCTACACATTCCATTTTCTTGCTGCTTCAGGAAAATACATTTTCTGACTTTATTTAAAACACAGATATATTATTTCCAGTTGAAGAGCTAACTAATGTAATGGAACTTGACTCTTTGTTAGCTATTTTTCCTTTGTGAAAGAATCATAGAATCACTAAGGTTGGAAAAGACCCACAGGATCATCCAGTCCAAGAAGAAGGTATATATCAACCCATTTAGGAGGCAAATGATTTCAGTAGAAATCTCATTAGTTGTTTAGAAGTGGCATGCCATCTGAAGATTTTTTTTCTCACTTCTTTTCTTCTTTCTTGCATTGAGTTGGCCTCGTACTGTCTTTAAGAGAGAGGTTGGGAAGGAAAGTACAAAGAAAGATTTAATAAAAATGCTTTATTGAACAAATTTGATAATACTACAATTTGAGCATATACAAGTAGGAATTCTAAGTGAGTCGGGAATATGCTTTCAGATCCATGTCATGAATCACCCAGGCAGTGGAAAACTGTTAAAACTTCGTAGATCTGATTTTTCTGAAAGATATTGAGAAGCAGCTTCAGAGCACTACAGCATCTGTTAGAGGTGCTCAGATGGCCTCTTTTTATTTAAATTTATTTTTTTTTAATTAAATAGTTGCATTCCATGTGAACACCCACACCATTATGTTGATGATAACTTAAAAGTCCAGATGATGTGAGGAACACTGAAGCAGCTTTCTTCCTTTTATTCCTACAGGTTTGGCTTAATCAAGACATACATATTCATGCATGCCTAACATTCTCAGAATACTTTTCAGTGAGATATTTCATTTACTGTAAAAATTTACTGTAAAAATACTGTAAAAATGTTTTGCTTCTTTTTACAGCCTGTAAAAAGAATGGAGAAGATCCATTGATAATAGTACTGTTAGATCTTACACTGGAAGGGAAAAATTGATTCTTGCTAGAACATTATTTATTCTTAGGAGTCATCTTCTGTGTAAATGAATGTAGTGCCCCCGAAGGAAGCCAGACTGACAGAGCTCTTTACTCAAGTCTCTTAGGCTATGCGAAGCATAGCGAGCACCATGGCATCTGCCCTTCCTTTGTCCTGCCCTGAAGCAGTGACAGGCAAATCTCCATGTCCGTGTTGCCTTTCTTCTCCCTGGAATTTTTTGCAGGGAAATTTATGATTAGAGGCCATTTGTCAAATTACAGCTCTTTGAAACAGGAGGGAAGCTAACCCATTCTTTTTCTTCTGAAAGCTTATTCCTTCCAGCCTCTTTTTCTACTGGTTTATTCTGTTAAGGTTAAGGTGTAACGTAGCAGGAAATTTCATCTTTCTGAATAGAGAAAGAAAAACAGTAGTGATTTTGACCAGCTATTAGGGAAATTCATACTTCACAGATTTGCTTTGTTCTGGACATTGATTTTCCAAAGCCTGAAAATTTTTCAAGAGAGAGGTTTTGATTTATGTGCATACCATACATTGAGGAAAACCAAACTCGAGCTTCACAGTAGAATTATTGGTGAAAGTTTAGCAACTTGTTATCAAGTGTTCTTTTCCTAATAACTTTATAGAGCTCCCTTCTGTATTGTTATTCTTATTACATACACGCTTAGGCAGACAGAATGATTTTGCCTACCTACTGAGTTAATTTTGGAAACGGAATGGGCCTCCAGCACCTACCTGGATAGGAACAATAATTATACTGTTTTAATGCTATGAAAAGCATTTATTTCTAGAGTCTGATAAAACATCGGTATGAAGTACCTAAAAATTGCAGCAGTGATGCAGCCTTCAGCCATATTTTAATTCAGTAATTTGTTATTACAGTGATAGTTATTACAGAAGCTTTTGTTTACATTGTCATAATGTATTTGTACATTAAGATTCAGATCATTGTTCTGCTTAGTAAGTAAAAGCAAAAGTTTATTTATTTACCACTGTTTCATTATTTATTCTTGAGAGAAAGGCAGAACAATGAAAGCATTTGTATCCATACTTCCTTCCTTCATTTCTCACTCTTTTTATGAACAGAGAGCAACACCTCTAGCTGTTGACAAACTCTTCAGATAACTATTCCTTAGTGTTTGGACAAAATTAGTTAGTATTTCAATAGCTATTCAGCTGTTAACATAGGGGAAGCCTTCCAGTTAAAACCTTCATCTTAGCAGTGGTTCAGATTGTTTTATCTTTCTTTATGAAACATAAAAAAATGGGTTAAAAGGCAGCCTGAACCCTCATGTACTCAGGATGCTCCCTCTGCTCCCTTATTTGACTTTGTAGCAAGTGTACAATAAAAAAATCCAAGCTCCTCACATAGATTACACTTTTTATTATTTTCTTTTTTATTTACACTTTGTTTATCTATTTCAGCTCTTTGATCTCTTTGAACCTTGTTTTAGAGGAATGACAGTTACTTCCAAGAAGAGTTATGTCCTCTTCTAGCTGTGATTTTCACCTAGGTCATCAAGAACACTGTAATGGCCAATGTCATAAACATGAATGATGACAAAAACTCAGAGGTTCCAATGAAGAGATATTAAGTCAATGGGGAAGAATAACAAGTGAAAACTATAAAATCAAAGATCTGAATAATTTGAGTTTTGCATGCCTGGAATCTTAGAGACCCCTCAGCAATGGTTACTTTCCTTCAGAACAGTCACATGTGTAAATAATGTAGTTTTTTTCTTTTTGTGCCAGGCACTGCCATTGTATGGATGGCATCATAACAAACAAGAAACTGACTGTGGAAATTAGTAGTGTCAGCCTTGTTGTTGTAGGAATGTAGCATTGCATTAGAAGCTACAAAGTTTTCATTTTTAAGATTAAGTTGATGATTTTAGAAGTAAGAAATGCATATAAAGTCAAGAAACGGTGGGATAACCATGATTTATAACATGAACTATACAGAAAGGATATTTTTGCCAGCAAGACTTCTGCCAAAGAAGATATGTTAACACAGCCTGCATAGCATTTTACGTATGAAAATAACAATGTATAGCTTCAAAAATAAAGCATAGTTTAGGATATGTGAAATTTCCCCATGCTTTTGAAGCAAAAGCCCTTCAGTATGAATCTGTTGATGTATTATTCCTACTTGTCTTCAAAGGTACTGAAGGATCTCTGTTTCCTCAGGATTTCTGTTGCTAACACCCATCTCTATTACTCTTTTAAACTGTCCACATTCTTGAGGCATATAACATTATCAGTAGGACTTAACACACAGCACCGTCCATTTAAATAGCTTTATGTTTGTGCTCTGTCCATGATTCTCCCAAAAACTTCTTCCAGCCTTTAGGGCTCTGTGCAGAAGTACTGGCTGATCATCAGACAGCCATTTGCAGGATTAAGACCAGAAAATGAAGGTGATTTCAACTGAATGGAAGGACCCTTGTGAGGTTCAGCACCTTAATGGTCAAGATGCTGGTCTTAGAAATGATCCTAAGTAGGGCCATGGTCTATGTGACACTAAGCTTAATGTCTCTGTACTTTTCTCTGTAAGCCCTCCATAAATGGGGCCGAAAAGAACCCAGATAACATAGTTGCAGGTGCTGAGTAAGTATTAAAAATGAAAGCAAGTACCATCTGTAATTTCTAAAGACACTTGCTGATGTCACGAACTGTATTATTTTTGAACCTGCCACTCTGCATCACAGATTTTCAATGAAGAGTTAAGGAATTCAATACCCATCTGAAAATAATCTCCCTTCAGTACAACACCATTTAATTTTGTCTTGCTTGTTATGCTGGAAGGATTTGAATTGTTTTAAATTACATTGTACATTATTTTGACATATTCACCTTTTAATGGAGCTTTGTAGAAACAGTATGGTATTACAATACATTAGCAATCAATAACCACACCGCTGCTTGAGGATATTGCATTTCTCAAAAAGACACTCCTGAAATATTCAGAATTACCTCATTTTTCCATTCAGAATTTTGTTAGGCAAAGGCATCCATATCTCCAGAAGAACCATACATCCACTATTCTATATGTGTGATGCGCATCAGTGGTATCAGAACTTCAAGAGTTTGTAATGAAAAATCAGAGTGTGCTTTCTGTTTAAAAGGGTTTGGACAGACAAGCAAAATCTTAATGTCTTACCCTCTGGGTTTCCAAACTTTTGGCTTGCCTGTGCTTCATTGTGTAAAGAGGTGTTTTCTTGGTCCCCATATACATAGAACATTCTGAATGTCCTATTTATTTCCATCAAAACTACAACAGACAGATACAAAGAGCACAATAAACACTATTTGATAGAGCAAATTTTTACCTGCAAAACGCTGTATTTCAACTCATCATCTCCAGTATTAGCTGTGCATTTTAGCCAGCAAAGACCTGCATGCCGCACTCGTAAAAATCTGCACCAGTGGAGGTCACCCGCTGTCACCACTGCTGAAATTCACTACCCACTGCCTCACTGTGCTCACATCCACTGTTTGCAGTCCGTAAACGTTCAGCAAGTGTAGATGAATGCCAGTGGGTGCCATTTTTTTCTGCACACAGGAATTCAGTTCCACATCTTTGCTTTGTATGCCCTTCCATGTCAGTTGCATTGTGTAGACTGCCTGTCTGCCGCCACATGTTGCAGAGTGACAGCACATAATGGAATATTGGTGGGAAGGTTCAACCTTTACTGCCATATTAGCAACATCCACCTCTGATGTTGAGGGCCAGTAGCATAAAATAGGAGTCATTACTTTCAGAGCAGCCCTTCCATAAATAAGAACTGTGTATGAGATAGATTTTGTGTGTGTGTTCATCAGTGTCTCAGTAAAGTAATCATTTTCCAGAATGATTTTTATGAAATTTATTTGTGATATATGATATGTTTCATCATTTGGGAATAGAGAGATGAAGTATAGGGGAAAAGTGTTTGTTATTAATGTAATGTGGATTGGGTGGTGTGAGGTGATCTAAACAGGTTATTATAAAAAAGTGGAAATAAATATCTACGTGTCTTCCATTAGTTTAATTTTGTATTTTGATAGAACAATTGTTTTACATGTCTGCTGTCAGGCCAACATCTTGGCAACCATTTTGCAAATCCACAAATTCAGTTCACATTCACAGCCAGTAGAGCCACAAACAGCATGTGGAAATTTTGCCACATTTACTGTCATGTGTTAAAGCACTACAGACTCTTTAGGCAAAAGAATAAAGGAGTAGAAGTCACAGAAGGACCACCCTTTCAGAGAAGTAGTATTTCCTAACGTCCAGCCTGAATTTTCCCTGGCGCAGCTTGAAGCCATTCCCTCTCGTCCTATCACTGTCACCCGAGAGAAGAGGCTGACCCCCAGCTCACTACAACCTCCCTTCAGGTAGTTATAGAGAGCAATAAGGTCTCCCCTGAGCCTCCTCTTCTCTAGACTGAACAATCCCAGCTCCTTCAGCCGCTCCTCCTAAGGCCTGTGCTCCAGACCCCCACCAGCTTTGTTACCCTCCTCTGGACACGCTCCAGGGCCTCGATGTCTTTCTTACAGTGAGGGGCCCACAACCGGACACAGTACTCGAGGTGCGGCCTCACCAGTGCTGAGTACAGGGCATGACTGAGATAAGTGAATTTGTCTCTATGAGGATATTTTCCCTTTTTATTTGCTGTTATCTCTGCTAGTATGTTACTGTGGAACTGACAGCTTCCTGTATTATACAGTTGGACATGTGTAGCATTCTTCTCAAATACTATGTTGTATTTGCATGACATTTTACACTTGCACGGAGTAAGAAGGCATGTAAAGTCAGCATCACAGTAATTCGATTCTCTAAGACTTACTGCAGCATTCTGGAGTTGATGAGGAATCTGAACTCTCTGATCATAGCAGCATTCTTCAGACAATTTTTTCTCTGTTTCTAAGTAGATGTTTGGAAATTAATGCTTGTTATGACAGCTTTTATTGAGTACACTTCAAATATTTTCAGATTGACATGCCTCCAAATGCAAAGTGCATGTGCTATGGACCAAACACTGTAAATGACCATTCATACCAGAAAGCCTCATCTAAGCACTAAAGTTCTGTTCTAGCCATGCAGCTGCACAGATTGGTGGCACAATTACAGCTATCTGCATTTTAATGTACTGCTAACCCAGTTTGGACTCCAGCTTCAATGCCGCGCAGTCACTTCACTGCTGACACTAGTGCTATGCTTTCATTGCCTGGACATTCTGTATCAGAGATACTACTCTATCTCTCTCCTTTTTGAGAGCAGCAGCATGAATGAAGAATCACATGGCTGAATAAATCGAATCTGTAGGAGGTACAGGACATACTCAAGTGAGCCCTTTATGTTTTCAATGGTTCAGTTCTATAGTTCTATAGTTTGTAACAGACATTATGTTCCTTATGGTAAAGTGTACTTTTTGTTAAGCTTTCACTGAGAACTGAGAACCGCGAGAGCCTAAAACTGCCAGAGCTTTGTGGTAGTATAACTTGAACCTTTTCCTCATAAAGAGCTTTCCTAAGAGGATCCAAATGACTTTGAAATTAAAAAAGCCAGATTCTCTTAGACTATGAACTGGAATAGTTAATAAAAGCTTCAGAGATTTCAAAGTGGCCAGATGTAGCACAGTGGAGATACGAGGTTTATAATCCAGTGACTGTCTTCTCCCTATGACCACAGGACAATCTTTGTTTTCAGTCAGCTATTCACTTCTGAGCTCTCACAAACTATAAATGTGCTTACTGGTTGTATTTCCACTTAGTCTCCTTGTAGCCCTTTGCTGCTCTTAGCAATCATTTGGGCTCTCTTTGATCTGCAGGATCTGGGCATGCTTTTCTCTCGCTGTTTTTTCAGCCTCTGTCCTGCAGTAACTGAGGCTGCTGCATTTCCCAAAGAAATGTGCTGCCTTCTATGGGATGCCATGAACTTATCGCTTCTTTTAAAGGAATGAGAACAGAATAATGGAAGGAAAGAAACACATCTGTGTATCAAACACTATGCATATACATTGTCAGAGTAATGAGTCTGATTCCCTTTGTGTGATCATTCAATATAACGAGTGTGTTAGGTATATATATGCATAAATAGTGTGTGAGGTTTACTATATAAGATTATGAGTACACAAAAAGCAGTGGTAGTCTATGAATGTATATATTTTGTATTGACATGGCATAGTGTATTCTATTAGAAGTTACTGTGAATTATTTCATATACCTAGGTTGCTCCAAAAGTAATACTTCCTCTTTATTTCCATGGAAATTACAGATACACAGAGCACAGTGAGCACTGTTTGATAGAGAAAATTCTCATCCACAGAACACTATTTCTCAATGTAGTCACCACCATTAGCTATGCATTTTTGCCAGCAATGAACAAATCTTGCATGCCACGCTCGTAAATATCTGCACCAGTGGAGGTGACCCACTGTTTCACAGATTCTTTGACAGCATCAGTGCTAGGAAAATTTTGCCCACACAGTCCATCTTTCTTTGGCCCAAACAGCTGGATTGGCATTGTACTCCACGATTTTCAAAGTGGTACGGAGCCTGGCATTGTTGTGTTACAATAGAAAGGTTGTCTTCTTCTCTGGCTTGACTCTGAAGTTCAAGCCTTCAGCTTAGTCAACATTGCAATGTCTCAGTCAGAGTTGATGGTTTGTCTGGGTTTGAGGAGATCCAGGAGGATCACCTTTTTCCTATCCCTAAAGACAGTGCACATCATTTGACCCCCTGAAGGCTGCATCTTGAACATTTTCTTTGATGAAGAATTCATACCTTGCCACTCCATGGTCTGCCATTTTGACTCTGGCTCATAGTGGTTACACTGTGTCTCATTGATAACGATGTGATGCAACCGACTGTCACCTTCGAGGTCGTATTGGTTCAATGAGTCCTGCCAAGCTTGCTTATGGTGTTCTTTCTGTTTCTGTGTGAGTATTCATGGGACCCACCTGTTACAAACTTTGTGATATTCCAATGGTGTCACCATCATTTCCAGTGCATTGAAGCCAATATTCAGCTCTGTATACCGTTCCCTGATCATAATCTGCTGATTCACATGAATAAGCTGATCAAGACGCTTCATTTTGTGTGTGGCAACTGTGCACGGCTGTCAGGAATGTGGCTTGTCTTTCACATCACTGTTGCCGCTGCTGAAATGCACCCCCCACTGCCTCACTGTTCTCATATCCACCGTTTGCTCTCCTTAAACGTTCATCAAATGTCAATGAATGTCAGTGGGTACCATTTTTTCCACATGGAGGGATTCAGTTACACACCTTTGCTTCATCCATACTTCCAAGTAAGATGTCGTTTTGTCAGACTGCCCCTCTGCTGCCATCTGTCACACAGTTACAAAGTGTGATGGAATACTGGTGGGAAGGTTCAACCTCCACTGCCATACCACCAACATCTGCCTATGACATTGTGCGCCAACGTATTAAAGTAGGAGACATTACTTTCAGAGCAGTCTTCATACATAAAAAGGTTTTTTTTAGGGATATCAGCAGTTCAGAAGATACACTGCATCCTAACACATAAAATATTAGTCCTTCAAAATAATGGTGTATCCTAACAAAACATTCTTAGCTCAAGGAGTTCTCCTTAATTTAATGCCATTTAATGTATTTATTGATTTGGGCACTGAGAAATGAAGACAATTAAACATTCAAGGAAGACATCCCTCCTTGTCCTTCTTCAGACCCAGCTCTAGGTCTAACGCCTCTTCTCACTTTCTGGCCTCCACTGCCCTTCTTACCACCATAGGCCTTTTAAGCAGCGCAGGAGGGTGAAGTTAGGATGGTTTCTTTCAGTGGTGCCTTCCTCCTTGCTTGTTTTTTTCTCCTCTAGTGATGGTCCTCCACAGGCTGCCTCACAGGCATGAGGTGCCTCTCCAGCCATGACTCTTCCACATGCATCCTCCTGCATCTCCTGAAGTCCTACTCCCCTTGGTTACCATCCCTTCCTCACAAAGCTCTGAGAAGGTGCCATAACCCCACTGACTGGGTGATGCTTTAGGCAGGGCAGGGAGTGTTGTGGAGCTGGTTGGGAACTGGCTTGGAGTGACTAGGTGTGCTGAAACCAGCTGGGACCAGCTGGGACCAGTAGTGCACAGGGCAGTGCACAGTCACCTGCCACAAATGCTGCTGGGCAGCTTCTGCAGCCAGACCTTACCGAGTATGCCCAGTAAAGTTGCAGCGTTTTTTAATATTAATTGCTTCAGCTACCATTTAGTGGCGGCTCATCAGCTTATAATTGGTCACCTCACAAGGAAGCCCATGTCTAACTTGAGTTGGGGTCGATAGAGTTGAAAATGAAACCCAAAATGTAGGAAACTTTCAAGGACTGAAGGCTTTTAAAGATATTTTCCTTTTTTTATCCTGACAAATGGCTCTGTCTTGCTCACCCAAGAACTTTCCTTTATTAAAAAACACTGAAGGTAATATGACCTGTAAAATATTCTCAGAAATAATTACAAGCCCTTGGAAGAGCAAGCTGGCAATGATCCACTGCGTACTGCACAGGAAATTCATGTTTCCTTGTTCACTGGAACTAAAATACAAGATTGCTGTTACAGTAAGGGCTCATTCCGATAACAATATACAAATGCACAATGCAAATGGCTCTCATCAATGACTATTCATTTATATGTTGTTGTTCTCCCAGAATGCCCCTGGGACAGTAGTTTTGAAAGTAAAATGTGTAGTAAAAAATGGAATAGGTATAAAATGATTTGAAATGTTTTCTTTCAGACAGGTCCAGGTGGCATTAACGCTTTGTTCTTTAGATGAAGTTAGAAGGTTGTCCCTGCTCATGGTCTTCCAGGACAGTTGCTTTCTGCTTCTCGCAACCTCCTCACCAATGTTGCTGTCTTCATTTCTCCTACTGGAAAGACACTTGAAGGGTTAGGCAAATAGGCTTTTCATAGTCAGTACCTTCTATCCCAAAAGGGTGAGAGCACTGCTCAGCCATATAAAGGAAACAGTTTTTGGCTTTCAGGCTGTTAGGATGGCTAAGAAGTGACTCATGATATGTCACACAGCATTTTCAAGTCTTGAAACTGGAAGATTTACTGAAGAAGAAATGTGTATAAAAAGCATCTAATCTGGAATATTTTTTCTTCTTTTATTTTTACAGCTACGAGTTCAACTGTGTGTTTATGAATGAGGGAAATTGCTTGTTGAATTTGAATTACAATTCTTTGAATATCTGAATTTCACAATCCATATAGTCAATCAGTAAGATAAGGTATGATGCAGAAGCATAACGGGGTACTTGGTCTCACTATAGTAATCAAGCCAGATATCTACCCAGTTGGCCAGGTTTGCCATTTGTGTGACTTAGCAGAAGTCTACTGAAATTTACAAATGAAATGAATAATAATAGCTTAGAATTGCCACAACTGTTTAATCACTATAGAATATTTTTAAATCCTCGGTGCTATATTTCATTTTGTCAGTTAAACGTCTCAATTAAAAAAACACATAGAGTAGGTATTGCTTTATTTGAGGTATAGCCTTACTTTCCTGGTTCGGTGTAAGGTCTAATTGTCCAATAGTCAAATACTGTTTTTTTGTAGACCTCATATATGGGTTTATGTAAACCTGTTCTGTGGCAGATTTTTTACTTCCAGCATCATAATTTCTCTTAGGAATCCCTGTTTACTGCATCAGATTCGAATTCTCAGGTGCGTATGAGTTGTCCCATTAAATCCAGTGAAACCACTTAATGCAGATCCTAATGCTTTTTGTTCATTGATATGCATGAGCTCATTCATGGCAATGGAGTGCAGTTGCTCTGGGTGCTTAGAGCCTTCTGTTCACATGAAAATGGATATAAGTGTGAAAGGACACATTAAATTGTAAGTCTATAGACTTTATCCACATGCACACACACAGATTTCCTGTTTCTTATCCAGTATTAACTGGGAGAGTAATTTCAGAATTTTCCTGACTATACTTCCAGCAGTAATGCACACACAAAGAGTTCTCTGCTGTGTTCTCTGCCCTTTGGTAATACCATGGCAACATTACCAGCTACTGCAAATTTTGTCACTTCGTTGCATTATATTTATACTGTGCAAAACACTGCAAATATGTTAGCATTATAAGATGCTAAAAAATATTTCTATGTTGCCTATAATTATCAGTACTAGTAGGCTGGCTGTTCACACGTCAAATCTTGCAGCTCTTTGTAATTTTGTCAGTATTTTAAGTTAGCTCTATGCTTAACCCTTGTGTACAGCAAGTACATTTAGCTTATTCTAGGAACCAGTCTCAAGATCAGATCTAGAAGGTTTTCGTCCTTAATTCTGTTTTACAAGATCTGTACAAAGATTTCATAAATCTCTGCATGAATTTAAATTAGAAAAAAATAACCAAACAAAGGAAAAGCAAGATAACTTTCCAATGTGTGCTCCAAACTTGAGTGGTTACTTCTGCTCTCTGACTACCATATGCATTAGCTACTACCAATCTGCTATGCTCGGCAGAAATTGTACTGGGAATCTCTGTGTAGGGCCTGACTTTTCTTAGACTTTTGCAGAACACTCAGTATACATTTCTTAGCACTGTATGTATATGTGATGTATATATTACAGAATCACAGAATTGCAGGGGTTGCAAGGGTCCTCACGAGATCATCAAGTCAAACCCCCCTGCTAAAGCAGATACCCTGCAATATGTCCCACGAGTATGCCTTTAGATGGGCATTAAATATCTCCATAGAAGGAGACTCCACAAACTCTCTGGGCAATCTGTTCCAGTGCTCTGTCCCCTTTACCATAAAGAAGTTCTTCTGCATGTTAGTACAAAACTTCCTGTGTTCAAGTGTAGTCCATTACTCCTTGTTCTATCACTACATACCACCAAGAAGAGCCTGGCCTCATCCATTTGCCTCCCACCTCCCATTAGATATTACAAACATTTATCAGATCCCCTCTCAGTCTTCTTTTCTCCAGGCTGAACAGACCCAGGTAACGCAGCCTTTCCTCGTATGGGAGATGCTCCAGGCATATATGATGATGAATTGCTCATTGTTTCAAACAGCACCAAAATAGTGTTCTTAGACTGTAAAGATAGCATTCAAATTGATTAATTCAGAAAATGTGAGTATTCTATGTAAGACAGAAAACTATTGATTAAATGATAAGGATTTAATAATTAGTTAATTGGAAGCACAGATGAGAGACAATGAGATAAAGCTGAATAAAAAAGTGGTTAGTATGACTGGACGCACCAGCAGAGGGGAAGCAAACAGACAAAATCCAGATTGAATAATATTGGTTAAATAATCAGTTGTGGCTGACTGTACTTGCTTTGGGCATGATGCACTGCCACCAACTGTAACTCATGTGAAAGATTTAGCAATAGCTGTGAAACATTCCGGCATACAGCTTGTTAGGCTGTACATGGGTGAAGAGCATAGGACTTGTCACTGGAGATCAAGGTTCAGCTTCTTAGTTCCACTCCTAAACAATATAAAATAATCTGATTTAAGTTATATTTATTCTTATTTTAAAGCCTCAGTGCTGTCAGAGGAGTACAGTGTACTCCAGTGAATTTGGAAGTTAAGGAATGATCTTATCCAGTATGGACTTAGACATTCTGAACTGGAAACTGAACCTGGAAGCATACAGACTAAAAGGAAAGTCTTGTTATCTTGTTGTCAAGAAAATGAAATCCTTCATCTGCTTTCTAGACCACCGTATGTTAGTCATCTATTGTACAGAGGTGCAGTAGAAGTTCAGAAGTACCTGCTTTCATCAAAAGTATAAATCAGATTTCAGAGTAAGGTTTCTCCCAGGAAAGACAGTGTGCCTGCTACCACTTCTTCTGTTCTTTGAAGAATTCATTTGTATGGTTTAAAAAGAAAAAGATTTAGTGTAAACTCAATATTTTGAACTAGAGAAAACAGACATTAAGAGAGGACACATTTGAGAGAAGTGTCCTCAGGAGAAAACATACTAATAGATGTTCCAATAAGAAAGGAAAGTTGGCCATCCATGAAAGGACCATAAATAACATAATATTTCTTTTTTGTCTTCCACACAACCTTCTGCTATATTACTTCAATATCTGTAGTGCAAATCCAAAACATATTTTCTCTGTTGGTTGTTCATGATCAGCTAAGAGAAGTTTATGTTATGAGAGAACATAAATATCACAAGATCATCAAGGCTAAAAGTATACAAAAGTGTTTTATGAATTCAGCTAACCCCATCAGGGTGAGATCGCATTCTTGCAAATATCTTTGATACAATAGAGACTAGTAATTTTTGCTCTGTGTTTAACTATCAGTTCCCTGTGGTTTTTAAAGTTCATATTTCGTGTTCTAAGTATGAAAAAGGCAATGAATTAACAGTGTAAAATGCCTTAAAGTATAAAGTGCCTGCCAGGCACATAGCACAGGTTCTTTGGGCATCTCTTGATACCTCGGTTGTAATTAACACGAGGAAAAGAGTTGTTTCCAGATGCATAGGAAGCATTGTCTTTTTCATAATGGCTTGTTTCAATGGAAGAGCAGTGGAGCATTATCTGAATATATTTACTAGCAATCTTACCTAGTAAAGTTTTTAGTTATTACTAAAAGTTTCAGTTATACTAAAGTTTTTCGTTTTTAGTAAATATCTTAGAATATTTAACCTACAGTTCTTTCTTTGACAACTCTCCTGTTTATAACTACAAAAAAGTCAGAAAGATGTTTTAAAGTTAGTTTTGAATAGCTTATAAAATAATACGCTTTTGCCAGTCTGAGTATCTTCAACCATTTTAGAAGTTCCTTTTCTATTGTCAACTGAATCCCCAGGGTGTTAGGAAGAGACCCTAAGTTATGGCATTCTGGCAGACCTCCTTAAGATGACCTTCTGGCATTGGATCAGGCTGATCTCCAAGGGGACTCAGAATCTAATTGTTACTTTTTAGCTAAGTACAACTCTCACAAGTAATGTGAAGTTACCCACATTTATGTCTCTGCAGTCCTCAAGCAAGGCTGTGTAATTTACTATACAGCAATGCTGAGCGAGTGATATGCTAAATTCTATATGTCTGTGCTATGTTCTGTTGAAGAAAATGTCTTAGCATAATATTGAGAACATTACATTCAAATTTCTTGAGTTGAATTCAGTTCTATTTATGAGGAGGTGATAAAATCTGAGAATATAAAGGTTTCTGCCTTTCAAGTGTTCTTATTATTCTGATCACTTATTCCGTAGTATAACAGTGTGAAAAAAGCTTCTTTGATAACAGACTAAAGTTTATGTCTTTAAGAGGCATGCACTGGTATAAATACGTAGAACTTAACTGAACAGTTCATAGTGTATACATGACAGAATCACAGAAGTGTAAGGGTTGGAAGGGACCTCAAGAGATCACCGAGTCCAACCCCCCTGCTAAAGCAGATACCCTACAATAGGTCACACAGGTAGGTGTCCAGCCAGCTCTTGAATATCACCATAGAAGGAGACTCCACAACCTCTGTGGGCATGTTAGTACAGAACTTCCTATGTTCAAGTTTTAGGCCATTACTCCTTGTTCTATCGCTTACACGCTGCCGAGAAGAGCCTGGCATCATCCATTTGCTTCCCACGTCCCATTAGATATTTATAAATATCTATCAGATTCCACCTCAGTCTTCAGAAAGAAAGAATAAAATATCTACGTAGTAGCAACAAAAAGTGGTAATTTTCACTTCAAAACATAACGATAGTCTTTAGGCATTTTGGTAATTCTGGCATTAAAGGTAATCTCCAAAGGCAAGTATGTGTAAGTTGGTCTTATCTAGGTGAGAGCATAGATACAAGAGCATTTCTTGTTTACTCTGTCCACACTGTGAGTCATCTAGATACGTGAGATGGTTCTGATTACACCTTAGTGGGTGCGTGCAGCCCGGTAATCCACAGTGCACAGAAGGATGTGTTTACTGGGTTACAGCTCTGTTCCTTGCTCCTGTAAACATGTCTGCCTGTGTCTGTTACTCCAGCACTATGACTGCCTGTATCAGATTGCAGAGATTAATATAAGTGGCTTATTTCAACTCAAGATGTAGAACAGATGGGACAGTGGAAACAGAAAAAAAAGCTACGCCGTGGAAAATACAAAATAGAAACATGAGTATGAAAACTAGCTGGTCTGATCCAGTCAGGAACATGGCAGTTTAGTAATATTCACCAATCCATCATGCAGTAACTATGCAAAGTAGCAAGAACATGCATGAGATGAAGCCTGCCTCTCCTTGGAGTAGCAGCCTGAGTCACAAGCACAGCTGAGCTAGATCAGGTGGGAGGAATCACTGCAAACTGCTAAATGCTCTGAACCAGCCTGCTCATGGGACTGCATGGGCTCCTGACTCACAGTGTGTGCTGAGGCACTTGGAGCTGAAAGGTAGTGCAGGTCCTGCAGCTGCTTGGAGGTAAGAAGCCTGGGACTGATCTTGTTCACTGAAGATTCTGGACAGTCTGCTATCCTCCATTTAACACCTCCCATTAACGTGTTTCAAGTCATCTCTGTCCTGACCAGTTACCTGCTAAAGGGTTTTTATGCTGCGAGCAGTTTCAGCTCTTACATTCCTGCTCCTGGGTGATATGAATCGTGGTTCTGTTGAGCTGTGTTCTACCTGTCCTTGGCAGGCACTGTTAATGAGGGTGGCTTAATGACATCGTCCTTTGATACAGTCACAGTGTTCTCCTTGTAACAGAAGCTAGCTGTGAATCTGTCTTTGGAGTAAATTTATATTGATGATGCAAATGCCTTAAATTATGTTCCTCAGCTTTATGTGTTCTGTTTGTCCTTTTTTTTTTTTTTTTTTTTTTTTTTGTAGCCTTGTTTTTGTACCCTTGTTTTGTTAACAGGCCAGGTTTATGTGACTACTCTGTCTAGCAATCTCTTCCCTAATGTTTATGAACCTATAGCTAAAATTGATGGAGGAATGCCTCACTTATCAAGGCAGGAGGAAGTGAAGGGGATGGAAGAGGGGAGGCAAGGATGGCTCAGGTAGAATCATTTCTACGTAGTAGCCTCAGCTGAGTAACCAACACGTGCATTGGCTGATACAGTGCATAGACTATCCTGACTCGATGTCAACACTGCAAATATTGATGGGAAGGCTTGGGAGCATTGTGTGAGCTCTGTTACGGAGGAGCATAAAGACTGCAGAAATTAAGTGGAGAGTGTGCCCAGTGAAATTTGAAACTGGAGCAGTTGTAAGGAGTGCGTTGTAACAAGTGCTGTGAGATGGAGGTGCAAGCAGGAAGGCACAGAAGCATGATGTGCATCCTAAGAGATCCACGGGGAAAAGCAGGCTGTGAGGATGATGGTGTGTCAAACCTCAGAATGCGGCTAGGGAATTGTTTGGGCTTTGGATTAGAAAACAATAACAACAAGAAAACACTTGACTTTTTTGTTTTTGATCTTGTAGCAAGATCTTTCATCATGTAGCTACAACTGAAAGGCAGTAACAAATTCAAGAGATGAGTAAATAAAGTGTACAGAATGCTTGAATTTTGTGACCAAATGCGTGGAAGGAGAAAATCAATAGAAATCTTGTTTTGTGTCCCTCAGCCTTAACTTCTCAGTATTAAACACAGAACTGCCATTGATAAACAAATACCGAATTTTAATAAGGTTAGTGCTATAGTGTGTGTCATCTTGTAAAATAAATAGGATGAGGATTACTACTGCTTCCAGTAATTTCCAGGAAATTTTAGTTTTAATTTGAAATCAGAGATGTTATTGCACACCTTGTGAGTGCACAGATATGCATTTGTTCTGGTTACTGTTTTGATGGTGTCAATTAAATTTTAGAGCTCTTTTAAGCTTTTTACGCAGATCGTGCTCAGTGTTTAAGGATTCCCTTTACTCTTCCCTGTAGTTGTTTTTGGAAATCAACTCATGATTTATTTTATGATGATGGCATGCATGGCCATCTGCGTTACTACCTGATCCTTGCTGCCCATCGGTAGCAGTCCAATTCACTGATGTGGAAATCCTTGGTCAGCATTTTCACCGGTCAAGGCCTCTCTCCCCTTTCTTCTCCCCGAGAAAGAGGATCTGTATCTCAGATAATCTTCAAAATTCCTTTATTCTTTTCTGTTCCCACCATCCCACACCAGCAGCTCATGTGGAAAAGGGAGGAATCAATACCTATTGAACCTGACTGACATAAGTGCTGAAAAATCAGAATTTGAGTTCATTTCTGTCAATTCAGTCTGCCTTGAGAGAGAAGTTAAAGTGAAAAGTAACTAAGAATGTGCACCAAAGTGATTGGATTAACTGCACAGAAGAGCTGAGTCAGGCTGGGTGATTTCTTTTTTTTCTGGGAATAGACTCCTTGCTGGAAAGAAGCAGTTTCACAGAGTTCAAAACAAGCCTCTCATTTGAGTAGGATGTATTTGGTGGCAGATCTCTTTGCTTTGCTTGGTCACTAAGACCACTGGTGCAGTTACTGAGCTGTGAAGATTCTCCAGCCCTGCTGTGCTAAATGCAGTGATTTTCTTGAGGACAGTGAAATTTAACTTCATTTAACCTCAGCATCTCCTCTTTAGGCCAGCAAAGAGGCATCCTTCAGCTTTCTGTAGCTCAGAGCCTTGATGTGCAACAGGAGAAGTTTACTCATTTCTTATTGTGATTGCTCATTTGTTTAGCAGCTGGTGTGCCACTAGCATTTGAGCTTCAGCCTTTGCCTCTAGATCAGACAGCTAGCTGGAGTTTAAAGCATTGTTTCATTGTGAGATGGTGTGTGTGTGTGTGGAGAATGGCATCAAGGAGTTATTCCTCCAGCTAATGCAGTACATTATTGATTGAGAACGTGAAAGAGGAAAATCACACCTTTTCATTCCTTTTTTTTTTCCTCTTATCTTTCATCTGAGCTAAAAGGAAGGTTACAAGGATTTGTCTTGCTCTCACTAAAGTCAGGGTTAATTAGTAAATACTTTTTTGAGCTCTATTAAAATCCTTAGATTAAAGGCTCCAAATACTGTAAGTATAAGGCATTCTTATTTATTATTCATTTGTTTTCATCTGCTTCAAGACATATGTAAAACTCATTTCTAATTTAAAAACAGTTAGATGTAATTTGGGACCCTTTTTTTTTTTTTTCTTTCAGTGGGGAGTGGGAGTCATCTTTGGATTAATGACCATCCACAAAAATTGCAACAGGAATGATTGAGTTTTGCTTTATTAATGTTTGCATATTCTACAGGAAAAAGCAAAATATAAGCATTAAAAGCAAAACTGCCTTACAAATTCTAAAAATAAGTGGATCCTCCAATTTTATTCCATGTTTTTAATTCGTCCTCTTTGTCTGGCACCTGTAGCCTTTGCTCTAGTTGAGCTGATCCAAGCCAGAGGCTAAACAGAAAAGGGGTGGCAGTGCACTGAGTTTGCTTCATTGGGAACTACGAAGAGCATGGAGAGCATTTCCAGTGGTGGTGTGGTCTGAGCTGTGTAGAGGCGTGGCTTGGTGAGGAACTGCCCTGTTGTCCTTTTTCCTGGAGGGTATCTCTTTCTCTGTGAGCAGGAGAAGCCTAGGGCTGAATCCTTCATCTTGAGTGGCTGCTTTGTGTTGAGAAATAGCTGCAGGGGACAAGTTCTGGACCATGTTATTATGAGTTAGTGAAGTTTTGTAATGAGGTTTATGGCCTAATATTTATTTTATTAGTTTTACAGCTCATTCTTAAGCATCATTATAGAATGTCAGTGTTTATTAGAGATCTGTTGTGTTTCCAGAGTGCTGATGGCTGTGGTTTCTGAGTACTTGAGGTGTCGAAGTTATCAATTTGACTGTGAAGCTAAATTAGGCTGTAATGCCCTTGAGTATGTTTCCTCCAGATCAGGCAATAATCTCCATGATTATGGGCTCTGTTGTGTATTAATTGACCATGACTTGTTATGCATCCTAAACTGGAGATGCATAACCTATTTCAAGGTCGGTTATCTCCTAGTCAAATGTCTCAAAAGGGTGAATATTGATGAATTTCAGCGTTAGTCATCTTTCCCTTTAAAAATGTAACGCAGATCCTTTGGTGCATGCTTTTATGTAACACATCCAAAACTTGTCTTCCTCAGATCTTAACACAGACACTTGTAGCAAAATTTTCAGCTTCTTATAATTAATGAAGAGAGACAATAAATTATTAACTTTAGAAGTATGACTAAATGCTTTTGCAAATGGTTGTTTGCTGGAAATGTGCGATGTTAATTGTGCTCTGGTAAAGTTACCAGGGAAGCTGTGGAATACTACAGTTGCGGTGCTTGCATGGAGAGAAAGTAATTGTACAGTGATAGCAAAAAGGAGATTCTGCGTGTGTCAGAGGATTTGAATTAGAGTGCATGGGAAATCGAGCAAGCCATTTGCATTATAGTCTGGTGTTTTAAGCCATGTTAAGGACCTAAATGTTGTAGGTAGGCTTCCCTGTGATATGACTTGCATGGGAAAATTCTGTAACAAAAGGAGAGAAGGCTGGACCCAACATCATACGTGTTGTGTATCTCAAAAAAAAAAAAAAAATGTAAAGAAGAGTGTGTGTGGAAGATATGCAAATTGACAGAATAAGGAGAGTTTGCTTTATTGAATGTCACTGCGGCAGATGTGGTTCTTGAAGGCATTTTCAAAATGGTCCTTAGGCTGGATTTTATAGTAGCAAATATCTTTTCCTGTTTTATTGAAATATGTTATAGAAATTTAATTTTTCTACTGTCGTATTATTTAGCAGATTCGAATATGAAGCTTATGCTATTCTAGATATATACATCTGTTTTTTATGTTATTAAAATGACCTGCATTTCCCTAAAGCTTGCAGTCTGTGGATCTCGGTGGTCTTTATTAAGGTGACCCAATGACCAAGTCTTTATTATCTCAGAGCCTTCTGAACAGAAAACTCAGGATAGAAATATCAACTTGAAAGAGACTGAAGAGGAAACCGGCTATTGGTAGAGTCAGAACCCTGCAGTCCTGCCCTCACCCTGCTTTCTCTTCTATACAACCTTGTCTTGGCAATAACTGGAAGCCCGTGCAGCACTTTGTCACCAGCTCTCAGCACTGACTCAGACATTTCATAGCCCTTTACTACTGGTGTACCTATTAAGACAGGAATAATCACTGAAACTTAGCTTACTACCCCCAGAAATGTAACTAAATAAAGATACATGTTTCTTGGATGGGACAGGAGCCAATAAGCTTAATTAAAGTAATTATGAATAGGACATAAGGTAGTATGCCAAAATATTCCCGTTTTTCATCTACAGAAAGTTACTTTTCAATCATAAACTATCAAAGCTTTTTTTGCCTTTGTAGTTGAACTGGAACCAATACTGGAGTATACCTTGTGGGTAGCACAGCACTTCTTTCTAGGAAGAAAAGGACATATAATGTTGTTTTTTTTGTTGTTTATGATTCTGACAGATGAATAATATCTTACACTGTGAAAGCTTCATTTTTCAGTTTCATTATTCATTTGGTATTTTGTCTTGAAAAATACGACCCATTCCTTTTTAAGTCATTATGTAGGATCAGCACAAAAAAATCCCCACAGCATCACAGCTGGATGCCTGCGTTTACCGACTGTATTCAGCTGTGTCAAATCTCACTGCTGTCTACAGTACAGAACGCAGTGAGAATTGCTAGAAAATGTTGGGTCTATCTAGAGAGGTGCCACCCACTTCCCAAGTCATGCAGACCTGATGCCAGGACTGTGTTTGCTCCCTTTGACACACCTTTGTTACCAGCGCAAGTAAATTTAGCCGGATGCTGAACGAGAGTGCAGTTGATAATAAGGCTCTAAGACAGAAGGTGGGAAATGTAGTGACCTCTATTATTATCATTATATTTTCTTGAAAGAAAAATTTGTTAGGATATATAGCTTCATATATTAGTTATTCTTGAATTCTAACTAAGACTACCTTCTAAGATGAATAAAAATGTTCTTCGTGATTAAAAATAAATAAATAATCAAAAAATGAAGAGATACCTAAGGAGGACTGTTTACCTTGCATGGTTTAGTAGTCTGCTCATTTTGAGGTATATTGCAACTGGAAGACAAACTGTGTATTTTTAGAGAAGGAGGTAGGAGGTAAGCCTCATTATTATATCTGGTATGTTCCTCACCGCCAGTTCTAAAATTAAATCCCTGGTTGGAGTTTAAGCTGGATGCCTGAAGCTGGCTATAAAGACCCGAACTTCTTAGTGTGTATGGATGGATTTTATTTCATCTAATACTGGTATAATAGAGATGTCTATATATTGAACTGATCGCCTCTCCCTTCTTCTGTAATGGCTGTTGAGTAATAGGTGTCTTTAACTCTGCCTTCTTTCAGGTCTTTTAGATGAGATGAATTGTGCCCTTAAAGTGACCATTTCTCTCTGCTCATGGAGAGGCAGCTACCTTATATGCAACTCAGTGGAGTCATCTACATTTAATTCTATGAATTCCATTCTGTAGTGTTTGTTGCATAATCAAAATGGATACTCTCCCTAAAAATAAATAAATTCAAAATCAAGTAGACTAGCTTAGAAAAGCTGTTCAGTCCAAGGTCATTGCTGCCTGATTTAACTTCTCCTTCTATGCATTGCCTGTCTGATCTAATGTATTATGTTTAGCTGTCCATTAGTCTTGCAGAATACATTGTTCCTCCTTTTTTCCCTTTTTCTTCATATTAAACATCACACTCATAGATAACAAAAATGTCCGCAAAACTATATAGCCACAGAAAAATGTTTTATCCTTAATGTGGTCAGATATTTTGAAGCTAAATTTTCACAGCAGGATTTCAAGATGGGTATGATTTCTTTTCATCAAAAAGTCAGATAAATGCAGTCATTTGTGGTAAGGGGAACTTTTATCTCTCTTCTCACTGTGTCATTTATTTAGAAACATGAGGAAGACTGCACGTGTCTCATCCTGGTAAATCTTACATGTGATTGTTTAAAGAGGGTAGAGAGGTAGTTTTATTTTGTATTGTAAACAAAGAATTTTAAATGAATTCTGTGATAATTATAATGTTTTTAAAGCATTCAGCTCTATGATGGGATGCTTCTAGTTTTGTGGAGAATAGAGTGACTTGGCTCATTTTTCTGTGGGATGTGAGCTAACCAGAAGGCCAGATGATTTCTTAGGGGGGTGTATGCAGTGAGAAGCATCTTTCTCCTGTGTTCTACAGTTTCTCAACAAGCAACTTAGAGCTTTTGGGCAAGGGTCTTGCATTCGGTGCCTTCTTCCATTTCCTGAGTGAATTATTTGTTTAGATTGAGGGATGGACTGTTGGCTTCCCGCATCATTGCTGTAATGTAAAATTGTTCTGGTAAGGACGTAATGAAAGAGTCCTCAGGAGCAAAGTGAGTCCATGAGAAGACTGAAGTAAGGTCTATCAATAAGGACACTGGACGCCAGACCTACTGACAAAATGGAACTCGTGGGTGGCCAGATCAGAAAGTCAAAACTCTCATGTTGTTACTTTTTCATGGAACAAGATTAAACTGGATGTTTCCTGTTAGGACTGTGGACATACTCCGGGTTATTCTACGGAGCAGGTATTAAGGCAGCAAGTACCATGTTTCTATAGTAACTGAACTGTATAACAGGAGCTAGGGTTCTTGTTTATAGCTGTTCTAGAGAAGAGACTCCTATGACATCCTCATTACTTTTTTTTTTTTTGCTGTAATGTACTGTAGTAGGATGAATTTTCCCAAGTCCCACAGCATTCTCATTTGTCAGAAAATTGTGTGTGTGTGTGTGTGTAAGGTTGACTGCAGAGACAAGGAAGTACATATTTATATACCCAAGTGGATGTCCTTCTAGCAGTTACAGAATCACACTTTTGTCCTGTGTTTTAGCTATTCACCCCTATTAATTTTCCATTATTTACTGTCCAGTACAACAGCTGTAATGGGAAGGTTACTCCCACTCCAGCCTTGCCTCCAGCCTGATAATTGGGGTCAGTTTCCTGGGAGAAAGGAAAGATGATGGCAAAATCCTTCCTACTGAAGAAGTCTTTGGAAAATACCTGTTTTCCTGCTTCTTAGATAAGGCCAGATCTAGGCTGGTGTAAAAAAAAAATAATAATAATAAAATAAAAAAATAAAAAAACAATAAAAAAAATCATTTCCTTCTTACTCGCCATTCTTGTGCTTTATCAATGCCAGTTGCAACTGATGCTGAGATCTTATTGTTGAATTATAAGCTGTTAGTGTCTTAGATGGGCTTGTGGTCTGTCAACCCTAGAATGCCTGCCTCTGAGCTTTTGATGGTAATGTAGTTGAAGAGGTACCATTGCAGGTGCTCAAAGATGACAACAGTTTTAAGAACGTGCACATCTTATTTAGTTTGCCAACTCCTTCCTTAGTAACTGTACAGCACTGCTAATAGAATGGTGAGCTGTGTGCAATATGAGATATTTTACTGTTCATCTGCTGGTTGTGTTTCCTGTGCTAATTCCATTTTTGTAACAGAAAATCTGGTGAGGTGGGACCAATCCTGTTTTCTCAGCTTTGGCAAGAGAATTTTCATACTTACAAATCACAATAAACTTCTCTTTATGTGTAATATGTTTATCATTAAGAGCTAAACAGATGTTATTCACAACTAGTTAATAGTAACACTTTCTTCCTTTCGTTTCTCATAAATAAAGAACATGAATACCTGAATAAAATAAGTGCATATTAATATTTTAGTCACAAGTAGTCTAAATTGCCTGTTCTCAGCCGATGGCTAGACCACATGACACCAGAGATCCTTGCAGTGTAAATGATGATAGCTTGTTACCATTATAGAGTATTTTGACAAAACTTCTAAATCATTTCTCTTTTCTGTAATGTTGTGTCTCTTTCTCATTGAATACGTGTATTCCATCTCCTTCCTATAAAGCAGCTCTTTAAACTTGGTGGATGATTGCTTTATTTCCAAGGCAAATCACTGGCAGCTGTTCCAGAGTGATTCATGGTGTCTACATTTAAATAGTGATGCCTAATCATTATAAAATGATCCATCTGGGTTTTTATTCTACAGAGGGGACTTTCTGTGCTATGAAAAGACACAAAGCATGTGACACAGGGATATTTTAGTATGAGAACATAACAAATGCTCTGTCTTATAGCTTCCTAAATTCTTGATCTTCCCTGGAACCTTAAACACAGCAGCATATAAAGCTTACTTATGGAAACTGTAAGTTGCTGACACAACTGTCCTGTTCTTTATTTAGGGTAAGATTGTGCCCATTGGCATGGCCCTGAGCAAGAGGCAATGTGTGAACTGCATCAGTGTAATGCTAGCTTGGGGAAGTGTGGTGACTCAGATATTCCTCTGAATCACATTTTCTCTTCAGCTTCTTCCTTTCTCAGAGGGAATAGTAATTTACTTCTGGAAATTAGTATCTCTCTGCAGTGGTGCAGCTGTTCTGGCCAAGTCTGGAAAAAAAGACTTTAAACTCCACCCAGTCCCCATCCCTCCCTATCTTCCTTCTGCCTATTTGTTTCAAAGAAGATAGAACTTGGTAAATATTCTGGGTTACTCCTACACACTCAGGCCTAAAATTTGGGTAGTTTGCACTGGGTTCTAATTGCAGGGTTCTTGTTCTTCCATTCTCTCTTGCAGACTAAATCTTCACAGAGATGACTCCAGATGTGATACAGCAGCCTAAACAAAATAAATAGCATTTTATTTTGGCTCAGTCACTTATGTAAATCATGACTGATAATTTGGAGTTGTTGTACCAATACATGGTTTTTTCTTTATCAAGCAGCTTATGGTTTTGAGCAGTAAATAGATTCAGTTCTAATGCAGTCTGAAACGCAGCCTGCCAATGTCTAGAGCTGCATCCGCTCCCTGACTCTCTCTCCAGGTTGAGAGGAAGTTTCTTGATGTTTTACTCAATGACAGCAACCCACAGAGGTTTATTCTACCATTTCCGAATGCAGCTGGCACATCAACATGTGGAACTGAATGGGCATTTATGGCTGACAGAAATGTAGGAGGGATGATGGGATATTTGGATGCCAGTTATCAGTGCTGATAAGGTTTAGCTGAACCGAGCAGGGGCAGAGAGTGACCATGAAGAAGCAGCAGAGATGAAGTGTTATGCACTGACCACAGTTTCCATTGCCCGTTCCCTGGTGCTGCTCAGAGAAGGGGAGGTAGGAGGGTGGAGGGGAAAAAGGTGTTGTTTGCTTTTGTTCTTCTGTTCTAGTCTTCTAACAGTTATAGGCAATTAATTATATTAATGTCCCTACACTGACTTTGCTCTTTCTGTGACAGTGACTGGTGAGTGATGTCCCTGCCCTTATCTCAACCCTTTAACTCTTTTTGTCATGCTTTCTCCCCTTGTCCTTCTGAAGAGAGGGAGTGAGAGGAGCAGTTGTGGTGGAGTTTAGCTGCCCATTGGTGTGATACCACCACAAGCTAACACTGTTATACAGTAACCAGTAACACTTGATATGCAATTACTGAACTGGAAGAGCGAAACTGGGAGAGGAGCAAACAAGAAGGCACTTCTTTCTTTGGGGGCTGCACAGGGCATTGATCACATGCAACATCCTTAACCAGACGAGATAGTGCTGCAGAAATGGTCTGTTCTTCCTCTGTTCTCATTCTTGTACAATCTGTGATCTTATATCTCTTCCTGTTTTCTCCTTTCACTATAAATAGCAACTTTTATGTGTTTGACGTATGGCTTTTTATTTTCTCTATTATGCTCTAAAAGCAATTCTGCTGAGCTCTCCAAGTTGCATGCTCTTTTAGCAGGTAGGAACTGACCACTGGCAGTATGTGCTCACTCCCCTGGGGCTCCTTGTGTTATCGTGAGCCTCTTCTCTCAAGACCTTTGTTATCATCCTGTGCTTTCACTCTCAAGGACCCCTACTGCCATGCTGACTTTATTATAACTGTACTGAGCAGTTACTCTAACAAAACACTGCAAGATTGTTGTTGACCACAGCTGGTGTTGTCATTGCCAAGACTGAATTTATACCTGTAACAAAGCAGAGAAGTCTACTGCATTTGCACATATGCTGGTCTAGACCTCAACGTTGTCTTACAATGAATAGCGATTCAAATTTTTGCATTTTGCACTGATGAACAAAGATAATATTTGTTTTACTACAATAAGAGGAAGAAGCATAAAGACACAGAAGAAGCCTTTTGTTAAGAACTGTTGAAGGCCTGGAGGGATTAAAAGCCCCGCAATACAAATGCCCTTCTTAGTGTCGCCAGTAAATCTAAACCTTGATGACCATTCGAAGGATAAACTGAATGCTACAGTAAATTGTAATGCTCTTTCTACTTTGCCAAAAAGATCTGATCTAACCATTATTTCAGCACTGCTATGTTTTTCTTTTTAACTATGTTATGTGTCTTTTTTTCAATTTGAGGTCATTACCCTAATGGGAATCAGAAGGAACAGAGAATGTTCTGTATCGTATTAAGAGAGCTGTTAAGAAAATTTGTGTGCTGATGACAGGTGTTGTTTTTTATGGAGTATGCTGTGGTTCACTTACCCATAAGGGATTTACATGTAACACCATGCCATATAATACGAATGCAGTAGTACCAGAGCAGTTCCTTCCATCTTGCATCCTGGTTGAAACACTTTGAATGTTCTGGTCGTCTTTTCATCTTCACTGGCCCTAGATTATAGCTTTCCTAAAGGGAACTGCCTTTTAAGGTATAATAACCTTTGGAGGGGTTTATCTGCTCAGAAAGTCAAATGGTTGGCATCCTGTCTTAAGGCATCACTTATTATCAACTCAGAAAGAAGCACATCCTTTTTGTGAAATGGCATTGGTATTTCTATTTAGTGTTCATCGGTAACACCTAGATTTTTATCAGCCAATTCCCACCTAGTCAGATATTCTCATTCCTCCTATTAGTGTGCATGATTGCTCCTCTCTAATGTCACTACTTTTCATCTGTTCAATTTTGTCTTCTGAATGTTGAGCTCATCCACTTCATCAAGATCATTCTGGATTCTGATCTTGTTCAGAAAAATGTTTTTGATCCTAGAATGGTATCATAGAATTGTCTGGGTTACTACTTCTCTGAAAGGGTGGTCAGGCACTGGAATGGGCTGCTCAGAGAGGTGGTGGAGTCACCGACCATGGTGGTGTTCAAAGAGCATTTGGATGTTGTGTTGAGGGACATGGTTTAGTGGGAACCATTGGTGAAGGGTGAATGGTTGGACTGGATGATCCTGTGGGTCTTTTCCAACCTTAGCAATTCTATGATTCTGTGAAAAGAACCACAATGATCATCGAGTTTCAACCCCCCTGTTATGTTCAGGGTTGCCAACCACCAGACCAGGCTGCCCAGAGCCACATCCAGCCTGGAATGAATGCATTTCTTCTGCAATTATGTAAATCATTGTTGAAAATATATGTTAGACCTGGGTTTGGGTCTGCACTGAAGATGTCTTTCAAGTTTGGTGACTCCAGGTTTGATCTCCAACAACTGATAATGGCAGGAATGCTTTGTGTTGGTTTTTTTTTCTCCTACAGTTGTAATTCTTTATGGTAGTGATTATATTCAGATTAAAGTTACCAAGATCTTTTTTAAAAATATGCAGTAGTGTTGGAACCATACTAGAGCCATTGTTAAATCATATCTGCTGATCAATGGGCAATTTCATTGGCTTTACTGTGATTGGCGAATTCTTACTACATGTTTGAAGATTGTTTTCTGTTCTTATAACTTGTTTATCTGATAGCTTGTTTTGTAGTAGTTTGACTTTCAAATGTAGGTTAACATGAGTCTGATTTCCTCAGTGCTTCTTTATCCCAGTAGGGACAGGTTACTCTTCTGCTGCTTTCTCCGTGCCTTCTTCAAGGTGAAGTTTCTGTTGAGAGACTTTGTCTAGTTGGAAAAGCTCCCTACAGTGTTTCAGTCTCTAAAACATGATAGGTCTGCCTTTTCTCCATGTTTGTCAGCCTTTTTTTTTGTTGTTGTTGTTTTGTTTTGCTGGTCTGCTATTTGATAGATGATTATAATTAATTTTTCTATATATGAAAACTGAACCAAAGTGTTGAATGTGTTAGCTTTCTCTATGTATTGTCCATATTTTCTCCAATTAAATAAGACTCTTGCTTTCTTTTGTCTTCCTGTTACTGTTTAATGTACTTATTTGAGACTTTTTCCTCATAGCTTTTTATGTCTCCAGCTAATTGAAACACATTTTGCACCCCAGCCTTTTGATTTTTTTTTTTTATCCGTAAGGAGCATGTGAGCTACCCATTATGCTTACCATTAATCACGGGCACTTGTTTCCACCTTTGTTTTTTTGTATTTTCTGATCATTAGAAACTAATGCAGTTAGAATAATCTCTGCATATTTTTTCCTTCCTACACTTCAAAAGGAGTCTACTTTTGTGTGTTCTGTATAGTTTCTCTTAGTAGGTAATGGCTTCCATGTACTCATTTATCCATTAGATCTTCTTGAGACATCATGCTGTGGCTTTTTTCTTTTTTAATTTTTTTGTAAACTTGGAGCAAGGAATTAAAATCTTTTTTTTTTTTATAGTAAACTTCATTATTATATAATGACCTCATCTTAGGTGGATCAACTGACAATCCTGAGCTGAGTGAATCAATTTGGATTTGGCTAGAACCAAATCTAAAATAGTTCCTCCCCAGTAGCTTTTACCAGTTTTGCATCAAATGCTTTTCAATTATGTTTTTGTCACCAGAGAGCGGAGCTCCAGCCTCCCTTCAGCTTCCTCTGCTCTGGGTGGAACAAAACATGGGACCTCAGCTGTTTCTCACATCTTCTGCTCCAGACCCTTCCTCATCTTTGTAGCACTTGTTCAGGAGCTCTCTAATTTTCTGTCCTTCTTACATTGCAGCACCCAAACCTGCACACAGTGCAGGAGGTGAGGCTGCACAGTGCAGAGCAGAGAGATCAACCCCTTCCCTTACCCAGCAGCAGTGCTGGGCCTGGAGCACCCCAGGGTGCAGTTGGCCCTTGGGGCTGCTGGGTCATACTGCTGGCTCAGATCTGACATGCAGATGGCCCAGCCTGTCCTTTGGTGATGTTTGTTAGACAGCCACACAAGGAACAGTGGGACACAGTAGATAATGAAAGGGAACCAGTGGTTGAACACAACTGTTGACCAAGACAGGAAGCACCTGGGCAACCATATCATAATCACCAAATAAGTGATGCAAATAAAGTCAGCAAGACCAGAAGAAAAGGGGAAAATAGAGTGGGCTGTCTATTTGGAAATGGATAAGGGTAGTGAAACAGAAGAGCTTGGGAGGAGGAAAGAGGGAGTAGAAGGTGAAGCAGCCCATCTGCCTGGGGCTGACTGGGGGTACCCACTGAGCAGCCTGTATCTGATTGGAGCAGCCTGTGGCAGGACAGCCCACCTGTTGCTTCTGTGGCCCTGCTGTTGTCTGACTAGCTTGGTGGGTGGGGGAGCCAGGATGCTCTCCCTAATAGCAGGGAAGGACATATCAGCAGGATGGACAGGGCTTCCTAACAAAATTCTAGTAAGCTTCCAAGAGTTGTGAAAGTCTGCTGGTTTTGTGACAACTGCTAGGTGAGAATGACAGGGAGGGAGTGAGACCCAAATTGTATCAGATTGCTAGAAAGACTCTGGTCTGAGTTCAGAAGTCTGCTGCCACAGCACTGAGGGTCTGTACCTGTGGGCCTAGAGCTGGCATGGGCAACAGCTGTTGAGAAGGTTGGGTCTGGATTAAGGAAAAAAGTGGATGGAAAGGAACTAAAATTACTACATGAGACCTGGGAGCACAGGAAGAATCTAGAATAAAGTATTTGGTAGGTGAGGAATGAGGACAAAGAAACAGACCAAAACAAAATGCTTTTTAGCTCCTTCTTTTAGAACAATGCATTTCAAATCTGCATGGATTTCCTCTAACACCTTTTTAGGTGAAGGGGAATTATTTATTTAGCTTCCTTTTTCCATGGTGAATCATCCTAATCTTTCAGGAAAGCAATCATCACAAACTTTAGACTTTAACTGTGATAAAAATACCATTTTTTTCCCCTTGCTTTTCTTTCAAACTTTATCTGCAAATTATTTCTATTGTTCTGACTCGGCACTGATAAAATATCACTCTTACTCTCACAGAACTAACATCATCTGCAAATTATCTCCTTTGTTCTGATGTCTTTTCCATATAATGTTCACTGACTTCACTTATGACAAGCAATCTTTGTGTCATTCATTTGGGTGAAGAATGCAGTATGTGTATATCACAGCTCCAGAGCTGCTGTTGTGCAGATCCAAATGAAACTTTCTACTGTCCTCTAGTGTGCTGTGTTCACAAAAAATAAAAACAATTAGCTAAATAAAATTTTCTTGCCTAATTAAGCATATTTTGACTTCAAATTCAGCTCATCTAATAAATGTAGATAATTTTGGCAAAATTCAGGCTTTCCAAGTCACAGGAAACTTGGTTTTAGTCTTCATCTTATGTTGCTGCAAGATACTCATGATCCTATCTAAAACAGACATTTAAGAAGGTGGGAGTGACTGGCTCTGATTCATAAAGCTTTGACACTGCCATGGTCATAATAGCACCTTTGTCCCTGCCATCTTACCTGGTGGCTCTGGTAGCCTTACCATCTGCACCTTTGCTCCGTAGCGGCCTGCAAAGCCTCTGTGTTTTTGGTTTATGAGTCTGTTGGTTCAGAAGAATGAAGACCAAAACCTAGATGTACCATCCAAGCAGCTTGCCACGGTAGGGGACATCAGTCTGACTTCAGAATTATTCTCTTCGCTCTCAGAATAAAGTATAATACATTTAGCGTCCCTAAACATAAACCACTACAGTTGCTTTTCTCTTAACTCCTTATAGGCTGCTTTACCTCTTTGTCTCTAAACAAGAACAAGTATGGTGAAATCCCTGAGAAGCTGTAGGTGTTCAAATAATTCTCCCTTATTTGTTTGCAGTCTGGTAGAACAAATTCCTCTGTTATGTGTAAGAATTGTAGAAATTTATTACTGAAGTAGAAAAAGCATAAAAGGTAGGACATGTATTTATTTCCTAAATAATGTTGTTTTGTAACATTTAAGTCTGTACAATAATCGCATTTTCCTTTTTCTTTGCTATCTCAGAGTGTTTCAGTTGAGCACTATAGCTCCATATACTATTGATTTTTCAACAAACAGAAATGGTTTTGATATCTGTACAAATGCAGTTTCTCCCATTTATATTATCACCACATCTTTCCCTGATAACTTCCAGTGATATATAGTAAAAGCTATAGGAAAACGATAGGTGATATATTGTGACAAAAGATACCTGAATGTTTTTGTCAACTTTTGTGTTGAGGAGTTAAGATGTATTTACATAGAACACTTGTACCACCAGCATCGTGTTATGTCCCCCTGGAGACTGTATATTAGAAAAAAACTACACACAACTTCAACATCTCTGTAATATGTTGAGTATCTTTACAACTGAAATTGCTGAGACCTGACTGGAAATGACCTAAGCTAGCTTTCTGTGCAGCAGCAACAAAAAAGGCACAGTTTTAAGGTTGGTCTGTGATACATATGTTGGCATCTTCTGGGGAATGTTTACTTCCCACTAACGTGAAGTGCCATTTGCTATCTCAATGGGGATAGCCAGATACTGAATGTCAAGCCTGTCACCAGTTCATTTGTACATTTTAGACCTTAGGGTCATGTCACAGGGAAGGAAAGTGAGAGGATGGCAGGAAAAATGCACTCCCAGGAGGGAGAACACATTTCTCTAGGAAACACTGCTGTATTTTTAATTGCCACTGGTATAAAAGCACTTGTCTGGGGTGAGTTGGTGTGCTGCTGTGCACTGAAGAAGGCCGATTCTCCTCTCTAGCTCAGGTGCCGGCAGTGGCTGCTGTCGCTGTCTGCACCCCTGGTGTCCTCCCAGCTGGTGACCCAGTGGTGCTGCTCCATGCTGCCTCTTGAGTGTGGGCATTGTAACTATGCCTGGGGGATGCTGTCACCCATGGGCACTGGCAGCTGCCTTCCTGCTCTGAACAGTAGGGGAAGTGAGGAGCTAGCCATACATACATGTACTGTTTCTGATAATGGGGAAGAGAGGACAGTTCTTTAAGGACACCCTTTTAAGAGTGCAACAGCTCTCCATCCCCCAGAAGAAGTAGTTGAGATGGCAGGCAGGTGACTGTCGTGGCTGTGCAAGGACCTGCAGCTTAAACTGAGGGAAAAGAGGGAAATGTACAGAAAGTGGAAGCAGGGTTGTTTATGCTGGGAGGAATACAGGGCTGTAGTCCATGTGTAGAGATAAGATTAGGAAAGCCAAGGCGCAGATGGAGCAGAACTTCGTGAGGGATGTGAAAGATAATAAGAAGGAATTCTACAGGTACATAGGCAGGAGGAGACAGGCCAAAGAAAGCATTCCCCCTCTGGTGAAAGGCAATGGGGAGCTGGCTTCCTCAGACACAGAAAAAGCTGAGGTACTCAATGAGTGCTTTGCCTCAGTCTTCACGGGTGGTTGGGCTTCCCGTCTGCTGGGAATACGAGCCTCTAGGTGAGGGTGTGGGGGTGGTTTCTGTCCCACTGTATGGTGGAACAAATCTGAGACCTCCTCATGAAATTGAATGTATACAAGTCCATGGGGCTAGATGATATCCATCCCAGGGTTCTGAGAGAGATGGCTGATGTGGTTGCCAAGCTGCACTCCATCATATCTGAAAAATCATGGCTGTCTGGTGAAGTCCCCAGTGACTGGAAAAAGGGAAACATTGTTCAGCTTAGAAAAGAGAAGGCTTCAGGGAGACCTCATTGTGGCCTTCCAATACTTGAAGGGACCATATAAACAAGAGGGGGAATGGTTGTTTACGAGGGTGGACAGCGATAGGACAAGGGGGAATTGTCTTAAACTGAGATGGGAGGTTTAGGTTAGATATTAGGAGGAAGTTTTTCACACAGAGGGTGGTGACGCACTGTAACAGGTTGCCCAAGGAGGTTGTGGATGCCCCATCCCTGGAGGCGTTCAAGGCCAGGCTGGATGTGGCTCTGGGCAGCCCCATCTGGTGGTTGGTGACCCTGCACATAGCAGGGGGTTGAAACTCAATGATCACTGTGGTTCTTTTCAACCCAGGCCATTCTATGGTACTACGGTATTGGAGTGGGAATATTTTAAATGGATACGATTGTTTGCCCAACATTTCTCTGTTAACCAAGAGGAGCCTGAGCCAGGTGTTATGAAATTTAAGCAAGTGCGCCTATCAATTTTCTTACAAGCCTAATCTAATTTAATGACCTTTGTCTATGCTATTTCAACAGAACTTGAATATCAGACTTGGTATTTTATAAACGCCTACTCTATTCCTCATCTACTGCAACCTAATATATTAATGTGGTCTCAGTTGCTTTGTAACAGTATTGTTTTAGCTTTATAATGACAGATTAAACAAATTTAATAAGATTACTCTTTTGGTGCAATTTTCCAGCAAATAGGATTGTGAAGCTAATTTTCTAAGAATGCATATGCTGCTAGCCAGCACATCACTTTTCTTCATGCCCCTTCATAAAAGGAAAAATGACACTAAAGGGACAGGCAAGGCAGCTAGAGAAAGATCTAATCTGTACTCAAGGAGCAAGAAGTCCTTGTGCAAATTTATTAATTATAATTAAAATAATTATTAATCATTATTATTTTCCTTCCCTGGGCAAAAATAAGTGCAGGAAGTATTTATTTCTGATACCTGTGGCTGTGCTTTTGAAATTAGAAACGAGTGAGCACCAGTGATTTGAAGAGGAACTGTACTTTCTGGTATTCCCCTCTAGATGTTGTCGTGCCTGAGCTCCTGTACAGGGTCAGATTTTCTTAGTTCCCTATAAAAATGTCTGCCTGAGCATTCTGACCCATACTCGTGTGCTCATCACACTTGTATCCCCCCAATGGGCACTTGTTCACATTCAGAAAATTCACAGTGCTTTCTCTAACTACTTGTTGAGCAGTTAACTGCCAACATAAAGAAAGCAAAATCACTTGATAGTACCCACTGGGGACAAAGCAATGGAAGCACTTACAAGAACCTGTGAGCGCAAGGCATTAATGTATGATTAGATTATAAATTAAGCAGTATTTTGTAAAACGTACCTGACTTTTTCAAGCATAGTGCTCTTTTCTGCTTTGTTGGCACCAGAATGGCAGCTTTGAAGGACCAGCAGAAGCACAGACTAAGGGCTGAGAGGATAGACATTAGAGACTGTGGTAGCTTTCTGGGGTTTAGTTTTTCTGTTGTTAAAATGACATGTCTATTTCATTCTCATTTTCTACCTGGAGAAAATAAAATAGAAAAGGGATGCAACGAAACAGTAATAAAAATATTGATACCATTTAGAAATCTTGTTGGATTGTAAAAACATGAACTTGCCTTAATAATATTTAAAAATGGTGCAGGTTTTGGCATGGCTTTACAGCCTCCTTTATTAAGAGTTAGTATCTGTTAAGAAGACGTACAATCTTTTACATATTCCATGATGGAGGAAAATACAAGATTGCCAAAGTTTGGATCTGTTGAGTGCTACATAATGGACAGGGATAATTTCCATATCAAAGTGAGTCGGCCACATTACAGGGCTGTGCTGTGTTGAAATGCCTCTCTCTGTGATAGATAAGGAACTACATAAAGGTGTGCAGTTTTACCATCTTCTGGCAGTCCGTCTGTTCTCTTATAATGGATCACATTTCCAGGACTAAGCTTTTTCCCATGTTGTACATTATCATGTGTTTTCATAGGAGCTAGAAGACATCAGAATTACCCAGTTGCTATGAAGCTGCTTGTTGGGGTAGTGGGAGGCCTGAGAAGAGAGAGCAGACAATAGGCTTTGACCAAACTGAAGCAAACAGTAATAACAAATATTTCCTTTCTCTTTGATTATTTAAAGTTAAACATTTCAGCTTAGTCAGGAGAAAGTTAATCTACAAAATGTTGATGTTTTGGTTTTACTCTAGTTGTGGACCAAAGCAATTGCTGAAATGCTGAACTTTACCATCAGGCAGTAATTCTGAACTGTTAACTACCTCATAAGTGAAGCTACATCTACCAGGTCCTAATGAGCTGGAGTATCACCTTAAATCTAGTCTTAATTTATACAGTAAATATGCTGTTCCCAAATACAAATGACGATATACTTCTATTAAAGTAAATGACCATAGTAGCATCCTGCAGATGAGGTCTCTCAGAGGCAGTTTCATTCCTGTTGCTCCTGTGCAGTACTAATCAGCTGACTGACAGTAACGGGAGCAATGTACCACTTTATTCAGTGCAAGTAGGTTTATGGTTGCATTGTAATATGAGGACTGAATGTTTCCCACCTACCATGTAGAAGAGAGGAAGAAAGTTAAAGAGCAAGAAAGAACTAGTTGACATATGGAAGTGTACAGTAAAAGTCTGGTTCTCTCCTATAAATGTGGGCACTCCAAAGGACAATATTGATTTAAATAAAAAATTGATTGATTCAATATTGGTTAGAAAGTACTTTGAGATCAGTAACTTTCTGCAAGATAAGGGACACAGTTAAGGGAAACCTTTATAGACATGTTAGGTTCTGTGACCAGGCTGTAATTAATAACTGCAATACATCAGTCACAATATTCAGCAGAAGAAATTTAATACATTGGACCTGACTTCTAGTAATTTACTGGTTCAAAATGAGGTTTATGCTGAACACTTCAATTCCACATTGAATAAAGTTATTGTATTTGGAAAGCAAGCAAGTTGTTTGACTAATGCTGGAACTAATGAAAGTATCTATGGATTTGTGATCTACATTCCTGTGTGATGATATCCCACTCCCTTCTTCTCCCATTCCTTATAAATAACTTTCCCCCCATCCCAAGTAATATTTTCACTTCCTCTGTAACATCTGCTAAGCCTCCCTGCTCTTGATACACTTGGCTCTCTCCCATGTCCCCTAAATCCCAGCTGCTGGGGAAGAAGCAGCTTGTATAATAGTTGATTTCAACACAATGCTTGTGCTGATTGGGGGACTGAACAAAGCTGATTGTTGCTGAGCTTGTGTGACTGCTTTTACAAGGTGGGGGGGGGGGGGGAGGTCTTAATTTGTGTCACTGTTTCCTCTGCCCAGGTGCCAGTATTCTGAGATCTTTTAGCAACTTGTTTTCAAGGTATCAGGCTCCCTGTAGAAATGCGGGGCAGTGGGCAAAGGTGAAGGGAACGCTGTAGGTGAGCCAGAGAGCTGCCAGATGGTGAGGTGCTTTGGTCAAATTTAATCTCCTTATCAAAGGAAAATTAAAAGTAGAATGAAGTGGGAGGAAGGGAGTAGTTTGTGTGTGTGTGTGCCCTGTTCACAAAGGGACTCTAGATTAGTGGCACCCCCCCATACAACTCCAATGCTCCCAGCTTGCCTCTCTCTGACCCTGCAAATGGCTCCACTGCTCATGCCCCCATCTCCTGTCCCACAGCATCCTTTCCCCAAAACCCTGCTGCAGGCTCCAGACTCCTCATCCAACCCACAGCCTCCCGCTCCTGTGGTCTCACTCTTCCACTGCTGCTTCTTCCACAGGATGCTCCCAAGCCCAGTGCTCCATGCCCATCTGCTTCTTACCCCAACGGAGTCCATACACTGGGGCTGTCTCCAGTGTGTCTAAGCTAACCCATTGCCGCTAGTTTGGCACTTCCCAACAGCTACCCTCATGGACTTGTTGGCTGCCTATGACACCTGAGTGTGTCCCCTTCCTGGGGCTCCTTGCTTGCTACAGGTATCAATGTTGTAAGGCACTCTTACATGTGTAAGACCTATTCACTGAGCAGAAATCTGCACTGGAGTGGAAGGGTGCACTTGAACTTACGCAGCTACTGTGGTGATCAAGAAAGTGGAGAGCTTACTTTTACAAGAGAAAAATATGTAAGTTTTGCACAGTGAGAGCAAGGCCAAGGAAGGATGCGAGAAGGGATATGAGGTGGGAAAAACTTTTCATGGGTACTTCAAGGAGGTAAACAGCAGGAAGAAAGAGGAGTGATACAGTCTAAATGACATAGAGTAAACTGGCCATGAATTAATGTCATTTGGTGGCTTTAACCACCCAAGATTGAGACTCTGAAACTGCACTGTAGGAGCAGTGGGAACAAAAATATCCTAATGAGGGGCTCAGGTGGAGTTTGTCGAGTCCCAGGTGAGGCTGGGCGAGGCTGACCATCCCTAGCCCTGGGAGCACAGCAGCTTTCCACCTGCATCTCACTGCCGCACCATGCCCGTTGGTACCAGGTGGAGCATTTTCCATGCTTTGTCATAAGTTCTTTGAACACTAATAATATTGCTTTGCTTTGTGGTATATCTGTCTATTAATGTAACCTGCTATCATCTTTGCCTTCTTTTTTTTCCAGCAGCTCTGAAATGATGTGATGGTTTTAATTATTTTTCATAATAACCCCCCAATTCCTCTCTTGATTAACTTGCTAGATGAGATTTCCATTCAGTACGTATCCTCTAACTTGGTGTTTGGTTTCCCTGCTAATTATCTCACATTTTTTTTCTGTGTTAAGCTGCATTTGCCATCTGCTCATCCAGTGACGAAAAAATAATGGAGAACCTTTTGAATCCAATTGCAATCTCCTAATTACTGGCTCTGTCTCCAGTTGCGTTATTACCCATGGATTGGAAGATCTTGGGCCAAGTAATTGATAAAAAACAGTGAGATTCCTTTGATTTTTGGCTGAGCCATGGTGACACATACCGAGATCCTGATCTTTCACTTCCTACTGTTGTATATTTTAAGTTCCCCATCTTTCAAAAAAAAAAAAAAAAAAAAAAAAAAGCAACAACAATAAAAGTCTGAGTCATGCTTCTCTCAATTTTCACGTATGGTATTGGTGCTGTTTCCCACTGCTTAGACCAAGCTCCTACTGTGAATGAGTATTTCATTTATCTATGCTCTGAGTGTACTCTCTCCAGGGAATTCATAGGAAGTTAGTAGCACTTCCAAAGAGCCTCACTGTGTCAGTAAGCATGAACACTTTTATGCAAAGCATTCATTTGCGGATGATTTCCAACGGCAATGCTTGCAGCACAAAAAAAAAAAAAAAGCAATAAAGCAAAGAAACCACCTTTATAATTTTCATATATATATATATATATTTTCCTCTTTCCTCCACATCTATTGATTTTGGTTTTTTTCAGCTTCTCAGCATATATGATCCTGTGTAATTATTTTAAGCCTTCTCTTTGGTTCTGTAGTGCTTGTTACCACTTGGTGCTGCCTATCTTACTTGATAACAATTACGTTCATTTAGCAAGTTGACCTCTTCCTTCCTAGATTGTTGTTACCAAGCTTTTTATCACTAAGTTCATTCTTGTCTGCATACCTGCTGATCTTTTGCAAGATTTTAAAGGGGAGAATCTGTTTCTTTTATAACAGACTCTCTTATTTCCAAATCAGCTGATCTAGATTTGGAGTTATTGCAGTAAGGAGACATACTATGCAAACTATATAGAACATTTTCTTTCCATGAAAGAAAAATGTTTCATGTAAGTATAACTCTTGCAAGTCGTGAGTTTGAGCAGCGTGACTGAAAAGTCACGACAAGGACATGAAATCAGAGCAGGTGCAGATTTATTGCAACATTTGATCTTGTAAAACAGTGATAACATGCTTTTCAAAAGTCTTAAAAGCAGAATCTGGGCTTCTAGGAAGCTAGAAGTGAGCCGGAGAACTCTTTGAAAACACCTGGATTTCCTCAGAGGTATCGGTTCTTTTGTATTCCTAATTATTGCTTCGACAGCAAAATATCACTGATCTTGATGCTCCCATTTAACAAAAAAGAAGTAACAGTAAAATGGTAATTATAAACATCATATTCAGAGTCTGAAATGCGAGGGAATTTGGGAACTGACCTGAGCTTCATGTGAGAGATTATTTCGTCTCTCCTTTCAAATGCAGTTTAACTTTTTCACACGTATATTTATCTGGTCCAATTATTGGTATATTTATTCCACAACTTATTGTTTGATTTGCATAATCAGATTATGTTTTCTTAATTGACAGAGTAACGTAAGGAAAAGGGAATGAATATTCTTGAATTTCCTTTGTATTATACATTTATATACTGACTGGGCATTTAAGCATCTCCTATTCTGGGTCCATTTCAAAGTAGACACATTGTACAAAGTGTATTAAGGAGTACTTAGTTCTGATGAAAGCAGTGTTAAAAAATCACTTGTTTAAAATCGAATGTATTTAGCTGTTTTTTTTGTGTGTGTGTGTGTGTAGATTTGGCATCCCCAGTGTTTATGTGAAAGCATTCAGCTTTACATCCAGAATTTTATTCTGTTGTTAGAAAAAGATGCTTAATTAATTAATTTCTCACTATGGGACCAAGTAGAACCAAAACCACAAACCTGGCGAAAGTCTTGTGAGCCTTCAGAGCATGGAGAGATCAAAAATATGTGTGAAGATATGTTTTATGAATGTTCCCGCAGGACACATTCAGATTCCTCCAGGTAGTTTAGATGCTGAGTGAATTTTTGTTAGATTGTTATTTATGTCATAAAACTAGGTTAAACAGTTTATACCACAATACTTCACTTAGGCCAAAGCATTTCTCAGTCTAATGGATAGATTCGTGTTGCTACTTGTACATCGTACTATTAGATTATGAAGATTGTACATTTATTAAATGGGCTTGAGATATCAAGAATTATATATATTGGGAAACTTGTTTACATTGGGACTCCATCTTAACTAATGTTATGCTTTACTGCTTTTCAATCAAATCCGAGGCTCAGCTGTTTCTTTAAGGCAGATGGTATTTGTCTGACTGCACCACTCAAGTGACTGGATTATGTTAAATAAGAATACTTACATAAATAGTGCTAAAAAATAGACATGATAAGTCATACTTCTTTTTTTTTCAAGGATGAACTATTAAATCTGGCAGATAGATGATTTCACACCTGTGTGTGCCTGTTTTCTGTCTATTAGTAGTTCAGTGGTGTTTCTGTGATTAAGAGAACATTACCAACTAGCAGTTTGTGACATTTATTTATGAGTAACTTTTGTATAACTATATTCCATTTTTCTGTGGAAAGGTGGATGTTAACTTTTTCATTGTTCCTTCCAAGTAATTCAGTATGATACCTGTTGTGATAAGTTATCAAATAACTAACTTACTTATCAGTTATCAATAACTAACTAACTTAGTTTCAAATTTTCAGTCATTTACCCCTTAGTTCCATTTTGTATATAACTTAATGGAGGCCACTGACACTGTGGAAATCACAACATTTGTGTGATTATCATCTCCAAATTCATGCCAGTCCTGCAGGTAACCTCACTGTTACCTGCTGTTTGAGGGGTCAGTACATGGAGTACAGTGTGGTTATGTAGAAGAAAACTACATGATCTTTTTGTGACTGAAGCAGATTTTCTCCCATTTAAATATTTGTGCAGAAAAGCAAATAGGGTGGCAGTTTCTTGGCATTGTCTCTGAACATGGGGTGATATATCTTATAAGAGAAACTGCTCAGTTAACCTGTGATTTTACATTTTTTTCCTGTACATTTGTTTCCACTATCTTGTTAGGGAGTAGAAAAAACGTTTTGTTATTCTAAGATTGAAAGAGATGTTCTCAGTTACAACAGAAATTTTATTTAATGATTTTGGAAAACAAAACAACATGAAACCAATAGTGACAAACTGATTTTGCTGCAAACTCGGTTGACTAATCTGAGAATTTTCAGGCACTTAATAGGGACTAGTGTCTTTTAATAGCCTTGAAAGTGATGTGTAATTATCTTGATCTTGTGTTTGACACAACAAAGCATTTTATTTCCAAAATGCAATAACATTCAGATGGAGCTAGCAGCAGTATCCTGCCCTTAGGCTGGGCTTGTCCATGAATGTTTGTTCCAATTATGATAATATCAATGATTTTTACTTAATTAGTAGAGTATATTATGCATTAATTTCAGCTTGAGAGTTGTATGAGTATATTGATAACAATGTCTTAAATACTTACGTGGTTTACGCTGAGGTTCTAATTTCAATGATTTTTAAGCATTGGACAAAAACATCTTGTAGGAATTTTGAGTGTTTGCACTTCATGTTCCCCAAACATTCTCAACAACGTATGTTGATGTATGGTGCTTAGCTTTTACAACAATGGCATAGTGCCTGTTGACAATTCGCACACTTTTTATTTAAACCTTGGGGTTCCTTTTGATCATTTTGCTTTGTATATAGACTCCCTATAGTGCAGATTTGGACTTCCTTGTAGCTAGCTATTGAAGAAATCACCAGACCATGGCAGAAGGGTTAACGAAGAGAAGGTCAGATCACTGAGAGGAAATATTGGCTTGCTGCTGTAATATAAAAGTTGGTTGGCTGCAAACAAGTATCCATAGCTGTGTACGTGACAGATTCAAATAAATAAAAAGAAGACTACTCACATAATTAAAAAGAAATAACTTTAAACCTGTTGTTTCAGCTTTGCTTTTGGCTACTTAGGGCTAAATCTTTCAGCGTTTCTGAAAAGATTTCAGCGTTTTTTCGTTGCTGAATTCTGCTGCGTTTCAGTTTTAGCTTCATGCAATATTTTTGGACTCTCAGCTCCTCAATTTTACATCTTTTTGTCAGAAGATCTCCAGTTCTTATTAATGTTCATTTTGTTGCAACTGGAATTTTGGATTGTTTCTGCTTTTGAATATTTGCCATTCAATAAAGAATTTCCAGATGTGCCCAATTTCAGTTGTTCCAGTGTAGGGGATCTGGACAGCTGTGTAGTCTCACTGAGCCAGAACAAGTGATGAGCTCGGAGCTGAAGTTAGCAGCTGTTTTACAGAAAAGGGCAAACTTCTTTTTTTCTGTTAAACCAACTGGAGACTTTCTGTTACCCCAAATAAATATTTATTTTCTATTGCAAAAGCTAAAATTAAGTACCATTATCATTTTGAGTTCAGGTCTGAATCCCACAGTGAGCCCTCTGTGCCTTTGGAATGGTCACAGTAGTGGTCATGTTTATGAATCCAGTAAGATGGAAATGTTTGAACTCATCCATGGACTTCTGAGAGTGTTCAAGCACATTTTAGTCCATTCACTCCTAAAGAGTTTCTGTACCTTATTTATTAGCACTTGTTTGGTGACAAAGGCTATACAGATTATTTTTTTTAATTAAGTTTGGTGTTTCACACTATATTTCTATTTCTTGTGTGTTTGCTCACTCATTGGAAGATAGCATCCTTTAATGGAGAGCACGGGTTATATGGTAGCTGTTCTCATAAGTTGTGCAGATGCAATGTCATTAGGTCTCAAAAGTCATCGTAGACCGGTCAAGACAGAAAACCTTAGAGAGGATAGCTCAGGGGTCATATAAGCAAGTTTGTTTCCCTCCAGCATGTACTGACAAAGGAATCCATAGCGGCTTCCTTCTTTGCACAGTAGAAAGGGCTTGTATGGCATGTCAGGCCTTGAACTATGGTCTATACCTGTTGGGAGACATTACACATTAGAGTTTACTGCTATAACCTCCTCAAGTAATCACTTAGCATGTGAGATCACTACACATTCGGGACTGGACCAGTTCAAAGCTTTAGTTATGTATCAGTTCTTTTCATGTTTGAAGGCCCTTTCATTGCGATTTCTGCAATGAGTCTTTGCAGCAATGAGTGCTAGCTGTGTACTGAACTGCATAAGTACAACTAGCAGGCTTTAAAGGTGGTAATTATTCCCCTTTTTTTCAGCACTTGAGGTGGTGTGGTTGTGCCCAGTTGTGACCGTGCCCCACCATAAGACACAGACAAATTGGAGTTTGTCCCCAGTACAGCCACAATAAGGTTAGGATACTGGAGCACATAGTGCGCAAGGAGTCACTGAGGAGACCTGGTTTTGTTCAGCTTGAAAAAGAGAAAGCTAAGAGCAGTGCTAAATGCTGTTCTCAGCTACTTAATGGTCATTGGAGAGAAGAGGGAGCCAGACATCTGATGAAGCCAGACAACATGCAGAGTGAAAGGACAAGGAAATTTATAGATGTTACAGAGAAGAAAACCGCAATTAGACAAAAGGTAAAACTTATCCATGTTGAAGGTGATCAAACACCACAACAGTTGGCCAGATAGACTGTTGGTTCTCCTTCCTAGAGGGTTTTCAAAACTGGAGTGGACAAAGCCCTGAGCAACCAAATGTCACTTTACAATTGACAGTACTCTGGCTTCAGGGCTAGACTCAAGACATCTCTTCCAACCTGTATTGTTCTAAGTCAATATATGTTACTGAGTATACATAAAGGAAATCATTCAATGGTCTTGGCCAGCAATCTCTCCCTTAACCTGACATGATGACTTCATCTCTTTTCATATTAAACTCAGGTTTTACCCCTTCTAGTGGTTGCATTGTGGTCTTTCACACCTTCTGTACACCCTTGGTATTTGAAATGACCTCCTTGAATCTGTTTGCCAGCTACCTACCCCCTTCAAATCTTTTTGAAATCTGATTTCAATATGGGAGATAAGAATGAGAAAGATGAGAAAAAAATCAATTTAACCTTCACGGTATTAGGGTATGTGATCTAGTCTATAACTGTGCTGTCCCATCCTATATTTTTTGCTATCTTTCTATCAGGTTCTTTGTTATATCACATTCAGCTTGGGTTTGTACCATTTTTACTTAGGAGACACTGAAATTTTTGGCAAGATCTCATAAAGTGAGAAAAGTAAAAGAAGAGGGGAGAAAAAAGCAGAAAAGGAAGAATGGTGATAGATAACGTAGTAGTTTTTTGCATTAGTATGCTACTGAGGTTTGACCTCGTGTCCACCGTAATCTGCTGAGACCTGCATTGGTTCCAGAGGGGTTTTGAAGCAAGCCTGAGGTGCAGAATGTCTTCAGCTTGGTGTTTCACAGAACTCTCATGGGTCCACACTCACAGTTTTTTGGTTTCCTCTACTGGGTGCTTTTCATAAAGATGCAACAATGTGATCAGCAAGTTGGCGAGTTTTTTTCCCCCAGTTTTGAGGAAGATGACTGACTTTAAACACAGGATGTCTGGAAAATACTGGAAAATGAGTGTAAAAATGAGAAAAGCATGTAGATTTGCCTTTTATAAGCACATCTCAGGGTTGTTTATGAACTCATTCAGAATATTTGAACTCTTCAATACTGTGCATTTGAAAAGTGTCAGAAGTGTGCTAAAGCACATACATTTTATTACTATGTTTATAGCTGCTCCTCTAAAAGCAAAGTATTTGTGTTCAGATCACCGAGAGAAACATTAGCGTGTGTATTTTTTTTTTCCTTGAGTGGTTGATATTTTATTTTTATCACTACTGTTACATTTGTTTTTCTATGAAAATATTCGAGTGCCTGGTCTCATCGTTCTTTTCCAAAATCTCTTCTGGCTTGGTTAATGCACATGCAATGTATAAACTCCATATGGAGGAGGATCTGATATGCAAGTACTGTGAATAGGTTCTGGCATTGCTTTGAGCATAAACTTTGTATTTTTTTTATCTGGGGAAAATAATGGGCTTTTAGTGCTTGCTTTATACATTTGGTTGGATGTCAGTTTGTTTGCTCAAAATGATACAAAATCAGCTGCCTGGTTGGTTGATTTTTCTTCTGCTTTCAGCTCATTCTATTTTAATAATGGCTATTCCATACTCTATTTTTATAATTTAAACTTCTTTCAGTCTTCTTCTCTTCCTAGGGCAACTCTATCCTCCTTGCTCTATCTTTCCTAATATAGCCCAGCTGCTATTCTCTCATAGGTAGCTATTTTTCTTCTACTATATTTTTCTGTTTCTCCAGAACTCTAGTACATATTTGTTTCTCCCCCCACCAACTCCCCCCAACCCCTCCTTTATTTATGAATACTCCAGTTAAAAGAAAAGATTCAAGAAAGCTGTTCCCTATGGCAGAAGTTGCAAACTTGAGGAAATCTCGTCTGGGGAGTAGCCAGCAGTGAGAAGCAGGCAGGTGCTCAGGAAAGCAGGCTCTTACACTCAACAAGAACTGCTTGTGGAAATGGTTCCAGAGGGATTAAATGCATTTCTTGGCCACAGCTGTTATGAACTGTTGCTCTTCTGGCCTTTTTCAAAAAGTTCTGCATGATGAATTGGACTCCTGGTAATTATTGTTACATTTAAATACAACTTTTTTTTTTTGCAAATAAAAAAGAGAGATCATGAGATATATATGTTTGTGTATGTAAATATGTATAATTCCATACATCTCGTTTGATTACATAACTCACGTGAAACTTTTTAATTCTTCTGTGACTGTTGAGGGACAAGGGGCCCTAATAGTGTTTGAGTCCAAATGTACAGTAGATTCTGTTATTTTAGCACTATTTACCAGCACTCCAAATACTGTAAGAAATAAATAATTTGGTTATAGGATTGTTTTGATTATTTTTGCCACTCCATAGTTTCAAACAAAAAGTTTTAATGAGAGTCTCAAACACTCTGTGGATTTCACTTGGTTTACATGGATTGTGTGAGCAGGGCCCTTACTGCAAAGATAGACCAATAAAGTATCCTTTAGTGTTATAATTCCATTTTTATGACAGCAGGTACTGAATGTGCCTCTATCACATCCATGTCTATAAGGATAAAGTGAGATCTCTTTTCATGATAGAAAATAGCAGTGCCCAAAATTAGGCCAATGGCACTCTTACAAGTATCAAAGTTTGCAGGAGTGTAACAGTGGAAGGGTTCAGGTGGTTTACTGTGTTCACCTGTGGAACACTTCAAGACATGGCTAAGTTGCAAAGAGTCCAGAGGTGGACAGCATATAGATGAGATGGCTATTAGAAACCACAGCTTGAAAAAGTGAATGAACAAGGCTTAGAATAGTAAAACTAGTCTGGAAGAAAACAATGAGGATCTGAAATAGAATCTTTTTTTTTCTAAGTACTTTAGAGATTTTATTTTCCATGTACATAGTGAAAACCAATGCCTGTTGGTACTATATAAGAAGAAATCTCTCCAACTGCAAAGATAATGTAGGAACAGAGGTAATTTTCCTGAAGACAGTTGCATTCCCTGTCATCAGAAGTTTGGGGAGGGGAACATTTTAGGAAAAAATATATAGGGAATGCCCTGGTGCACTTTGCAGAAGGTTGGACTGGATGGTTTTTGTAGGCGTCTCTCAGTTGCTTACCTATATGCATGATGGAACACAGAGCGGGAGATGTCAAGAGGATTTGCTCTGGCTTCATTGTGAAACAAAGAGGAATGATTGTGAAGGAGAGATTCTTGGCAGACATGAGAAAAACTGCAGTGTGTCCTATAGATTTATCGTATCAAGTGTTTCACCTGATGGTACTGTGCAACAGTGAGATATTAACAAGAGGAAAAGACACAGATGAGGGCAAAATGCATAGGAGAAAAAAAACAGGCATGAAAATAGAAAATAAAAAACAGTTCATAGTACAGTTGGCTTTTCTCACCATTATAATACCATGTTTAGATACAAATATTAGACAAAAATCCTGAAAATGATTAGAAGTCTTACAGCTGGCCTTAAATTAGGCCTTGCTTTTTGGCTGCCTGATTTCTAAATATCCTGCATAGCTACTCTATGTTTCTTTAGTTGTTGCAGAGTTCCATTTCACCGTCAGCAGTAAAATGATATAAAAAGACACTGATGAAACAGTGTGAAAGACTGTTGTATTTTGTGCCACTGGAACCAGTAAAATGAAAATCTCTTAAGTAGTACGTGCTAAATTTCCTTACTGGAATTGATCTATTTTTTTTCACCGCATTTTAAAAATATATATGTATTATTATTATTATTTTGCTAAAATAAAAGGGGTAAAAAAGAAATCTGAGTATTGTTTTCCATGAGGCCAACAATATTGTGCTTGTAGTTAAATTTAAAATCCTATAGAGAAGAGTGGCTACAGACGGCCTCTGTGCTATCGGGCAAAAAGAGAGACAGAAAAGGCTTACAGATCTGAAGCAGGGATATAACACTGGATGTGTGCTGTTATTCAAGGGGCAATCATAAGGGTTGAGAGCTTCTATTTTCTGAACATGATGCTGAGGGGACAGATTATCCCCAGTGCTGCTTCTGACCTTTGCATAAGTTCTTGTCATACTATCACTTCTATATATCTAGGTCAAAACTCATCCAGGTCAGACTCCGTAATCTAGGTAAGCCCCATTGAAAGTATAGTGTACTTCAAAGCATAGTTAACTAGGAAAAATATTCCTTTAAGCAGATTTCAAACACTACTAATACTGTTTTTGTTTAGTTTTACTATGTTACATAATTTGCACGAGCACTTAAAATAGTAATTTATTCATAATATTTATTTTGTGTCTTTCTTTTGTCTCATATATTGTTTTCTTTATCATAGCCCTTCATAGTGGATTTTAGTGTATTTACACCAACTGTACCTAAAAAGAGATTCACAAAGCAGGGGAAGGTGAAAATGTTTAGTCGAATAATTTATCTTCACTCTAATTTAAAACTGAATGTTGAACTCAGCTGTTTTGAGAATGAATATTTTCTTCTGCATTACTGGGTTTATTAATTTTAGTTTTACTTATTACTTACGTTAGACAAGAAAAACTATCAAAATAAAATAAAAATCATATTATCTGGGGGAAAGAGCAAGCTCATGTCTCTGTGATAAATCTGCTTCTTTGAAAGATCTTCCTTGTGACCTATTTTGTCAGCAAGTTCTTGTATCTGGGAAGATTGTTTCTGTTGGCTAGCCTATTTCAAAAATGATAGAGTGAGATTAATAGTATGAATATGATATTTCCTTGTTCCATTGATTTATGGGGCCCCAAATCTCCAAACACTCACCTATCTTAGTCATTTTCCTGCTGAGAACGATGACAAAAGTTTCTCACATGTATGAGTGTTTGCAAGAATGAGCATCTTTAAGTGAAACTGATTAGCAGTGTCTTAAAAAGAAAAAAATATCTCCTGTGAACACATCATCAGAATACTTGAGATGAATCAGATATCTAGAGGCCTCATGCAGTAATAGGGAATAGTAGAAAAAGAGGTTTAAGAAATATTCTTTTCTGAAACGTAGTAACAGATCAGTGTCCCTTGCTCTACTCTATTACGCTGTGCAGTAGCTTAAGCATTTTCACTTTAGACTTCATTTCACCCACTGTGGGCATAGACAAGTTGCCTGAGGCTGAGATTTCATGACTCCCTTGAGCTGATCCATGGTCTGGTGGCTCCTGGAAACAACAGCTTTGGTCTGCCTCATTGTGCCAAGATTATTCCCTTGTGCCATACATTAGCAGCAGGATGATTGCCAGGTGACTTGAGGCAGGGGACTGGCCTTATTAATACTTCATTTTATTCTTCTACTTCTTTCTAAAGTAAGTAGGTTATGTACAGGCCGACAGCATTCTCCCATTGCAAATGGTAATGCTGCATGGTGGGCTACTGCACAAGGGGTCTGATCAGCAGATAGAGGCATTGTTCTTTCCCTCTGGTGAGAATACACCTGAATATACTACTTTTGGTGTCTGGGGGTCCCTGCTTCAGGAAACACAGTGAGACATTGAAGTGACCTAGCAGAGGGCTCTCAGGTCAGGGGACTTGAGCTACAAAGAAAATACTTGAAGAAGCTGGGCTGATTTATTCCAGTAAAGTAGAGATCCACTGGCAGCCTACGTATGTCTGAAGAATTACAGGCATGATGGAGCCAGAGTCTTTATGACAGTCATATGAAAAGGAAGGAAGAGGCCACAAACAGCAGGTTGAGAGATAGGGTAGGACTGTAGAAGGCTGAAGCAGCACTGAAGTAGGTTGCCCCCTCCATCCCTAGTAATCTCCAGGAGGTGGCTCTCAGAGCCCCATCTGAGCTGAACTTGGGTGGGAACAGCCTTATTTCAGCAGAAGGCTGAGCTAGGAGATCTCAAGAGCTTACTTCAGTGAACACTTCTGTCTTGCCATGAGTATTACTGTGAAGACAGAGCCTATATCTAAGACCTGTCACAATGCACACAGAAAAAGTGTGCACTTACAAAAAGTGATTTACCTTATCATAATATAGATTTCCACTAATTAATAAATCTTTAAATATTAATTTATATTTTAAACATCAATGAGAGCATGATGGGTGATCTGTGCAATCTTAGGTCACGTGCATCTCAGCCTCAGTATTGTCATTTCAACTGATGGAGTAGTAACTTTTTACACTGTTGTTTTGTCCTTGGTTGCTGCCATCCCAGAGCTGAAATTTAAATTAGATTGAAAGGAAAAATTCCAAATTAATCCAGGTATTTTGTACTTAGCTATCTTCCTGAGAGAGCTTTTCTACCAAGATGCAGCAATTTCCTTCCAGAAGAAAAAAAAAGAAAGTTGAAATAAGCTTCAATACCCATCTTTTTCACAAGATTTTAAGATGTCTACATTTATGAAAGATGTAAATGTAGAAATATCTGAGTGTGATATTCAGATAGGCTTGGAAATGTACGGCATGCAATCTTTCAACAATTACCAGAGGATGTGTGGATCTAAATAGACTTAATTATTTCCCACATCATATGCAAAGGGAAGAGGCACCTAGCCTGCTCGTAAACTCAGGACCTTAAGCAAACACCTGGAAGAAAGCCAAAATGAGTGGTTGTCCATCAGCGGTTGTGTGGATAGCTGGCAAACTTCTGGGTGACTTCCTGGCACCAGTCTTATCAGTAAGCCTTATTATGAGTTAGGCTATTGTGCTACAGATTTGCAACAGTGCTGTGGTATATTAAGGTCCATGAAAGCATCTAGAGGAGGGCATCAAAGCTGATAGAAGGGCTGGGGCAAGCTGAGGACATGGAGGCTGTCTAAGTGAAGAGCAGGCCAAGAGGTGACCTCATTGCACTCTGCAGCTCCTGAGGAAGGGAAGCAGAGGGAGGTGCAGAAGTCTCTGATCCTGAGAACTGATGACAGGATGGGAATGGCACAGGGAAGGGTCAGAGTGGGCACTGGGAAACCTTTCTGTATTCTCAGATATTGGAACAGGCTTCCTAGAGAGGTATTTGATTTTCCATGCCTGTCAGTATGCAAGAGGCATATGCATAATGTTGTTAATGCACTTCAACTTTTGCTTAACCCTGAACAGGTCAGACAGTTGGAATAGATGATATATGATAGTTGAAACAGATGACCTTTCCAACTGAACTGTTCTTTTTGGGTATTGGCACTGAGGTACACTGATGGGGAGAAGAGGGAAGCTATTAATTTGTGCTGTTGAGTGGGGACCTTTGGAAAACGGTGTTGAGGGCTGCAAAAAATGTCAGGCAGTCTCTTTGGGCTGTAGCAAACCAGTGAAGCATGTTGTTAGCAGGACGTAGAGGATCAGCAGAAAGCCATGAGTTCAGAAACTGAGTTCCAGCTTGTTCTTCCTTATCAATCAGGACAATAAAGTGCAGACAGATGGGCAGCCCCTCTCAGTCCAACCTCAGAAAGTCTTTGAATTAAAAGTGTAAAAAAATCTCTGTGCTGTTTCCACTGCATCACTCCAGGTTGCGACAAGTGCATTTTTCATCCAGCAGTGGAAAAAAGAGCCTGGTGCTATCTGCCACTAAACTTTTTTATGCTTTTTGCCGGTGGGTTTTCCCAAGACAGCCATTGGGGTGCTGTTTGCAGTTTGTCACTGCTGCTGGGTCTGTCAGAAAACCAGTCAACAGCATGTTTCACAGTGCCAGCCTGGATCAAAATTAATTCCTCTTTTCTTTCATGCAACTTTATCATGTTTTAAAAACTGTGCTCTGCCTAACAACAGTAGTAGAGTTGCCTGAATAAACATTGCTTTTCTCTTTCCTTTCCATCACGTACGCTACAACTGCTGACATCATTAAAAAGCAACAACTATAACTTTTTAAAACATGTAGGGTCAAGTACCTTTACAACAGTGGGTTATTTAGTTATAGACTCTTATCTGTACGGAGAAAGAACTTCTAAATAACTGGCAATGTCACAGTGGCACTAGAAAGGTCAAATCATCCCAGTGTATGCATTTCATATTCTGTGTTTCTGTTTATATTCTTGGCTTTTTTTCTTAAAATCAAAATCACAGTTAAAGTATGGTTTCCCATTTGGCATTCAAGGACAGAAGAAAATATCATCAGGCTTTGAGTTAAGGGATTTGCATATAACCAGGAGCACTGAACTGTTGGGTTTTTTTTGTACTTTGTTTGTATTAAAATATACACATACTTCTATGTGTGTGCCTGTGTATATGTTTATTTACTTCAGAATACTTTTTGCTGTTGGAGTTATCACTTTTCATCTGAGGGTTAAGATGGAGATTCCAGGTAGTTGTGAGTGTAAAATATACTGCTCTGCTTTGAAGTAAGACTTTTTCCATCTTTATCAGTGTTATCTACCAGCTTGATTGCAGACCCTGTGATTTCATTGGATTCTGTTGCTTGGGTTCTAAATAACAGCTTTGTTCTGCAGCTTGATGCTAACACCTGACAAAACTCAATCTTAAGCAAAGAACGTTTAAAGTGTTTCCTTTGTATGTGCACGTATTTGTACATTATGCAACGTAATTTTTAAGACAGACAGCTTCTAAATAGTTATGTGTAAAGAAAACAATAATTGCACATTTAGATACTGTGTGTTTATTATAATAAAGCTGTACTTCCCTCTTTTCTATACTCAAAAATTTTGTATATTATCACCGCACTTTTACATTGACTATTTGACTTATTCACTTGCCTGGAAAGACTTGGAAGTCTTTTATGAGAAAGGAATATAATAACTTTGTCGCTTTTACTGTTTACTGCCTCCAATGATAAAATATTAAGAGGCTTAAACTCTATTTGAGTGGCTGCTGTCACTGATCTACAGCAACAGATACAAAAAAGTTACGCTGAACCCAAAAGCCCTGCTACCTGCATTTGATTGGAGTATGTGGAGGTGCTACTTACATAAATAAAACCAGGGACTTTTAGAGTTCTGTTTAGAAAATGGTTTTTGCAAAAACTCTCCTTTGAAAGTTACGTTGCAACTGTTAAAGAAATAGATACTGAAAATGGAATTGCATTTTCCATGCTAAATCTGAGTTCCATAAAGTTTGTTGTATTTGGACGTAGTTACGACTTCATAACTCTACACCACACAGATCTTAAAAACAATAAATCATAATTTTTCTCTTTTTCTTTCCAGAGTCACAGTGTACACTCTGTGGGGAGCCTGAAGGTGAGCATATTTTCCTCTTCATATTTTTCAAAGCAACTAGTGGTGAATGCTTGACTCAAATGACACAAGTGCGAGAGATTGGAAATGGTATCTGAATGATGAGAATGAATGAAAGACACTCTTCCCTGTGTTAGATGGCAAAAATGAATCCAATTAAGCTGAGTAAAGCATGGTATGTGCTCCAGGCAGGAAATATCCTAAAGGACAAATATTCCATTAGAGCAAAAATGGAAATATTTACTTCTTATTCTTTTGTGTGTTTGTCGAACTGATTTGGGGTAAGAGACAGTGTGAAGAGACATCTAAGGACATCACTTTGCTGTTGGAAAACAAAAGTATTGGAAATAAAAGGGAAATGAGAAAATGTTTTTATATTTGATATGATTTACGGAGAACAGAGAGGCTAACACATTTTAGCAGGTGAAGCGAATAAATATTGCTTTTGAAATAAGGGTAATTAAGCAATAACTGTTATGCAGTGCAAATATATGCCCAAGCGAGGATGTTTGGTGGTTGTTATTTTTGCCCCAAGTGATTAACTAAATGCCATGGTGAGACCCACAATTTACGTAAATAAATACTGCAGTAATGAGACTGTGGTTTTTGAGGCGGGTCATTACTTTAGAAAATCTTTCTCTCCCTTTCTTTTTCTTCTCTCTTTCTCCTTTACACGCATATTGGTGCTGTTTTGAGAAAATGTCAAAAAAGTTAACCTTAGTTTCAGATCAACCATCTGGAGTCTTTCTAAGAAAAGCAGTCCAAAATAGCAAATGTAACTGCTGAAGCAAAGTATGTTCTTCAAAAAAAAAAAAAAAAATTATAGATGGTGTGTTCTTCTCAAAGAGGTTCAGCTTTATGTCTTGAAAAGTTTCTGAAAAACAGTTCAAGCTTTCAATTTCCATATATTTAGGAGGGAGAAGTTAACGAGATGAAGTCTGAAAGTGAAAGACTTTCAGACCTTGCAGCTACTGATATAACTCAGTAAATTTACCATCTGCTGGGAAAAAAAAATGTTTTAGATTTTCTTTGGACTTTGCATTCCTTTTGTAAATAGCCATTTCTTGTTTAGTTTCTTTTCATTGTGTTGTATTTGATAAATTCATAATACCACAGATACATACATGGGAAGGAAAAATAAGGCAGATGTTTATTTGCCTTTTATGAGTTATACCTTTCATAATAGGGTCATCCAACTCAGAAGTTATACACTAGATTAGTTCTCTTTTATTGCATACTATGCCTGCTGTATCAATCTCCTTTCTTTTTGTCACTGTTCTTTCATACTACTTCCGCATTTCAAACTTTATGTATAAGGATGGTTTAAAAAGGGAATTAAAATAAAATAAAGCAGCAGTAAAAATATTTAATGTCTATGCAGCTAAAACCATATAGTCAAAAGATAACGGTATGCATTGCTGTAGGAATGGTCCTCGGGAACATAATGCTGTTTTCAGTTGTGTAGAAATGAACTTTCCCAAGAATGATGTCTCTTGGATCACCAAATTCCCCACTCAAATACAGCATTACTGTAATGCTACTTATTAACTCTATTAATTCTCCCCTCTTCGTGGGGAGCCCTTTGCGGAGATTTGGCACTTAGTTCTGTAGTTCAGGAAGCAAGTTTGTTTATCTGCACACATTGCCACACATCTGCAGGACAATTTAGATGCATATTTTACAGAATAAAAAAGATCTGCTGTGGGAGGGAGATGCTTGTAATTGATAATTTACATTCCACATCTCAGTCATTCAAAGGTATTGCCTGTGGAACTTGTAGATCCGTAAATACACATGTATACATATATACAATATACATGTGCTGTGTCTGCCTATGCAACCAATCTAAAGGGAAAGAGTTGGTCAACACTGAGGTCTCTGTTTAAGTGGCTGTCTTTTGTAAGAGCTGCAAAGGCTTACATGTTCTGCTTCAGAAATCATAGGTTTGATCTGTGCTTTTTGACAAGGATGTCAGATGCCACACCTGTCAGTGTGAGTTACTTGAAAACCAAGGAGCCTGTCTTGTGCTGAGAGGAAATGAAATTTGCAGAAGACAGAGGTAGTGTTCTTGATAAATCCCATGAGTGCAGCTACTTTGGGTTGCTCCATCTTCCGGAAGCTCATAGCAAGGATGTGTTTTCAGGCAGATGACAGCTGTTTCCTTTGCGGAAGCAATCTGCATCAGACAGGTTACACTGCCATGGTAAACACTGCATTTTGCTCCTGCTCCACTTTGAAGTGAGAATGGCATGTTGTAGACACGTGTGTGACTTGAGTCTTTGTGACAGCCAGCATACCCTGTTAGAGGGGTAGTGTAGTCCTGAGATGTTTCCACACGGCGCCTTCCATGAAGCAGACGTTGTTTTTCTTCTAACTCATGTCAGTTATTCACAGAAGTTCATGAAGGTATCGTATTAATAAACATAATTGTCTATATTATCAAAACAGCAAAGAAGTTAACTTTGTGGCTGTTAAGGTTTCAGTACATCACTCTTATCTTCTCAAAGACTGTGAAAGTAACAGCTTCTCTTCCAGACCTATTTTATATCCTATGCAACTCCACCAGTGACTTACTGGTTCTATTCATGACATGGGTTAGTTGTTTTATTTTGTTGTTGTCATTTTGTTTTGTTATGTTTTTTCCAGTATTTTCTGATTATTCTGTTTATTTCCTTCTGAAAGATAAGTAGGCAGTCCTGTACAATACCTGTACAATACCTGCACTTTTCAGCTTCTTAATAAAAAGTTGTGTCCCTGGATTCTTTATAAAACAAGCTTTACCTGAATACTTAGGTCTGGAAAATGTGCTAGAGAGGCCTACCACTGCACAGAGTTGTTTCTAGTCAATTGTGAGAATTAACACAAGTTCTGGTTCTGTCCAGCATTTTTGTCTCAGGAAAAATATTGATGATTCAACTTGCCTTAGGAAATCCTTTAGCCACTGGAAACTAGAAGCTATAGTTTACCAGATTCTGGTAAAACATCATAGTGTGCTCTGCTTCTGCTTAGACATTGCTGTCCTATAGGTTAGATATTAGGAGAAAGTTTTTCACACAGAGGGTGGTGATGCACTGGAACAGGCTGCCCAAGGAGGTTGTGGATGCCCCATCCCTGGAGGCATTCAAGGCCAGGCTGGATGTGGTTCTGGGCAGCCTGGTCTGGAGGTTGGCGACCCTGCACATAGCAGGGGGGTTGAAACTCCGAGATCATTATGGTCCTTTTCAACCCAGGCCATTCTATGATTCTAAGACTGGGAGAAAATGGAAACATTGTTTTCTCCAAGTAGATGCTGGTGGCAGTCATGGGAGTGAGAACACTGAGAACTGGCCTTTGATCTGACCCCCTGCTGATGTTCTTATGGGCTTGTGTTCTTCTCAGTTTGAGATTAAATAATTGTTGCTCTGTGGATTTTTTTCTTTATACCCATTGATGAAAGAGAAGCTGTGTTAACTTTGCTGTATTAAGCTTTCTCTACTGTGAGCGCAATGCTGATAACAACTTCCAATTTATTTAGAAATATTCTGTGATGTAAATGAACATCTCCATGTAGAAGTTCTGATGCATTATAAGAGTAATAGAATACTCACAGCAATTAAGCACAGACTGTGGAGTAGATAGTAGGCAGTTCAGCCTATTGTTCACCCTTTTATCTGGTACCTCTTGATCTTGCAGTGTATGTGCAGACTGTAATACGCACTTCTCATTCTACTGCAGATATGATGTGGCAAATGTCCTTTCAATTCCACAGCATTTAGTAGTCAAGTCTGGCTCTCCAGAAAGACACTGCTGTTCAGAAAGGCTATGAGAAACAGTACTTCTGTACTTTACTGTGATCTGTGCTAACATTAACAGCATAGAAAGAAGACTCAACTTTCATTATAAATGGTTCATTCCAGACCTCTAATTAAGATGACAGTTAAATAAAAACAAAATATGAATATTTGCAAGGAATGAGATGGAGATTACAATGCAGTACATTAAAATACCACCTGTGCATATTAGAAGTACCCCAGTATGAAATACCAAGTTGAATCTTTACTGGCCCCACCACTGGGAAAGAACATAGCAAAGGGAGTAGGTGTCTAGAGACGTAGTAAACTTGATGAAAATATGTGAAGAACGGACCTATGTGAATGAATGTCAAGATGGTTTGCTCTGTGTTATTTAGAGAAGATAACAATCAAAGAAAACAATATACCCCTACTGCACGTTCTTGATAAATGATGCGTCCCATTTTTCCATGGGATCAGGAAAACTAGAAGTTTTAGTTGTTTATTATGTCCTGAGCAAGTAAATAATCCAAAGCAAAACAAGAATAGCTCAGAAGGGCACATGCAGTTGTGGAATTTACTTCCATGATGTGACTTCTGTGACTGACTAATATTAGTGCTGCATGTTTCAGTCAACAGTAAGAATATTCCTATGGATCTGGAATAGGGACAAGTCTAATTATTTTCAATAATGTTTTTATACAAACAAAATAACAACCACTCTTTTAATAGATAAAGGAGATAAGGAGATGATGCCCCTATGTATAAGCTGTTGCTTCATAAACCGTTTGTTCATTCTTGGTTTTGGTTAATTTGTAACCGAATGCCCCACTGGGCCTGGCCTGTTTCGGGAACCTTCTTCTGCCTTCTATTTAGGCCTAGTTTACATTTTCAAGCTAAGATGCCAACATTATTTTGTCTATCTCTGAGAAGAAATGAGTTTGTGTAAAATTTATACCAAATTTACAAGAATGTCAGAGAGAATGTCAGTGACTCATTTACCCATACACGATTTTATGTCAATTAAATATGGAAGGCTTTTTAATATAATTAAATGTTAAGGATGCAATTAAGTAATTTTTTTGAAGTAAAAGAATTTTTGAATGTTTCATAATCAAGACAAATGGCACTGTTGAATTGTGTGCATTCACTCAGAAGATGCATGAAATATTCAGTAGAATTTGGGAAATACAAGTACTTTAACTTTTGAATGTAAATAATTGACAGGAACAACAAAAACCTTTTTTCTGGAGGAAAATATGACTTTTTAGGATACGTGCATGTAAATGTCAATATTAGAGTGGAGCATTTGCTGCAGGTACTGCCAGCTTTGGTGCCATCTGTACTCTTGGTAATTCTTGTATGCTGGAGTTTGGAGGGAAATAAGTCTCTTTTCTTTCCCTTTTATTAAAATAAAGAATTCTGGACATTAGTAGCTCAGAAAAGTATCTTAAATATGTAATATATATCTTAATATTGACAGTGCCACATCTGTGTAGTTCTGGCTCCAATAGAAACATTTCCGTTGGTATCTAGTGGAACACTGTTACAGGCATGTTAATAACCCCAGGGAATTTTGCTAATCTTCATTTCACTAATCTCAGCATTCAGTAATCGGCACTGAAAACTGGCAGTTTTACAACTGTTAGCAGTGACTTTCAAGAGTCCTTAACTCTTCACTTTTTTTATACTTATTCTGTATTTACTACACCAACAATTATCAGTAAGAAAACCTGAATTTTTCTATGGAAGGCACGTGTATTTCATGACACATCACCGTGACATTTTCAAGGAAATAATAACACATAATAAAATCTACTTTGCCTAATGTTAATATTGCTTACTTTCCTATGAGTTATAAAAACAATTCACGTTATTTTATCAAATTAGAAAGATTTCTTGTGCTGTGTATGTACCACTAAAATAGTTATATAGATTACTGTTCCTGCTATCGCCCTAATGACAACTCGTAATTATTGCTTGAGGTGGGTGACATATTTCCATCTTTATTCTGTCCATTATGATAGATTTTATGGAAATACAGAGCCAAGGACTTAAAGTGAATTTTGCTTTGATCTATTTGCATGCCAGCTCCTCAGTCTGCAGGAGCAGTCACATTCATATGCCATTGTGAGCTTCTTGCTAACATTTTAATAACGGGTTCTGGTAAAATCCCTAGTGGTATGAAACTGCCTCCTGATCAGAGTATGGCTAATATGTCTGTCTTCTCTTTTTGCTTTTTGGCACTATGCTCAAAGCAAAGTGCTTTGATTTTTCATGGAAAACCTTTTCATGGAAACCTTTTCAAACTGCATAGAAATATATTGCTACCATTCTCTATTGTACAGTGCAAAGATATTGATTTTTATTTTTACATTTAGAGCATAAGGAAATATCCAAGTTTTTACTTACTACGCTAGACAGTTTTTGCAATAAAATAATCTGCAAGATTTGGAGAATGCATGAATCTAAATATTTTTAAATCTCTCGATAGGCTAATGTGTCAAATTTTACTGATTAGTTTCCTTAGGATAACAAGGTGTAATATATTCACAGTATGTATTATTCTGGTGTGTCAAGATTGCTAGGAAGTAGGTACAGTATGGTTTTATTCAAACACTATTGAATAACACTATTGAGAAACACAGTGCTATTGTATTTTCCTATCTGCACTTGAGCAGACAGCAGAAGTTGTTTATAGTGCATCTGCTACAGAGTTAGTTGCATAGAAAGCACACAGTGATTGATTACACTTGAAGTATTTGAAGATTTCAATGTGAACACTTCTAAATTGTATAGTTTATATTCATATAGTTCGCAAACTTGTAAGGTTATATATGGCATTAGTAATACAAATACTTGTCAACAACAAGGAATAAATTTGCACATCTTATTTGCTTGTTCTGAAGTCAGGAATAAGATATTTAAAAGAGTAGAGCCTGCATAAGCCAGGTGTGACACATAGTCTTTCTTTTTATCTGTTTGCTTTATGGAACATCTTGTGGTAATTGAAGAGCAAAGTCTCAAAAGAGAAAAGGTTCTTAAAAACAAACAAACAAGTTTTCTTTAAAAAATGTTTTCCTCGCCTTTATTTGTCATTTATATTTAGTATAAATTAAACTAATTTCTCAGTTTCTTCTTCTTATATGTACGTGAAACAGCTGCTCTCAAAACACCATTGTTGTCCTTTTCTTCATCTACTGTTTCACTCTCCTGGGTTGTGCAAACTAAAAAAAGCTGATTTAATTTGGACAAATACGATGTAATCCCAAATGCAGACGGTTTTATTTCTACGTTCATTTTACACTGTTGTGATTAAAAACCTCAACAAAAGCAAACACAAGAATCATCTCTTCTTTCCCGTTTCAGTGTGAGTGAGTAAATGGAAAGCTCGTTTCATGTATGTGTGGGAAGAGCTGGTCTCGAAGCTGATAGTCACTGCACACTTCAGGTTGCATGCAGCTTTAGTAATGTGAATATTCGCTCTGACAACAGCTGCATGTTATTCAGTTCTATAGAGGACAGGATTTAGGCATTTGCTGGAATAGGAACCAATATAAGCAAGGCTAGTGCAGCCTTAAGGATGCTGGTGTTTTAAATTAACTTCAGAATCGAATTTTATATGTTTATGAATACACATTTCTTGTCATTGCTCTTATTTTGCTAGCTGTTCAGTCCTTCTATATATTGAATGGCATGTCTTGTTTTCAGTGGTCATTGGTATTTGTGAGATGTGCTTGCTGTACGTTCATTTCTGCAGTAGCATGTTTCTCTAAAGACATTGTTTTGGAGTGATGATGTATCATTTATGATGTATCATAAATGTTTATCTCAAATAGTGTGAGCAATCTGTACTTGAAGATTGTCTTCTTTCCCTTTACTTCTAATTCTGATGCTCTGCAATGCTTAGAGTTTGTGTATTTAACTGTAATAGTCCTTTGTCCATATACATAACTGATCTCTGTAAGTTGAGCAACAATGGCTCCTGAATATTGCCTGCAGCTTCTGGCTTCCTTTATATGTTAGAAAGATATTTTTGTGCCTGTGTAGGAAAAGAAGTACAATGGAATTTTACCAAAGCATACAGATTATTTGTTTAATATTTTAATATTCATTTCTTATCTGTGTCACCAAAGATTTGACTGAGTAAAGTTGAAAGAACATATTTCATAGGTAAACTTGAGATTCTACACTGCAAACCTGGAGAGGATAGATTGCAAGAGCTGAAGTTCCCTGGCTTTGTGCCTTAGTCCCAAACTCAGAGAGTGCTCAGATGGGTTATTTTCAGACAATTGCTTGGTAAGGAATGCTAGCCCTGCCTTAGCCTGCAGCTCAGTATGTAGGAGCTTGTGCTGCAGTGGAATTGTTAATGTATTTGCTGCCTTCCAGTAAAAGGTGGAGCTAACTCTAGCAGCTGAACACCAGACAGGTGCAAAAAGTGCTGTATAGAATCACGGAATCTTCTGTATACAAAAGAGGTTATGGTTAGGAGTAAAAGCATAAAATAGCTAGTTGCCATAAAGTTTGAAGAGTACGACCGTAACAGAAAATAAATATTTTCTTCCTACCACCAGGCACCATGACCTTCAAGACAATATTTCCAATCCATCTTCTGAACCCCTACTCAAATAAATTATATGGTTTTTATTGCACCCATGTATGCATTTCATTCTGACAGAGCAGATCATGAATGATTTTTTACTTTGATTCTGGGTCATCAATCTGCAAAGTTAAGAAACAGCGTGCTAGAAGGAATTCTTTCCCTAAGCCAAAAACTGCATTAATTTAAATGAGACTTCCATGCAGAAGGAATGCTGACTTGTAGAGTGTGTTTGCATAAATCTTAGATAACTTCTGGCAATGTTCACCTCAATGATGTATGAAAATCCTGAGCTCTTATCCTGTGCAGAACTACTACTGATATTAGTGGAAGTATTATGTAGAAAAAGAGCAAGGGCTTTCACAGCAAAGAGCTTCAAGCAGACTGACTTCTGTACTTGCTGATTATTTTCCATCAGCTTTCATCATATGTTTCAGTCACTGGAATGGTCACACACTCTATCAAATATTAAAGCCAACATTTGTCTGTAATAATATGTGACAAAAAATAGCTTTGGTTATGTAGTTGGAAATCCTTTTTTGTATCTGCTGATGGAGTCTCCATGAAAACGATGAATGATATGGTGGCTGCAGCTGTGTTAATAACAATTAGCTTGTGCAGCTGACTGTTAGGCAATCTCTTCAGTATTTGTCTCCAAGGCTGGATGTGGCTCTGGGTAGCCTGGTCTATTGGTTGGCGACCCTGCCCATGGCAGGGAGGTTGAACCTCGGTGATCACTGTGGTCCTTTTCAACCCAGGTCATTCTGTGATTCTATGATTATGCTAAAAAAAAAAATAATAATAATCTGTAAAATCTAGATATGGTATTGTTCCAGTTTCTTAAAAACTTTGATTTCTGGTTGCATCAAGAGGCATCTCCTCAAGGAGATCCTACCGTCGTGATGGCTTCTCAGCTTTAACTCCACACATCGAACTGAAACTTGTGTGGATTCTTTTCTCCCAGTGGTAAAACTTAAGAATCATTTTTTTCACTTCTTAGAATGGACTCATTTTTTTTTAATTAGAAACTTCGAGTGTTGCACTCAGTTTCACTAATGTCCATTGTCAGCTTCCTTTATGAGATAGACTAATTATTAAAACTTGGAAATCATTTCTCTTTCAGAATATGTAGAGATAGTAAGCTCTTGAGGTGCTTTTTTCAACTGCTACATTTTTATTATACCATTGCATTTTTTTGCCTGTCAAGTGTAGCATGTCATTTTCTTTTCAGAGAACAGAACATCTCTGTTTGCAAATCAGATTTCATTCTGAAAAGAAACTTCTTAAAGTGCTTCTCAACTAACATAAGAGTTAGTGTTGAGGTAGTTCCACCTCAGCAGTCTTTGACGTGCTTTAACAACGGAATCCGAAAACCGCAACGGAAAAATGTTCCTGAAGTAGATTATTGCAAATCATGGATTTCATGGGCTGAAATAAGGCTCTAAATTGTCTTCAGATTTGCTGTGTGGTCATGAACTGCAGTGTAGAGATTTTACTTTTACCTTTTCCTCAGTAATCTTCAGCTCATCACGTTGATATAAAGTGAATTTCCCTTAACACAAACAAAGAACAGGCAAGGGTTTTCTTTTTCCTTTTGATTTCCTTTGTCTTTATTGCATACAATTGCTTTACAAACAGCTTTGTGCTAGAGATGCAGATTTGCACTTTCTGATTTGTTGAAGCTGCTGATTATGTACTTGTTTAAGCACTTCAATATTTGTCTTATATCACAGAAACAGCACAGAGAAGCTGGGGGATATTCCTGAAGCTAAGCCAAAATATTCTGCTTTTTTGGCCTGTGCTAACATGCTAGGCACTTTAAGATCAAGGAAAGCCCATGCAGTTCAAACTCTGCCCTTTTCTTCTATTTACCTAAATCTTATTCTTACTACCATAAGGTTTTATGTGTCTGTTATGTTTCCTAGCTAGCCAACTGCTGAGAGTTTAAAGCCAGCCTGGGAGAGGATTTCTTGAAATGATTTATTTCATATTGTAAAAGCGCTCATAGAAAAGAACATGTTATGACTATTTCTTCCATTAGAATTTCTTTAAGGGCATCTATTTGTAACTTCGGAATTCTGCTTCTGCTTGATACCAGAGGTACTCTGGTCTTAAAGCAAGCTCTGCTTTAAACATGGGACTTGCTTATACTGAGTATTTCTGAGCATCTCCATATTGATCTAAAACCTAAAAAATATAACAAAAGAAATTATTTCTTTATACACTAACAAACCAAAAATGGAGGGCTGCTTAGCTTCAACAGTCTTTACTGTAACAGCAACAGACCAGGAAACACTGCCTAGGGCAAACTCAGTTTTGAAGTCTGCATTGCTAAATAAGAAACAGCAAAACTGACTGATGGAGGACTTCAGGTAATGAAGAGGCAGAATTCAGTTTAACAAAGGAGATGCCACTGCTGTGGAATAGAAGTGAGGTTTCAGATGATAAAACTTGCAGCAGAGCAGAATCATGGAAACATAAAGAACCTCTGAAGTGTCCCCAAAGAATATTGAAGAGCAGGAAGGAACTGAAAAAAGGAAAAAGTCTACCTGTGTTTTATTTAATATGACACTGTGTAAGATGTTTTCCTCGCACTGGATTGTGACTTATGTCATCATAAGCTAAAATTGATTTATATGCCACCTGTGAATCTTCGTAGCCCTTATATATCTGCTAGCATTCAATGCCTTTAACCTGAAAAGGTGAACAGTAAACTCAGATTTCCCATAATCTGAGGAGAAAAGAGCATGATCTCCAGAAGGAACACAGCTGAGATTCAACTTCTCATTTTGTGAGGTAGTGATAAAATAAAACACAGACCTTGGATGGAGATTAAACACACCCATTTCTCTTACTGCAGAAACCAGATACAGGAGCAGAACCTAGCAGAAAAACTCAGCTGTCGATATGGTGAAAGAGGTAACAGAAGAGGGGCCAAGGCTAATTCCATCATTGGAATTCTTGCTGTATTATGTTGATGGATTTTTTTCCAGCCCTCTGACACATGGCACATTAAACACCCACAGTGAACTTGCCCCATGTTAGCATTTTAATATGGCCATAGAAAATCACATGCAATCTGCTCAGCTACATGAACGCCTTTCTGCCACAATTACTTCACAGTAGCAAGCTTGGGATCTGATGTAGGGTAAATGACAAGGCATCCCAAACTAACATGATGGATGTGCTTGAAATGGGAACTTTGCACTGAGTTTGTTCTACAAGACAAGCGAGGCTGAAAGCTTTGTGTCTGCATCTGTGCTGTATTTCCAACGTTATCCTTCAGAAAGATCAGGCTTTGAAGACATATTATGACTTTTCAAGATCTTGGTTTCTTTGTAGTAGGCTTTAACTAGACATCGACAAATTAATCATTCTGACTCCCAGGGGAAGGAAGAAGGCAATTTGTTACTGCCTCCGAGAATGGTGGAGATTATAGGCAGAACTGGAGGACAGTATGAAGCGGGACACTAACAAAGGCCGAAATAAAAAACTAACTGCTTAATTAGCTGCTTTCCCAGCTGGCAGATCACAAAGTCTTGTGATCAAAGTACACTTACTGTTTGGGTAGTAGTAATCAGAATTTTGTAGAAAATATAAACTATATCTGTAACAAAAAATGAGATTATCCATTAACACGTAGAGAGTTTTATCTTCCATGTAGTATTCAAAAAGCACAAACTCTAGAGATATATATTAATTATTTACAATTAAAAAGAGATTATAGTAAAGTTTCATTTTGTGTTTTCGGACATTGCTGATACATTATTAAGTGCAATATAATATTGTATCTAAAGAAAATAAAAGATTATAGTCACTCGTACAAGACATTTGGAATTTCTGTTTTGTCAGTCCAAAATAAATCTTTTTCTAGAGAATTAAGTGGTTCCAACAGAGAACCAAAAAAAATCACATAGAAATCAGCACTTGGAAGACTTTTAAAGTTTAAAAGCTATGTTAGTAAACAGTGCAATCCCCCAAAAGGATATTTTGTGTTTTTATAGCCTGGTTTATTAACAAGAGATCTTTCAGGAAATGTTTAGGTTTCTTGTTTGTTTGTTTCATTGGTTTTTGGTGGGTTGGTTTGTTTTTGTTTTTTGTTTGTTTGTTTGTTTTTAACAAATTTCGTAAAAAGTCATTGTCCCATTTGAAGCTCTTATTAATTGACAGAGGGAGCATCACATAGGGCCTTGCCAGTCCGTAGGGTGAGAATGTGACAATACAAGATGAGATTGAACACATATAGTTAGTTTAAAATACCTTACCAATATGCTCTGGTCAGAATGCTTGGTCTAGTTTTGTAGTGGTTGGTTGGTTGGTTACTAAACTATAAATTTCCAGTAATATCTGAAATGTTTTGGTTGAGTTTACAGAGATCTGCTTAATAAACTGTATGATCTAAAAATTGATCAAATGTACAGAGAAGTGAAAGTGACACTATTCAGTAGAAGCAACACTTCAACATAATTTGAAGAAATGAATGATAATTGTTTTCACACTAAAATGTGAAACACAGCAGGGCAATTACAAGAAGTGCCAGGATCTTCCTCTATTACTGGCTTAGAAACAGATAAATGCATTGTAATATTCATCGTTTTGATGTTCTCTTTGACTCACAATCTCCTCATGGAACATTTTTCACTCTGTGGTAAACATCTCTCCTGTTTCACTGTGAATTTAGAGTCCTAAATTGCCACACCATTCTTCTTTCTGTTTCTTTGCAGCATAATGTATCATGGTCTATCTACTGTTAATATATGCACAATAGATGATTTTGTTTCTTGCTTGGGCAGGCAATACATTCATTAGTAAATGCTGCATAATTTATTAGGGGAGTAATATGCAGAGATAAGTTAAGCTTCCTAGCAGTACTGAGCTTTTGCCAAGCTTCTTCTACTGGCCAATGTTACCGGTGGAATAAAATTGATAACAACATCCCTCCCCGCTCACGGGAAGTAACTATAAATAATCCTAATTTAAAATTGGTGAACCAACGTTTTAGGTTGAACTTCGTTTTGAAAGGGAAGGTCAGACTTGTGGAAAAGAAGACTTTTCATGGAAATATAAGAATGCAGGTGACGGCGTGCTTACCGATGTTTGGTGAGATGAGTATTCTTAATAGCTGATTGACAAACTTACTCTCAGAAGTGAAAGACCCTGCAGGCTCTACCCTGCTTAGTTCGGAAAAGGGACTCTGAAGCTGAGATCCCATCTTCCAGATGAATGCCCTGCACTGGATTATTGCCTCATGTAGAACAGGTCTCTTCTGTGACTGCCCTAGCTGGTGGAGTATATAATCATTCTTCCTTTGAGACAGATGATGGTTCTTTATCCACAACCACTCAAGAAAAATAGGTAAACACGTTAACTAAAAATGGTAAAAAAAAAAAAAAAAAAAAAAAAACCTCCAAAGAAAAACAAACAAACAAAAAAACAACTCAGTCAACATCTTGTGATTCCATTTGTGAGGAATAAAAATGAAACAAAGGAATTGCATGGAGACAAGTACTCTGTTTCGGTGAATAATGATTTGAAGCTATTATTTACATTTTTTCCAGTTAAAAAAATGTTAACGTGGATCATCAGATCTCAAGCGTGACATCTTGGTGTATATCCCAATACATTTAGGTGACATTTGGAGACAGATTGCATTTTGGAGATACCATGGAATGGATTACTAAAGATAGTGCCTCAGTATTTATAAAGGCAATTTTGCTGCATAATATTTGGAATACGTAAAGGAAAAGCTTATTATATGAGGTATTGGTAGGTTTCTGAAGTTTATGATGCTGAATTCTGCCTGTGTGTTGTGGCTTCTCCTCATCAACAGGCAGCTCCCTCTTGTGTGTGATGCTGAAGCAACTGTGCATACTGAGGGCTTGAATCTGCAGCCCTGGATAAGGGAATGGCTTCTGAATGCTCACCACACTACCCTTGCCCTGTTCTGCCTTCCTCAGTTCCAGGGGGTAATTGCAGACTGAGGATAGAACAAGCAGCATCCTACAGTGACTGACTAATCAAAGTCTCACCACTTAACATGTGATTCTGTGTTTTCAATGTGTGTGAGAAAATGAAAGAGAAAATAACAGTCTGTTCTTCAGCATGTTTTGTTTACTCTTAAGTCACTTTGTGCCTCTTGCCATTTTATTGCACTGAATGGGGAAACAGCCTTGATCCTCAGAACACACCTGGATGTTTACATCAGTTAACAAAGGTAAGCTCAAGGGCCGCTGTCTGAGTGCAGATCAAAGCTTCAGAGAGTAGGATGCTTTTCAGTTTTGCTTTCTATCAGTTAGGAAAAAAAAAAAAAAAAAGGTTAACACAAAAAAGTCAATTTCATAATTAAACGTATAGAAGGAATTAAACATAGTCCTGAAACAGAACCACTCCATTTCTTAGGTAAGCTTGATACCCAAATCAATTTCGGTATTTTCTCTCCTTTTTAAACTAATGTAAAAAAGAAGGCTGACAAAACCGAAGCCTACAGATGCTTTCTTCTCTTCTCTCGTTGCTTTCTGTTTATCTTATTTCTGCCAAGTGATCATTGTAAAAAGTTAAATCAAATGATAGAATGTTCACTCTTACTGATTTGATTACTTTTTTTTTGTTTTTACACAGCTGGATACTTATGGGCAAAGATAGCTGGGTAGGCGTACAGGGAGGAAACTTACCACAGAAGAAATACTAAATTAAGACCAATGTATAGTTCCTATCTCTTGTGCAGAAAATGGTTAAATACTTTGAAAAGTAATTCAAATCATTCTCTCCTCCTGCTGCCTCCTCTCCCTAAATGTCCATGAACTGCAGTCATAACACCACCACCAGTGTCATATGCTTGTAAGTGCGACGCTTGACAGAATTGCCCTGGAGGTTCAATTACTTGGGTGTGTGATGATGAATGAAAATTGCTGCAGTTCTCAGAAGATCTGCAACAGCCTGGAAATTGTTTGATCAACTGTGGCATCCCTATTCAAGCTCTGGTGGGACTGGAGCGTTTCAGTAGTTACAGAATATAGGCGTGTCAGAATTTTTGCTGCTCCCAAAGCACAGCGCTGCAGTGAAGAAGGCAAAAAAAAAAAAAACAACCCACAAGCTCACTTGAAGAATTACAGCTGATGAGGTCTGTGTCTGGAATGCATATATAACCCTAAGATAAATATTTCAGTAGCTGAGGATGAGCAGACTGCCTATTGACACCTCTGCTAAAAGAAGGCGAAGTTATCCATTCTTGGAGAAAATCCAGAAGAATAACAAAAAACAAAACAAAACAAACAAACAAAAAAAAAAAAAAAAACAAGACACAGGAAGAAAGTGTCATGGGAGCAGGAAAAATATTGCTGATGTGGCATTATGCAGCAGCTGAGCTTGGGAGTTAGTGAAAAGATTATTATAAGCAGACACTTGTGCATTCTGGCAATCGACCTACTGGCCACCGAGAACCGAGAGCAAGCCCCAGCAGGGTCTCAGGAGATGCCTCCCAGCACATGGTTGTCAGGCCTTGGACCAAAAACAGTATATGCAATTTCAGATTTAAAATTCAACTGTGAAATTGCTGGTTAGTGTCAGATAGGAAAGATTAGAACATTCTTTATTTAGGTGTCTATCCAGTAATGCAATTGAGCACGTGCTTTTTCTTCAGCAGTCAAGTTTAAACATTTCATTATACTTCAGTAATAAGCAATTTGAGCCCATGCTGACATTTTTTTTTTTTGTTGTTGAATTAGGGATATTTGTTTGACAGCTGTGATAAAAGAAAGGTTATTCATTTTGCAGATCAATAGGACCACTTCACCTGCCATTGGATTCCCACTGAAAAGTCAGCATTGGCTAGGCTCATAATCGTTAAATCAGCCTTAATAGTCAAGAATTTAAGACTGATGACTGCATTAAAGCAAAGAAAATTGGGATGGAAAAGTGGAGGTTCCAGGCTACAAGTTGTGAATTTCAAGGGCGTATGTATGCATCTCACCTGTGCTATATTTGCATAATCATGTTAATTTTAAAACATAGAGCCAAAGTAAAAAAAAAAAAAAAAAAAAAAAAAGACCTGAAAAAAAATATATCTGAATCAGAGCCTGCTTTCCATGAGAACATTGCTGCTGTTATTCACTGACAGTCAAGATGCTTACTTCTATGTTATCAAAGAGGCGCATTTTCTACAAACAAATATCCCATGATACCTCCAGCAGTTAACTCAGACACTGTAAACGCAGACAATTAAGTTTAATTTACAGTTGAACAAAGTCTTCTTTCAGGTGTCTTTGTTACTACAGGAAACAGCCAAGGCCTGTTTTTCACACAAAAGCAGTACAGCCAAAACATATGTATTCAAAATAAGCACTTTTGTCATTATAACCAATATGTTTCATATAATTTATTTCTTATTTAGCATAAGACCTCCTTGGTGAGAAGCATAAACAGGTAATGACTTGCCAGACCCTTCCATTTATCTTTAAATGATAAAGCATTTTACAGTTAATTTTATTTGATATGTCTTGAAACATGGCGTTTGGAGAATATTCTAGCATTTGACAATAAGTCTGCTTTCCATAAGTGTATGAAATTCTTCTATGCAATTGGCTGAGTCCATGATTTTCTGTCAATCAGTGAAACGAACATCTAAATGGCCACAAGATAAGTGGCCATAGACTTAACTGTTTTAGTGCAAAAAAGTGATATTCTGATTTTAGATACAGCCATATAACAGGTTCAACTATTAGATTATTTGAACATTGAAGTTATACAAATATTTACATTTTTTATAATAAAAATCTGGCAGGGAAAAGTATTTTGTTAATTATCCTACCTCTTGCTCACATGTGCTTTTTCTCATTAACATACATTTTTGACAAGGTTTCTATTAATTTTTTCATCAGTCCAATATCCAAGGAAAGCATCATGGAAAAACAAGTGCAAAGGGAAAGATTGCAGATGGTCACTTCTGTAATGTTAGTTGTGGATTATTATTTTTGTTGTTTTTTGTTATTTCTTTTTGTTTTCCACCTTGCATTTTTTTACACCCATTCATAGTGTTGTCTTTGTTCTGACTTTAGTCACATCAGACAGCTCCTAAAGAAGGGGTTGCCTCTAATGAAAGAGATAAATGCTTTTTTTTTTTTTTTAATACATATTTCAAGTCCCAACCTATAGAATTCCTGGTTAGTAGAACCGAGGAACATCTTTTATTTCATCTCCACAGACTTTCCTAAACTTGTTTCCAAAAAGTAGAGTATTTGTACAGCAACTCAGCTGTTGCACAGTTCCCCAATAAGAGAATGAAGAAATGGACCAGCGTGGTTTAAAATGCCAAGTATGGCCAGTGACCCATATATGAACCTTAAAATATAATTCCAAATAATATTTTGTTGTTGATGTCTGGAGTAAAGACTGGATAAACATGCGGACTATGAATACCACTGATAATGAGTCCTGGGTGGGCTATATACATCAGCCACACACTGATAGGTAATACTACCTCTCCTCCTGCCTACGCACCCATCCTCTCTCACTGCTGTGGGCTATTCATCATTTGGCAGATACAGTTATGGTCCTTCACTCTCCCCCAGGCACTTACCCAGCTCTTCTCTCCCTCTCCCTTGTTCCTCAACAACTTCAGATTTCCTCAGACTCACCTTCAAACCTCTTCTGTCAAGCCTGCCTACAGCTTGGCTCACGCTTGGCCCCGCTGTGACTTGTTTACTTTGATTTAATTAAAATGCACCCATCCAGAACCCTGGGCACATTACTGACTGCCCGCCTTGAAGAGACTTTAATTTCTGCAGTACTTTCACACTGCCTGGAACAGCCTCAGCCTCCTTCTTCAATTACAACAAGGGACCAAATATTTCTCCTTCAAAACCACCTTTTGAGTCTTTGCTAGGACTTAAGTACCAAACCCTTATTTTTACCTTCTTTAGCCGGGCAGGATTTTGTTTATTTCAATCGATGAAGAAAGTACTGCAGTTAGGAAGGTGTAATCCCAGCTCAGCTTTTCAGTCACTGTTCATCTGTGGATTCTTTTTTCTTCCTGGTGATGTTAAGACTTTTATGTAGCAGGAGAGCAGCCCCATCCTATGAACGCTAATTCCTGTACTGTGGCTGAACAAAAGCAGCGTGCTGTCCCCTGTTATCTAAATACTTTCCTGACTGACAGATTTGGTGAGGTGGAAAGCTGCATCTTCCCCTTATAAGTGAGCCAGTGGTTGATTGTGTTCACTCCTTAAAAAACAACAAAAAATGCTGTGACTTTCTCATACGCAGAGGTTCAGCTTTATTCTAAAGTGCCAAAAACATCAATAGCACACTGTAAAAAATGAATAATTCAAGCAATTAGCAAGCAGAATAAAAAGAATTTATTAACCTTTTGCATGTGTTTGTTTTTAAGTAAAGGAGCTTAGTCTTCTTTTCTTTGTTTCTTTCCTTATTTCTGTCTCTGTTTCCAGATCTGTCTAGTCTGTCCTCTTTTTCATTCTCTCTTTCCCCTCCATTCCTGCACTACTCTTCCTTTCTGCATATTGCTCATGAACTCTGGGGTCGTTCAGTTTTGCTTTCTTTCATACCCTTAGCCTTAATATTCTTCCCCTTTTCCCCTCTCCCCCACTCACACTTTGTTCAGCAACAAAGGTCTGCTCTTCTGATCTTTTGTTTTGGGACATCTAGAAGGTGGGATGAATCTTCATTGATTATAAAAGCAATGACAGAAGTAGGTGTCACAGAACACTGCAGATCAGTGTCAGCTCTTGGTCAGAAAGCATTCAGAAAGGTTACAAGGGTCTTGAGACAACTGAATTCCTGATCTGGATTTTCAGATCATGAGTGTATGTTGGTTAAATATCTTCATTTCTGTCATTAGTCTAACTGACTTAGGCTTCTATTTTATAGTTTTTCAAATGACATCTGCAAAAGTCAACTGTAAAATACTTCATTTTCTTCTGTATTCGTGGTTTGAATTTAATGTCTTGCTGTTAGTATACAAAGTATTGTTCTGTCAATTTAACAGTACAATTCTGTGTTTTTTCCTATGCTTTGATGGTAATTTCAACCCCAGGAAATCAAGCCTAATGTAACATAATTCCAACTCTAAAGGTGGCTATAAATGCTATAATACCCAGATGAGAAAAGAAAGATACTGCTATACAAGTACACATTTTTACTAATGTTTCTTCTGTCATGAAAGACTTTGTAGTATTCTTTTGGGCTTTCTAGGCAGAAATGCTAAAACGTATTTAGCTGTTTTCATTTTCCTTTCTAAATTTAGAAAGACTTTAATTCATAACCAAAATATTATGCTATCTCCAGCATGCAATGTTCAATATTTTTTCCAGTGGGAGTCATGTTTCTTCTGTTTAGTCAGTGATGATTTTATATTTTGGTTTTGAAATGTTTTGTTGGTTTTTTTTATATATATATTTTTAAAAGCTTTTATTGTGTTTGAAGCTGATGTCACTGAAAAAAGAAGTTTTATTTTCTAATAGGATAGAGTGTATTATATATCTCATTCTTGGGGAAAAAAAAAAAAAACAAAAAAACTTGTAGAAAGCATTGGTTTTCCTAAGACAGATAACTAATGTGATTAGATCTACAGATTAAGATCAAAAGAAAACATACTTTTAGCTGTAGAGCTTGCACTCTTATAAAATTTCTATTTTTCAGTGCATCAGTTCTAATATACTTGGATTGGTCTTTTTCTTGTTTTGTAAAGGAGCACAATTTCATTCAAAACATATCTATCTATTTTAGTACAAATGTTTTCTTTTTGAAATAGAAAGATTCTAAAACTTTGAATTGATCTTTTTCTTAACCTCCAAGAAATTAACATTTTTTCTTACACATTTTCCAGTTATTTTGGTACATACATAGAAGAGCTAATTAAATTAATTCCAAAGAAATTGAAGGAGTTTATTTCAGAAGCAGAGATTCTTGTTGCAAAAACTGTTTTGTTCATTTCAGTCTTTGACTTGAGCTGGCTGTTCCCCAGTATGCAACCCTAGCTACTTCAGACTGCTGCAGCAGTAGATTCTGACATTCAGTAATACAGGAGCAGATTCAGTGTCCAAAAAAAAAGTTTGATTGAAATTGCACAATATTTCAGATTCTTCTATATAAGTTGCCTAATCTTAGATTATATTTACCTTTATCACGTGAACACAGTACTTCATTCCATTCTTACTCTTCTCCATTATCTTTTTATCTACAAAGTCAGCTAAAAGTTTAACTGAAGTAACAGAGTGAAAATTTGCCATTTGACTATATTAAGATTTTAAAATGTGGACTGGTTTCATAGAATCTTAGAATCATAGAATTGCTAAGGTTGGAAAAGACCCACAGGATCATCCAATCCAACCATTCGCCCTTCACCAATGGTTCTCGCTAAACCATGTCCCTCAACACAACATCCAAATGCTCTTTGAACACCACCAGGCTCGGTGACTCCACCACCTCTCTGGGCAGCCCATTCCAGTGCCTGACCACCCTTTCAGAGAAGTAGTATTTCCTAACATCCAGCCTGAACCTTCCCTGGTGCAGCTTGAAGCCATTCCCTTTAGTCCTATCACTAGTCACACGAGAGAAGAGGCTGACCCCCAGCTCACTACAACCTCCCTTCAGGTAGTTATAGAGAGCAATAAGGTCTCCCCTGAGCCTCCTCTTCTCTAGACTGAGCAATCCCAGCTCCTTCAGCCGCTCTTCATAAGGCCTGTGCTCCAGACCCCTCACCAGCTTTGTTGCCCTCCTCTGGACACGCTCCAGGGTCTCGATGTCTTTCTTACAGTGAGGGGCCCACAACTGGACACAGTACTCGAGGTGCGGCCTCACCAGTACAGAGTACAGGGGGATAATTACTTCCCTGTTCCTGCTGGCCACACTATTTCTGATACAAGCCAGGATGCCATTGGCCTTCTTGGCCCCCTGTGCACACTGCTGGCTCATGTTCAGTCTAGCGTCAATCAACACCCCCAGGTCCATTTCCTCTACACAGTCTTCCAGCCACTCTGCCCCAAGCCTGTAGCGTTGCCTGGAGTTATTGTGGCCAAAGTGCAGGACCCGGCATTTGGTCTTGTTGAATCCCATCCCATTGGCTTCAGCCCAGCTCTCCAGCCTATCCAGATCCCTCTGTAGGGCCTCGCTACCTGCAGACAGGTTGACACTTCCAGCCAGCTTGGTGTCATCTGCAAACTTACTGAGGGAGTTTGCAGATGATACCAAGCTGGCTGAAAGTGTCAAATTGTTTCCCTGTGCATTTAGTCGCTTTTAGCTCTGCGAGATTAGTTGAAGTTATTTCACTTTAATGGTGTCTTCCTGATGGATATAAAGCTCAGTGCCAGCATATACACTGATGTACATGACTAATATTCAAAATCTTCTGCACTGATCAATTCTTTTTCCTTGACATTGTACAAGAGTGCTAACTCAGTGTTGTGGAAAAATAGAATATGTGTTGGAGCTAGTCATTGAATTGTGAAATTTAGCTATGATTTACAACATTGGCATCCAGGATCATCTTTAATTTCATGTTCAATTTTGATATTATTTTTTTATTTACCTATTACCTGTGATCAGGTACAATCGGAACTGGAGTAAATCTACATGAACGTTCATTTCAAATGTAGCCAAATTCTTGTTTGAATTTTATCTGACATCTGGCATAATGACAAATGTGACTTCCTTGTCTCATGTCCATAGCTGTCTTATTTACTTGTTTGTTTGTTTGTTTATTAAAAAGGTTGAGTTAGCCTTTTGCAAAACATATACTTGAAATCCACAGGGGGACTGGGAAGCAGTGTTGTAAAGCAAGAGGCCAGAAAGAGACTTTTTGCATGTTTATAAGCAAGAATCTTATAAACAATAAAAATATTAGGTCAATCTGAAACGAACAATATTGTATTTATTGCCTAAAAGAATTTGCCATTTCAAGTGAAACAATCACATCTCCAAGTAAAATAAATTATTTATTTTATATGACATTTAGACATTTTATTACACATTCATGTGAGAAATTATTGTTGTCTCTGTAAGAAATGTTCTGATTATGTAGCTGTACTCAGATGAATGTCTCCACTTGGGATTTTGGTTATCAGTTAGGTTGCCAAAGAGTTAATTCCCAAAGGCTGTCTAATAATATCTGTTCCCAAATCCCAAGTAAGCCTACTGAGGATGCAGATTATAGCAAATGAAGAAGAGAAACTTAGTCTTTTTCTACTAAAAAACATTAGTTCACACTAAGAGAAAATAAAGACAGATGATGAATCCTAATTTCCATTTTGTCTGTTTGAGAAAGCCGTGTTAGAAATCACAAAGCTCCTTTATATTTTTTTTCATCTGAGCACAGTAACAACTTAACTCAGTTCTGCCTCTGAAAGCTCAAGATGTTCTTTAGGACTTCGAGGTGCACAGGTTGTTTATCTCTTCAAATACAGAGCTATGACTGTGGTAATGATGCAGATTCTGAACCAAGGCAATACTCTTTAAGTAGCACTCCTCTTAGAGTAGCAATGTATCTTCAGAAGGATGTAATTTAAAAATGAAATCCCACTTTATTTATATTAAAAGAAATGTCTCTGGTGATTTCCCTGCGAGCGATGATGACCTTTTGGTTGTAGCTGCACTAAATCTACTTTACATAAATTGAAGTGCTTGGAGGATTTTTAAGATTTTATAACTTTTTATGATTTTTGAGAGGATTTTTTCTTTTCCTGTTGCATTATATTGTTTAGCTACCAGCATGCCCGATTTTGTCTAAACATCATTGCTTTCTGGTGAATTAAACTGTATTTATTCTTATAGTAGAGTCATAGAATATCCCAAGTTGGAAGGGACCCATAAGGATCATAAAGTCCAACCCCTGGCTACCCAACAAGGCTACCCAAAATCAGACCATACGTCTGAGAACTTTGTCCAGACTCTTCTAGAACTCTATCAAGCTCAGTGCCATGACCACTTCCCTAGGGAGGCTCTTCCACAACCCAACCACCTTCTTGGAGAAGAGTCTTTTCCCGATACACAACCTGATCCTCCTCTCTTGCAGCTTCATGCCATTCGTTCAGGTTCTGTAACTGGTCGCCAGAGAGAGGATGTCAGACTTCTTGCAGAAATGTTACAGATAAGAACTGGGTATACACATAATATTTTATGGTAACTAGTATCATGAAAGAAGTCCTAGCCTGTCCCAGCTGCCTGGACCTCAGGGCCAAACTGTTGTTATTCAGAAGGGATGTAGAAGCATATGGACATTCGCAACATACTTCCTTTGTGAGAAAGTTGTCCCAATAATTGTCTCAATAACTTAGGCCGTGTGAAAGATTAAATGCACAACCTTTTCATAGTTTGAAGTGGTGGATGTCACAGTCCATTCAATATTGTGATGGCTCCTCTATTACTAGTAGTCTTTCCAGCAGAGGTTTTCAATGACGCAGTTACCGTTAAACTCCTCCCAGCAATTAATTGTGTATTTGTTTAAATACTTACTTTTTGTTGAAGCAGTTGAAAGTCTGGAGCTATTGTTGACATTTCTAACATTATGCATGCATCCCAATTATTCAAATAAATTAAAAGTTCAAGGAGACTTCATCAGCAGTTATTAGTTTAGAAATCATTGATCTTGCTAATGGTATATACTTGGTTCACCTCTAATGGTCACTATCAAATGACAGATTCAAATAGATGAGATCAAGAGAAATAGTTGAGGAGTAATTTAGTCCAGTCTCTGAGTTCTGGAAGGATCAACCACAACTAAACAAGCTGGCATAGAAATAGATTTCATCATAAAAAATACCTAAGAAATAATTATATGATATTCCTTGTTTCTTCTGCCCTTACAGATGAAATGCTTCTGACTACATAGCTTAGAGAGTGGTTTTTGCAAATTGCTTGCATCTTTGTCCTATACTGGCTTCTGAGTAAAATGGATCACCATTTTGCTCATAACACACTTCAGCATGTTGGAAAAATGTTAGGGCATCACTACTCAAACTTTGCTTTTATAAACCAATCAAATGCTATGGCTTGAGCCTTTTCTCACAGGTTATACTTTCTTACTCTTTTTCTAATCACTTTTACTGTTCCCTGCAATTTTATCTGCATCTTTCTTAAACCATGGCTGTGAAAAGAGGACACTCCATTACTTGGATCTCACTGGTGCTGCACTGAGCACAATTATTGCATCTTTATCTGCTGGGCTGCTGCTTACCCTGTTATTTTGTGTGTTACGTACTGTATGTTTGATTACTGTTTCCCAGGTGTAACAATTTGTTCTCCCCTTTACTGAATTTCAACTAGCTGCTGAAATTTTCACCTTTAGTCTAAAAATGATTTTTGTTCCAGCCTCCCATGTGCTGAGAACCTCTCCCCACTTCATCTGATGATCAAATTTGCTCTTGTCTATACTGGTACTCATGAAATGGATAAAAATGCTTGGTAGATCTCAGCCCTCACTGTCCCCTCTCTTGTCCCACTTGAACCTCTCTTCCAATTTGACAGCAAATCATTGATAATTGTTCACTGAGAGCAATTTCTTGACTGGTTGTCCACCCACCCAGTGGTGATTACATCTCCTTCCATAGCTTATTTGTGAGAATATTATATGGAATAGTGTCAGAAACTTTAATTAAAAGTCTGGGTATATCATATGTGCAATTTCCACTTTGTCTAGTCAGCTTGTCAGAGGAGGAAAGTAGACTGGCTTGACATGAATTTTTTTTCTCCATGTATATATGTTGTTTTACTATCTTATCACCTAGAAGCTCACGTATATGATTTTTTTAAATTTATACACTGAATTTGTTAAATTGGTGATTTTCTGTTAGCTCTGAAAAGTTGTAGGGGTTTTTGCTGGTGGTGGTTGGTTGTTCTTTTCTTCTTCTGCAGGTTTGTGTGTGATACATGCTTATTAATATTCAGGATTCCAATGGCTGATTTCCTAAAAATTCTGAAGTAACTATTTTCAGTCTCTGCTCCACTGCTCACATTTGACTGTTCTGTCTTCTTTCACCACGTGTTCTCCGTCTCTCCCTTTTTTTTTATTTAATATTTCTTTTAATTTTAATAAGTGGCTTTTCACAACTTGTCTTTCCTATCAAGATACAGGAAAAGGATAGTTAATAGATTATCCTATTTATAATTTGTAATTCAGTCTCCATTTTCTTTTATATTCCTTTGTTTTCATCATTCAAGTAGATTTATGGATCCTTTATATTGACTTGTTCTAATGAGAACCTTTTTTTCCCTTTTGCACACCGGCTTTTTTGATCTCTTTTCATATGAACATAAACTACTCCATTATCCTTAGTGATGAATGGTCGTTATTGTACATTTCTATGAATCCTGTTCTGCTTTTAGCTCATCAAAGTGATCCTGGCTCAGCCAGAAATCTCTCTTAACTTTTCTTTCCCTCTTTCCTTCAGATACACACAATTTGCCTTTGTGCGTGCATTTGATAACCAAAGTAAAAACTTGCTAATTTTGGAACTATATGGCTCTCAGATTAGTGAAAACACATCTCACTTTTTTTGTACTTACTAGGAGAGACCTTTGAATAAGTATACTAAGTATACTACTAGGTGTTTTCAGAGTAAAATGAAGTAAGACAGTCTTTGAAGTGCACATACAAAAATGTACAATTTCTAATGTCAATGATGGTAGCAGAAACAGCAAAGGATTCAGCTTTCAGAAAACCAAGTCACTTCTATTAGCAGTTGCTCACAGCTGTTCCCAAGGACAGCTCTTCTGTACTTGATGGTTTGTTCAGGACCATTTCAGGAGCAACATAGCCAATTACATGCTTGTTTTTCCACAAATTTTAAGGGTAGGTCTCAGCAGGAACTGAAGGATGTTGCTTCTCAAAAAAACAAACAGATATTGTCAATCACATTATCACTTGCAACCCTCTTTATGCAAGATAGCAGCTTTTGGCAGTTGCAGAGCCTCGGATTCAGCAGGAACCAGCAGCTGGATTGCCTTCCCCGTAGCCTCTGCTTGTGCTGTTGCTCCTAGTTCTTGGTGCCATGTGAACCCTGTTTCACAGCACTACCTATCTACTTCTGCTGCCTTCAGTATCTCTGTCTTAGCTTGCTTATGCCAACTTCGATTTTCTTTTCAAGAGGCATTCAAGGTTTTTGAAGTCCATTATCCCTATTTATTTTATTGAGGTTTCCAATTAATTCAAGTAGTAACTATAATAGCTGTTTTTCCAATTAATTTTCTCCCTCTGGATTCTCAATCAATTCCTCGCTATTAATCAAACTTAAATCTAACATAGCTGCTCACTGGATCAATAAAAGAAAAGGCTTGTCTGTCTTCATTTCTTTCTTAGACCTCCTATTATGGCACTGAATAAACTGGCTTCTTCCCTCCTTCTGACTTCAGAGGAAGCATACTTGTTATGCAGTATAACTCTTCAGCTTACCCTTACAAAACTAATCATAACTTTCAGGTCAATATTGCCATTCCGTGATTTGCCTCAACAAGAAATTATGACAACAATTTTTCTGTTACTTTGGTTGTGTAGTAGGAAAGATGGAATGTTCTGTCTTAAGAGAAAATGATTTCACAAATAATTCCAGAGTACAAGTATGTACCAATCTGTAGTAAAACTGTAAAATACAAGCAGCAACTTGCTTGAGTCAGGAAATAATTTGAAAGCTACAGAGTATGAGCACCAGTTATTTTTTGAGCAGCTGAAGCTGTTTCTTCTCCATACGAAAAATGTTATCATGCAGCAGCAGACACCAATACACTTTACTTGAGAATTTTTGTCAGACAGTGTTGTGTGGATTTCCAGTGCTTTGTATAATATCTCAGTGTTTGCTGTAGGGCTGTATGCAAATACAGTGAAGTCAGAAAGCAACAACAGAGTATTTTGTGTGGACTTATTCTTTTGCTTTTTTTTTTTTTTTTTTTTTTGAGTGCTAATCAGGAAAATGAGTGACTGCCACTACTGTGATCAGGTAGCTTTGTTATGTTCAGTCTGCACTTCTTTCACAAGTGATGGTGTTTACACTGAATGTGGAAGACAACACAGATATGTTTCTTTGTAAGAAGGTCTCAATCAGTTGTGATTCCGATAGCCTTTAACCTTTACATACATATTTGCTTATAGGAGCCTCTCTGAGTTGTCTCATGTGAATGAGAGAAGTATATACTAGATTACATGTAATCTTACAAATGGATAGGCAGTGCTTAATCCAAAGAATTTTCAAAGATGAGGGAATAATAACAGTGGTTGGCAACACTGCTTGTGGCAAGGGGGTTGGAACTAGATAATCGTTAAGGTTCCGTCCAACCTAAGCCATTCTATGATTCTGTGATCTCAGTGCCTGAAGAAAAGGTGTTTTAACCATTAGAGAGCTGCTAAACTTCTCTGCGGAAGAAACATCAGCACAACCTCAAACTCTGGGCAAACTTCCTGCCTCTTGCAGACTGTAGAAGATACTTTTACTGTGCTTTCTACAGTGCGTCACAAATGCCGTGTTTCATTTTTTCTGATATCTACTATGAGGGGATGGGGCTACTGGAACGCTGGGCCTCCTCAGCCAGGGCAGAGGCAACTGGGAAGGCTGCTGTGAGTATCAGACAAGCTACATAAAAGTAAATTTTATAAAAGATCAACACCTAGACCATGCAGAATAGATATTCAATACTAGTTGAAGCTTCTGACTTTTTCTCAGTTCTTTGTACATCAAATGGGACATAAAGAAAAATCCGTCTGTGAAGTACTTTTGAACTCTGGAGTTGAATACTCTGTAATAATTACTACAGGTCTTGTTTGATTGTGAGACAATGTTAAGTGAGCACCCCCATCAGGAGTTCTGAGTGAAGCCAGGACCATGGGTGAAATAGAATCTGATTGTGAAATTAAGGCCAGTAAAGCTAGGGTGGCAAATGGAATTACCCCAGGAAACTGTAGTTCTTGTACTTCTTAACCACTGAAAGGCTCATTTTGAAAACGATGCTCTTTAATGCATTGTGTGTATGTGTGTGTGTGTAATGAATATTTGCTGTTGGTTGGTTATTGTTTGTGATTGAAAGTCTAATTAACTGTTATGTTGCCTACTGTTCTTCAATGGAAATAGTTCTTTTATTTCTATTTGTTATGTGGAATGGTATCTTTTAGCACCTTTCCAGAATATCAAACAACAGATATTACAGTAAGAGATGCAAGCAACAGGTGTAGGCTATGGACATAATTTGAACCTAAATTCTTCAATTTATGAATCTAGGAATACACATAAACTTTCCTCCAAAGAAAATGTTGGGTACATAAAGGCAATTCTTTCCTCACTGTCCTCTCCGAAATGAGCTGCTACTAGTACTTTTCCCAGATTAGGAGCTTTGGTGGTTGTGTGACAGCATACAGTTGCCTGGACCACAGGGCTGTGTAGGAGATGAGATTCTCTCCGCTGCTTCAGTTAGGAGCATAGGCTGTTTCCTTGGCATCTATTTACTCTGTGGGAGAACTGTACACACTATAATCAGAAAGAGAGAAAGCTGTGAGAGCTGGGGCTATAGAAAACATGCCAAGATTAAATAGTAGGACCAAGAAATAGCAACCTCACTGTGATATGCAGTAAAAACCTAAACTCAGGTATATAGTTGTGTGTAAAATAGCAAAAAAAGCTCAAAACAGAGCATGTGGGAAAGGATCGAGGACATTTCTTTGTATCTCCTGCCTCTGTCAGACATTCCTCTTTTTAATAGCCATGTCTGAAGTACTCTTCAGGGCTGAAACAGATCAGAAGTTAGGTCCAGTGAAACTATACGCTGCTTCAACAAAGCAATGCAGTATAACCAACAAGTTCTTACGAAACTTCTTGCTGGAATCATTGTTCAGAGTCCTCTGGAAATGAAAGCATCCACAGAAATTCCTACTGGACAGTGTGGGAGGGATATGTGATAGGATCTCATTGCATTTCCCTTGTTTCTTGTTTTCCCCCAGAATGGATATATGGAAGTTCAGTGTTAGTTCACTTTAATTGTAATTCATCAGTATTCGTGTTTCATTTTGATAAATATTAGCATTTATTTATGGTACTTCAGATTTGAAACGTGGACACATATGTGTTTAAATATTCACTAGAATCTTCATATATGTTTTAAAATGTTTAAGATCTATTAGTTGTGGAGAGCTGTAAGTACTAGCTTCAGAATAGTATGTACTAAGTTGGAAAATTGTAGTTTACCAAGACCTTTGATGCAAAGTAGGTAAAATGTCTGTCACTGTTATTATTATACCTCTGATCATTTGAAACACAATGTGAAGAAATGCTGAGAAAAGGACCCATGTAGTTATAATCTCTCTGAAAAGAATTATTGATGAAGGTCACGTTCCCTGAGGGAGTCCCATTTCATTCTCATGACTGATGGTTTCCCCTTTCAGATATTTTTTGCCTTCTCCTATCTCATCATAATAGATAATTTCACGCTGTCCTCACCATGCCTAATTATTTCCACCTTTCTCATTGACTTCTCTAGGCATGTAGATATTCTCTCTCCCATATACTATCTTCTTACCTTTCTTTACTCTCAGATCTATCACAGAAACCTTCATTTGCTAGATGCTCCTCATTCTTTTTCTCCTTCGGTCCTTTCCTATTTCTGCTTCTATCTAAATCTTTCACTTTTTTTCCTTGCCACATTTTCCTTCAGTAAACCCTAACCACTCTCTAGCTTGCTCCTTTTATTATTTTCTTTTTGAGTTTTCTCAGTATAGCTTTGTGACCTCTCCACTTATTAGAATGATTCCTTTGTCAAAGTCATCCACATTTGATTATCTTTCTTTTTTTTCCAGCTAAGAAACTGAACATGAGTATGCTGATGTCTGTGATTGTAGACATTCTTAGATTCAGAACGTTTGGTTATTTCTTTTTTATGCTGTGTGAGGTTGCATAATCTGGTATCACAAGGGAGTTTATTTCAGTGTGTCACACTGGGAGGGTTCAGTTTTGGAACCATGACCTGGCTAGTTGTAGTGGTTTAACCCAGCAGGTGGCTAAGCACCACACAGTTGTTTGCTCACTCCCCCCACTTCCCAGTAAGACTGTGGAGAGAATAGTGAAAAACGAAGTAGAACTTGTGGATTGAGGTAGAATCACAGAATCATTAAGAATGGAAAAGACTTCTAAGATCATCTAGTCCAGCCATCCGCCTCCCACCAATATTGCCCATTAAACCATGTTCCTTAGTACCATAGATAAAACTAGTTGCTAAGATAAAGAAAAGGAAATGGATAATAGTTATTTATATATATATATATAAAACAAATGATGCACAAGCAGTTTCTCACCACCCACTGAATGAAGCCCAGCTAGTCCCCTGAGCAGCAGACAAGAGAGAGAGAGATTAACTCCCCACTCCATCATTCAGTTTTCTCAGAGATTGGTGTGTGTGATAGGGGATGTGGTATACCCACTCAATGCGGTGCTCATTGACCCAGGTGTCAATGAGATTGTTGCGGAAATGAGCCCCATCATCTGACTCAATTCTTCCTGGGGTGACATGTCACCACAAGACTTGCTTTTCAAGCCCCAGGACAGTATTTCAGGTGGTTGCTTACACCATTGTAAGCCCATGGCATTTGTCATGGCAAGTTTGTGGGAGTGTGATGTAATTCACATGCCAGGCCTCTCCGTATTTATATTTCAGCCATGTTCCTCCATATGAAGAGGTTTTATCCACTTGGCTTGCTTAATTACCACATATGTTTCACATTCATGGATAACGTGTGCAATAGCATCCATAGTCAAGTCCACTCCTCGATCCCGAGTCTATCTACAGATTGCATCTCTTCATTGTTGGCCCAAAGTGTAATGGACCCACCAACTTAGAAATAATTCACCATTATGTTACCAGTCCAAATCTACCTAAGCCACTTCAATCTTAGTGGTCCGATCCACCTGCTGATTGTTTTGATGTTCATCAGTGTCACGACTCCTGGGTCTTGAGCATCTACATGATATACCTTTACAACCATTTTCTCTACCTGGGCAGCAATATCTTTTCACAGTGCAGTGGCCCATATGGGCTTGCTTCTGAACTGCCAGTTGTTCAGCTCCTATTGCTGTAACCATCCTCAAAGGACATTTGCCACCATCGAGGAGTCAGTGCAGAGGTAGAACACTAGCCACTTTTCTTGTTTAGCAATGCCTAAAGCCAGCTGGTTGGCCTTCACTTCTGCAAATTGGTTCAATTCACCTTTTTCTTAAGTACTTTCTACAACGCATCGTGTAGGACTCCATAGAGCAGCCTTCCACATTCGATGATTTCCTACAATGCAGGACCCATCAATAAACAGGACATCTTTCTTCTCATTTTTCTGGCAGTTTATTATATAGTGGAGCCTCTTCAGCATGTGTCACTTCCTCTTCTGGCAATATTAGAAATCTTTGCCTTCAGGCCAGTCTATAATCATTTCTAAGATTCCCGGGCAGCTGGGATTTCCTATTGGAGCCCATTGTGCAACCCTCTTATTTTATGTAGCATCAGTTGCATGATGTGTGGAGAGGACCCTCCCTTTGAGCATCCAGTTCAGCACAGGTTGTTGGGGTGCCAAAAGAAGTTATACTTCAGTACTGACCACTTCCTATGCTCCCAAATATCCCAAATATCTTTTTTTCAGTTGGAGTATAGCAGGCCTCAGATCCTCTGTATCCTTGACTCCAAAACCGTGGGACGTTGAGTCTCTCCTGTGGCTTTCTGCCAGAGACTCCAAGTGTGACCATTCTACTCAGCTGCAGTGTAGAGCATGTTTTTTGCATCTTGTCCTGTGTGGACTGGCCCAAGGGCTACTGCATGGACTATCTCCTCTTTGATTTGTTCAACAGCTTGCTGTTGCTCAGGACTCCGTGTAAAATTGTTCTTCTGGATCACTTGATAGAAAGAGTTTACAATCAGACTGTAATCCAGAATATGCATTCTCCAGAAACACAATACCTAAACACAATACCTGTTTCCTTTTTGTTAGTTGTTGGAGACATCGCCGTTATTTTATTGATCACATCCACGGGGATCTGATGATATCCATCTTGCCATCTTATTCCTAAGAACTGGATTTCTTGTGCAGGTCCCATGATCTTACATTGCTTTATTGCAAAACTGGCTTTTAGAAGGACTTCAATTATTTTCTTCCCTTTCTCAAAAACTTTTTCTGCTTTGATGCCCCAGATGATGTCATCAATGTACTGCAGATGTTCAGGAGCTTCCCCCTGTTCCAGTGCTGTCTGTTTCATCATGACAAATGGTAGGGCTGTGTTTCTGCCCCTGGGGCAGTCGGTTCCAGGTGTACTGGATGACCCTCCATGTAAAAAGCAAACTGGCCTGCACTCTGCTACCAGAGGGATTGAGAAAAACTCATGGGCAGTGTCAGTTGTGGCATACCACCTAAGTGCCTTTGATTCCAGTTCATGCTGAAGTTCTAGCACATCTGGCACAGCAGCACCTAGTAGTGATGTGAATTCATTTCGGCTGCAATAGTCCAGTTAGCCTCTACTCTCCATTAGACTTCCACACTGACCCATATGGGACTACTGAAGGGTGAGCGAGTCTTGCTGATTACTCCTTCGTTCTTCAGTTGGTGAATCAGCTGATGAGTGGGAACCAAGGATTGTGATATTGCCACCAGTGCACCGTGGTAGTAGTGATAGGAACCTGCTGTTCTACTTTTAGCAACCCCACAACAGAAGTGTCCTCTGAGAGACCAGACAAGGTAGACAGCTACTAATGTCCTCCATCTCCAAGGCAAAACACAGAGCCAAAACATAGCATCATAGAAGACACTCTGAAGAAAACAGTTCCATTCCAGCTGAAACTGAAACAACAGTCTCCTTGCCAATCCAGCAAGCCGCTTTTAACTGGCTAGATTATTTGAGTTCCTATGGGTGACATGGCTTCTGTGATCCTCACTGTGGTCTATGTATTCATGTTAGTTAGCCTTTGATAGCATAACACTTTGAAAAAAATTCCACCTTATCCACCTGTTAATAATGATGCTTTGTGGAAAAGATTAGTATGTGGGTCACTTCAAAAGTAATACCTTCTATTTATTTCCATGGAAACTACAGCAGATACAAAGCATACAGTAATACCATTTGACAGAGCAAACTCTCAGCTATGAAACTCTATTTTTCAACATAGTCACCACCATTAGTTACACATTTTCACCAGCAATGAACAAGAGCCTGTGTGCTGTGCTTGTAAAAATCTGCACCAATGGAACTGACCCACTGTCATTGCCACCACTGCCAAAATGCACCACCCACTGCCTCACTGTGCTCGCATCCTCTGTTTGATCTCCATAAACAATCAGCAAGCATTAGTGAATGTCAGTGGGTGCCATTTTTTCAGCATGGAGGAATTCAATTCCATGCCTTTGCTTCATACGCAACTCTGCTGCCATCTGTCACACAGCAACAAAATGTAGGAGAATATTGGTGGGAAGGTTCAACCTCTACTGCCAAACCACCAACATCTGCCTCTGACATGATGGCCATCAAAATAAAAGAGGAAGCATTACTTTCAGAGCAGCCCTACTATTTTTTCATCCTTTGAAAAATGTAAGTATGCTTCTGGGTTGGGTTTGTTACTAAACCTAGTACTGAGAACTAGCCTCCTAGCACAGAGAGCATTTATCAGAAGTGTTTTAGCAATCCAGAGATGATCAGAAGGATTGACACTTGCTATCTAAGTTGTACCTAAGTTACACAACTTGTAGCCAGGGAAATGGCATAAATCATGGGGAAAAAATGGGAGACAAAATAGCTTTGAATTATGTGCTATATCACCTTATCACACAATGGCATTTCAAGGCTCTTTTCACGAGGTGTTCATTCACTTAGTGGTGTGGTCTCTAGTGCCGATCAAAGTGACTGAAAGCACAAAGGGGAAATAAGTGAGCTTTCAGTTCTGATTTAGGGCAAAGCAGAGTTAATGTTCCAGGATGGTATCTCAGATCCATGTAGAAATTAATTATCTATGTCTGCTGTGATCAAATTCTAAACCTAATGTCTCTATTAGAAACAAGAGGTAATCTGAGTTTTGGTGGGTTTGGGGGTGCTTTTTGGGGAGGAGGCATGGACTTTTTTTGGTTCTTTGGTTGCTTGGTTGTTTTTTTTGTTTTTGTTTTTGTTTTTTTTGTCAGTCTGCAGATTAATGTCTGTCAAACATGCTAGTGCTTACTGCACTTTTGTACTTATTCCTATATATTCAGCACTCAAGCTTGACTTGTGAACTAATACAGAAAATAATAATTTCAAACATTCCTTTAGCTTATAAGGGAGGAATATCTACTCTAGAAAATATCACTTGCTTTACAAACCATCTTGCACAGGATACTCAACACAGAGGCTCATAAACTGAGGGACATGAATACAAATTTTACTCTGATTTATAGGAATATGTGAATGTATATTGAATTTCCAGGATGAGGCAAACATAAATTTGCAATGGAGAAAAAAGAATGGAAAAGAGACTAAGCGTAGGAAAGAGACAGGAATTGTCTTTAGATGAAATTATGCGGTATGCTTCAAGTCAGTGAAGTTGGAGGAGATTGGCTTTAGGTTTTAGGAATAGGCAATTTCTGAGTATTCAGGAACTTGGAAACGGTGGAGGAATTCTGGAACACCGGTATAGATGTTGAGTTACAGAGATAAATGAAGTTAAAGATGAGTTCTGTGATGCTTTGAGCTATTTAGTAGGTTTGCAAGACACTTAAAAAGAAAAAAAATCAAAATCTAAGTATCTCAAAAATTTCTGGTCTGAAACAATGTGTCTATATGTGTACACGTGTTCAGGGGGTAGCAGATGGATAAAATTGATATCATTTAACATGAGGTATTGCAGTTTGAATTTCTGTATGAGGATCAGTTGCACGAGGCAATCTTCATAACCAAGAGAGAAGCAGACAATTGCACTGTAGCTCATCCGACCTCAGCTTCAAGATAAGCTTAAATTGTGTAGTAGAATGGACAGTCTGTCATCTCTGACTTTAAGGGGAACCTAGATGACCAGAGTGAGTAAAATATCAGTATTGAATGTCTATATTTGATCAGTGAAACACTCTACTCCTCCCCACACTGTCCTTCTGTCCTTCCTATGCTAATTTGAGTTTGTTGTGCATTGTTTTGCATCCTAAGAATAAAAAGCACATGAGGCTAAAGGTGCGGATACTGAAATCTTTATGTCATTTCAGTACTTTAATGAGAATATCTGTATCAAATCAGAATCATACATGGCAGTGTTCAAAATTCATATATTTAGACCAAACAAACAAACAAACAAACAACCCTCAAACAAACAAAACAACCCCACAAGCAAGAACGTAATCTACTCTTACATCTGTTGCCCAAATCCCATATGAGAAGGGAGCCCTTGCATTAAACTGGCATTGCAGCCATCTCCCATTTGCCTCCAGAGAGCCAGTTATAGGAATACCTTGGGATCCTGCTGGCTATGTTATCTGATTCTGGGGGGGCTAGGGCTAAGCAAAAGAAATCAAGGAACCAGATATAGATTGTCCTTCCTTCTGCTGTGTTCAGCAAAAAGTCTGTCTTTGCTAAACTGGAATGGTGTGTAATGTATTTGGATGAATACACGAACATGTACAATCGTATGCCAAATAGCCTTTACGTGTATTGTTCAAATGTGGTTTGTATGCAATTGCAAAACATAAGTGTTGTGACAGACTGACATTTGGAATGGGCTGTTAAGAAGTTGATAGTGGTTATGATATATAGTAGTTTTACTTATCTTGCATTCTGGAATGGATGTCAGGGCCCTCAAGCAGAAGACTCCCAGCACCTTCCATTCCCAAATGTTCTGCTTCCCCTGTCTGTCATGTCTGCCTCCCGCTGTTCTTTCCTATCATTTCTTTTCTCGCACATTAACTTAAGAGTATGACACCACTGTCAGTGAAACGTGTGGAGAATTAGGAGTGGCTGTGCTTGATAAGCCCAGTTGCTAAAAATATTACCCATTTATGCACTCACACTGCTACTTTTTCTTATTAGTTTAAGGATATATGTCTCTGCTGTCACCACTGTGCAGTGTAATGGAGACAAAAGCTGGTCCTCCTGCCTCAGTGATGTTAAAAAAAATTGCTGGTAGTCACTTCTAGGTGTTGTTACTGGGATGGCCAGCTTGAGATTCAGCAATGATGCTGGGGACTATGTGGGAGGAAATGTCCGTGCAGGGCCTTGGGACAGGCAACGACTTCTCCAGCTGCCAACCTTCTGCTCTCCACCACATGGTGTAGGGCCAGACTGGATGGAACCTCCTGATCATGGAGCCCAGGAGCCATATAATGGAGAAGGAATGAGAAGCTGTGTGACAGCCTGGTGCATGGTCTGTCTCAGGCCTGTTCAGTGCCACGTTTGGTGCGCTCAGGTGTTTACCAGAGGGATCATGCGTAAAGGGCCAGTAAAGTGGTACATTTGTTCCTAGAGTAAGAAGGAGTGGGAAAGTAGGAGGCTGAGGTGGAGGGAGTCTGTTGTTTATGGACAGTGAGGAAAGCACCAGAGCACTGAGCATTGAGACTTGGTGGAGAGCCATCAGGCTGAATGTGTGCATAAACCCTAAGAGCCATGAGCAGATTCGCCTTCAATCACACTTGCAAACTGAATGTTTGTAAATATTTAAAATCGCTGACTGTTTATATATGCTTATTCACCACTTGCAGTGGTTTTGGAAATGGCAGCAAATTTACCAAATCTTTTTTACACTGGAGTCACAATGATAGTTCTATATTAGTAGGAAGATTTTAGCAACATGATGTCAGAAGACAGCGTTTAGAATTGTACCTTTTAACCATGGGACAAATTTGTTCCTTTTCGTCATTTTTCATCATTTAGCTCAAAACCCCCCACAAAATCTAGAGCTCAGCAGTACAGACAGAAACAAAATTTCTTCTATTCCAGCATCTTACCTAGAGTATTATCTTTATTATCTTTAGTGAGGTGCTTCATAGAGAGATAAACTTTCCATGTGTGTCCATAAACAATAATGTTGACTAATTAACTAATAAGTCATTAACTAATTAGGTCATTATCTAATGACCTAATTCTATCTGTATCATGTCAAGAGTAGTATTACTGATTTCTCATACATCTTCTAAAGACATTTAGTAAGCTATTACATTTTTTCAGTGCCTCAAACTCTTAATTGTTCACAAATTCCAGGTAAAAAGAGAGCTTGCAACTTTATCATATGAAAGTTTTTAATACGTAATCAGTGAAACTTTGCTTTTATCCACAGTCAGTGATTAACTTTTCAGAGAGTTAATGCAAAAAAGAAACAAAAGAAAAAAAAAAAAAAAAAAAGAGGAAGCTTCTCGGTACAACATTGATTTTTTTTTCTTGAATGACCTTTCTTAGTTAGTAATGTATTTTTGCTATTGGACTTGTACAATTTGATTCCCATTGATCATGAACCTGGGGAGTGCTTAAATGCATGCTATGGGAAAAAAGCCAAAACTGGGCTTCTGCATGGTTCAGTGTAATCATACAGCCCTGTGCCCATGTTCTGCCTAGTTCACAAATGTTAAGCTGACTTGAAACCATCCTTGAACCATCTGTTCAGTCTTTCAGCTGTAAAACCAATGCACAGTTGCATTTTATCATTCTCTTGAGGAATTCTCTTAAAATTGATACCACCTGTGTCTTCCTAAAAAAAAAAAAACAAAAAAAAAACAACAAAAAAAAAGACTTTCCATGTAAATAAATCTTTCTTTCTTTCTTTCTTTCTTTCTTTCTTTCCTTTTTCTTTCTCCTGTTTTGCAAAGAAGATTGAAATGTAGCAGTGTTTCTGTAGCAGTAATTTTAAAATGCCAGCGTGAGCCTGTTGGGAATAACTAGGTATAAATATCACTAATGAGTAAACAAACATTTAATCCTGTTTGGGACACATCAGTGTAGGAAATGTTTAAATCCTTTAAAAAAATCCAACAAACCAAATATGAATTGTGATACTACAAATATGTTATTTTTCCTATGCGAGCTATTTATTTCCAAATTGTTTGTCACTCATCTCATTATGAATTTGTCTTTTTCTAAATGCCAGAGTGTTGAAAGTGTACCAAAAGTGAAAAAGTAGGGTAGGAGAAAACACTTGAGATCAAGGAGGCCATGGTGTTCATAACAGCTCTCCTTTGTTTACAGCATAAGCACACGAGTTTGGACTCCGTTTTTCTATTTGTACAACTGCTGCTTAAATCACAGGAGAAGATCAATACCATTCAGAGGCATAACAAGATTGTCAAATAGAAAATACGGTGTGAGGTACAGATCTGGGCTGCGTTCCTGCTTGTGGGCGATCTTATCCAAGTTTTGTGCTGTGTGCATTACTTAGTCTCTTTGTCTTTGCAATAGCAGCAGTTGTGCACAGCCTTGTACACCATCAGGTGTTGATCTGGATTCCCTGTGGCCTGCAAGCCCCATGCCCAGAAGCTGAGCTACACGAGCTGTTGTAGGCTTGAGTGGTCTCTTCCTGTCCCCTCACAACTCGGTCTCCTCTCCAGTGCTTCTGGTCATTGTGGGGTTTGAAAAAAGCAAAAGCTTGAAACAATCTCATGGTTTTGGGGTCTTGACTTCTAAGTATTCTGCACCCTAGTTGTTTGGTTGTTTTTTTTTCTCAGAGTGATGTACAGTGATTCCTACAAGGCCCCGTAACTTGCAAAACAGCACAGAGGTCAGCTGCTAGGATACGTGCTGCAGTCACAGGGAAAATGCAGACTTCCAGTTCAGTTTCAAACTTTCACAAACATTTCAAAAAGAGAATTTACTTGCACTTTTTCATGTTTTTACATGCATTTTTACATTTACTTTTCCAAAAAGCCAAGTTTGGAAACAAAGGTAATCTTGGAAAATAATTGAGGCATGGAAATATTCTGTGCAAAAGAGCCTGTGGGCTGTGAACCACGGATGCATTTTTGAGCTCATGCAACCATTTACCTGGTTGATGGAAATGACCTCAATTTGACCTACTGTCATAGATACACATAGCGTCCTCAAGAGAATTTTTCCTCAGTTTCCAAAGGGTAAATCTAGGCACAGTAAGAACAGTTCTCCCATAGCTCCCTCTGAAGTGCTATCAGGTCCTGAAAAATGTTTCCATCTCAAAGTTTGGATGCATTCATGCCCTTTTCTCCCTTCTTTTCCTAGCACTTGGTTTCCAAGGCAAGTCTCTGTACTGGATGACTTTAGAAACTGGGAGCTTAGAGGATATTATATTCTGTGGTCTTGATTAAGTTTACATGCACTCAAAGACACTTTCCCATATATTTATTAATTAATCTTAATAAAATTTCTTAAATCTTATTAAGATTTGAAATCCCTGAAGAGACTGGATTTCAGGCTAGGTTCCCATTTCTTGCTATATAAACATAAATGCAAGATATTCATAAATTATGCTGTCTCTTGGCTACAAAGTCATCAAATTTCTTTTGCTTTTATTTATTTATTTTTAAGCTAATGTAAGCAGTCTAACACTTCAGATAAAGTGAAATGCATTAGACTTTAGAGAAGTTAAGTTTTTAAGCAGCTTTCATGGACTTAGATCGTTTTAATGCTGCATCACTTCATGGAAGGAATTCTGGAAACAGTCTGAACCATACCCAAGGGATTGAAGGTGAAACCATAGCAGATGAATGTTATGGGAACCAGGACCTGGTTCGTGTGCTCTGCCTGAGCTCCTCTTACCTCTTCTTTGAAATACACCTTATGTATGCTCAACACAGTACTACCAGTGTTTGTTAAAATACTGCTGCTCCAATCATAATGAAGGATTTAATCTAAAGATCACCCACTTAACACTCTTAAGTTTCTGAAGTTCAAGTGAAGTTCTCGCCCTATTGAAGGCAGTGGCTCAAATGCCAATTTGGAAAAATTCTTACTTTTCACATAGGTGATCAAAATTAGGTCTTGAGCAACGGTGAGATTGAGGTGGTAGTATTACCAAGCACTTGTGCTGTAGCCTTTTGGAAGAACAAAGACTTTAAATTGTTTATGTTAGAATTCAAAACAGTAGAAAGTGTATTTGCAATTATATAATATCAACAAATGTGTTTTTCACTGAAGAAGCCTGGAAAATGTCAAGCCCTGAGGGTGAATACTTTAAAATGAGGATATGAAAATGGGAACTAGATTGGAAAGTACTTTGCAACCTCAATTACAGCAGACTCTGCCACTGCACTACAATAACGTGCATGTACTTCATTCTACTACTTCCTGTTCTGAAGGGATTTCAACAACATCTGGTAAGGTTTTTTCTCCTGCAGCACAGGAGTGCTGCACTAGATGAGTCCCTAATCACCAAATTGGCTGTTCATCGAGTGCTTGGCTAAGCCATGTGGCACTCCACAGGTGTCTCTGTAGTTTATGGTGCATCAGTAGTTGTTCTTGCAATTGACAGCTCCCTACTTGCCACGATGGACTGGAGAAGTCATGAGATGGGGTACATAAAAGAAATAAGATAACTGTTCATTTATGTAACCAGTGATCCATTAGCAACTTGTTAAAAGATTCTGCTTGCAGAAGGGTTATAGGGGTTGTGAAAACTTTTTCACATATCCTACTTAACACAATCTCTGCAGGATCAAAATTGAAAGAGGCAGTGCCTATATTCTTTGATGACACTTGTGATCATCTTTCTCATATCTCTGCTCATTGTTTTACAATCACAATTGCAATCCAACCACCAGGAGGTGATTAATTCCCCAAGGATAAGTTGTCTTTTTGTGCAGCCCCCGACATAGAGGGAATTCAAATAAAAAAAAATGAATAATTGATGTTAATAAAGACTGCTAAGACATCCCAGTGTTCCATCAGCAGCATCCTTCACTGGCAGATGTTTTCAAACTTTTATTTGTGTTCCTTTTTCCACTTATAAAGAAGAAGATAAAAGGTGTGATAGTGGAATATGGTAGGACCTTGGAAATTGCTGGAAAAAAATATTGCTTATTTCTAAAATGAAATGTGAAACCTATAATAAACAGGAAATGGTATGGTGGGGTGCATTCCAAGAAATGGAGAATTGCTGACAAAGACTGAATATTTGAGAGAGAGACTGAAAGGAAAACAAATGCCTTTGAATCATTTCACATTAGGTTTGTGTGGCACTACGTGTATGCTGATCAGCTAAGAACTCGTATTTGTTAAGGACTGTTTCACCAAGGTCACCTTGCTGTTCTTTTTCGCATTGCATTCAGATGTGTTTGGGGAATATACTATATTATATTAACTGAAGCATACACTTTTGCTTTCTCTATCATTTATCATTCTGCTCATGATATCGCCGTAGTAAAACTCTGATTTAACTGCCAATGTAAGGAAGTTTAAAGGTAAGGCTGGAAGTGTACTCTGATGTACAGACGATAAGAACTAAGGTGTAAAATTTTGGTTGCACTGCCATCGTTACGCATTTTGTTGTGGATTTAAGGGGATGCAGGATTTGCTACCAAGTTTCACCTGTCATTCTAAATGCTTTTAGTTTGGGGGCAGAGATTAGAGGGGGTTTTACTGATGTATCCTGAGTACCACTAGGTGCTTTGCTTTCCTATATGAAGGCTGCTCCAAAAGTAATGCTTCCTATTTTTTTATGTTTGCCATGACATCAGAGGCAGATGTTGTGTTGATGGTATGGCAGTAGAGACTGAACTTTCCCACCAGTATTCCTTTATATTTTGTTGCTGTGTGACAGACGGCAGCAGAGGGGCAATCTGACAGAACGGCGTCTGGCATGGAACTGCTTATGAAGCAAAGGTGTGTCATTGAATTCCTCCATGCAGAAAAAATGGCACCCATTGACAGTGACATTCATCAGCTCTTGCTGAACATTTATGGAGACCAAACAGTGGATATGAGCACAGCAAGGCAGTGTGTGGTGCATTTCAGCAGTGGTGGCAGCAACGTGAAAGACAAGCCATGTTCTGGACAGATATGTGCAGCTGTTATGCCAAAAAATGAAGAGTGTCTCAATAAGCTCATCTGTGTAAGTTGGCTAATGGTGGTGCATTTGTTGAAAAATAATGTTCCGTAGGTGAGAATTTGGAACAGACTGCCCAGGGGGGTTATGTATTCTCCTCCTCTGGAGATATTCAAGACCAGCCTGATGCCTATCTGTGCAGCCTGCTGTAGGGTGCCTTCTTTGCGAGGGAGTGGACTGGATGATCTCTGGAGGTCCCTTCCAACCCCTACAATTCTGTGATTCTGTGATAATTGTTGTAGTTTTCATAGAAATAAAATAGGAGGCATTACTTTTGGAGCAACATATGTAGCTGGAAGCATACCTAATATGATAAATAGATTTTTTTTGTTTGCTTTTAAAGACTGAAGCAAAATTCTGCACATCAGATCAAATCTAGATTATATCTTTGAGTATTCAAAACCCTTTTTTTTTTTCCCAGGATGCAGGAAATGATTCCCACTACTTGCTGCTTAAATTTGATATAATTAAATATAATTAAAATTTCTTTAGCATTATTGAATTAAATTTATATATATTCATTAAGTACCACTTTTCAGCAGCCATTTTGCAAAGTATTCTACATAGTTCAGAAGCCTGAATCATAGTTCTCCTATCAGCTCTTTCTAGTTTGCTGGAAGAAGGCCTAGCAGGTTACCATCAGGATTTAAGCCCAGTTCTGAACTGTACTGATTTGTGAATTGTCTTGTGAAGAGACACAAATGTTAATACTGCTGTTAGCACTGACATCTAGATGTGGAGGAATTCCCTGAGTCGTCGTTCCAACTGTGTTTCTTTGTACACCTGTGCTCACTCCCCAGTGAGTTTCTAAACTGCACAGCTGCTCTCGTGTGCTATTAACAAGTCTCTCACAGCTTTCTGTTGTGTGGAGAACTGCTGGATTTCATCAGTGATTTTTTCTCATCTCACTGTCGTGTACTAATAGGCTATTACGTTGCTAGATATGTGCAGCCCTTAGTCTAAAATACAGCATTTTTCCTTGAGCTTGGGTTTTTTCTGTTGTTTTGTTTGGGGTTTTTTTTTAGGCTTTTATTTGCTTATTTTTCTTTGTTTTGTAATTTATAAGAAGTCATCCGTATTATTGTTCCAAATAATAACTTTTGTTAGGTGAATAATAGGCTCATGCTTAGAAATAGCCTCATTCTTAGAAATAAGTTTCTTCATTGTCATTGCTCGGACCTTGTTCTGTGGCAGATGATGTTCCGGACCCAGCATGTGCCCTGTGTCCTGTGTGACTGTCAGCTGCAGCACAGTTTTCTCCTATTTTATTTAAACAATTTTGATCTTCCCCAGTGATTAATTTTGCAACAAATACATGGCGTTGCGCCAGATTGTTGTAGCCCAGCATATCTCATGATTCGTTGCTAGAGCAGAGAACTCCACGCCTTTCTGCTGTTAGCACAACCACTCTTTTGTGCAGATGTATGGCATGAACTCTTCATAGTAATGTCTGAGATCCTGAAGAAGGAGGCACAATATCAAGAGAATTGGAAAGGATAAAGAGAACAATCTGGCAATTTTTATCAGTTAACATCAACCCCCAGAAAAAATTCTAGACCAAGAATTCAAGTAGTGTAGAGGAGCAGAGCAGTAGCTGTCATGTGTCCTATATTTGATGCAATGCGTTGTCTAGGATCCTTTCATTAGCAAACTCAATGATAGAATAGAGAGTGAATTTATTGTATCTTCCTGTGATCCAAAACTAGAAGAGACTGCTTGTATACTGGAGGATGGGATTAGAATTCAAAGTGATTTTGACAAAGTATGTGAAGTTATAAAGGAGACATTATTAACTGCAGTGATAAAGAATGAAGACAGCTGCTCTGGTAGCAGTTTTTCAGAAAAAGCTGGGTTTGAGCCCACAGTGCTTTGAAAAAGTAAGCACAAAGCAAACGTACAACCAGCACAATGTGTAAGGAAATCCTGTACTCAGGAATAATTGAGACTTCTGCTAAACTAGCCAGCTACACAACCGCAGTTTGGTGCATTGTACTACTAGAAGTCCATCATTCAATGGAGACAGTCCAGAAGAAATGAATGGGACGGGTTATGGTTCTGGAAAATTTGATCAATTTCAGGATTCACATTCTTTTAAAATGGCTAAGTCAGTTTAGCACTGTCATAAATTTGTTGGTAAGTGATGGAACCTCAATCACTAAACATTTTTAAGAACTGCCCAGATAAGCAGCTCTTGAAAGTGATGTAGACATCACTTATCCTACCTGGGCTCTAAGGAAATAAAAGTAGATGACATCCTATAGGTCCTCCAGACCTCATTTTGCTATTATTCTGTGATAAGTAATGCTTCAGTTTTGAACGTAGCTGAATTAGACACCAAATAAGAGGTTAACACCTTTTTATGGATTATTGCATATGTAGAAGTTAATACAGATGTGACAGTGAGAAGGGGCTGGCTACTTCCTCAGCACCAGGGAGATGCAATATAGGTTGTCCCTTTATCCATGGGATAAGATGACCCTAGACTGAACAGGGTCAGAGGTGGGGTGAGAACACATTGGATGCTGACAGCCCATAAAGAGCTACAAGTGCCCCCAGGAGTCTGACAAAATAGTCTTAGAGGAATGCATGTGACTTTAATTCATTCTTCTTGGTTTGTATCAGGAATGGTGTGGTGAGCAGGACTAGGGAAGTAATCCTGCTGCTGTACTTGGCATTGGTGAGGACTCACCTCGAGTACTGTGTTCAGTTTTGGGCACCCCAGTACAGAAGGGACATTGAGGTGCTAGAGCAGGTCCAAAGAAGGGCAACAAGGCTTGTGAAGGGCTTGGAGAATATGCCCTATGAGGAGAGACTGAAGGAACTGGGGCTGTTTAGTCTGGGGAAAAGGAGGCTGAGCAGAGACCTTATTGCTCTCTACAAATACATGAAAGGAGGTTGCAGTGAGAGCGGAGTTGGTCTCTTCTCACCGGTAACAGATGACAGGACGAAGGGAAATGGCCTTAAGTTCCACCAGGTTAACTTTAGTTTGGATATCAGGAAACACTTCTTTACAGAAAGGGTTGTTAAGCACTGGCATAGGCTCCCCATGGAGGTAGTTGAGTCACCATACCTGGATGTGTTTAAAAACCAATTGGATGTAGTGCTCAGGGACATGATTTAGGGGAGGGTTGTCAGAGTTAGGGTAGTATGGTTAGATTGTGGTTGGACTTGATGATCTTTAAGGTCTTTTCCAACCTGAGTGATTCTATGATTCTATGATTCTTGGCAAACCCAGGCTTGATAGACATGGAGGTGCATTGTAAATATCATCCACTCTTGTCTTCAGAAGCTTGGGGTTTGCCTTCCAACCACACAGTTGTACATTGTGCTCCTAAGTAAATTTAGTTCTGTAAATTAAATTATGATGTTAGGAAAATTTTACTAAAAATAAATAAGCGATAATGAATGTTGAGAATTTTTGTTTGACTTAATTTTGGCAAGCCCAGTATAGTTTTCTAGATGGAGTTTTGCTGCTGATGTTGGAAAAATAGCAATTATATGTAATAGACACTTGTGGAGAAATTAAAATTTTTCTGTTGTCTTCTAAGCAACTCACTCCTATAGCTTTCTTTTATCACCTGTCCTTGCTTATGCTCAGATCTCTATCAAGGAACATTCTCCCGTCTCCTGATAGTGTTGTACCATTTTCCCCGTAGTAACATAAGTTTGGCGAATAAAGGCAAAACTAATATATGGGTAGCAGAGGACCTTGGAATAACCTGAGTGACAGAAAATCATCTCAGTTTGAACTGAATCTATTCTTGAGTATACTAAAGTTTTTGAACCCTTAAAAACAAGATACTGTGTTATTTTTCTTCTTGCTCCTGAATCCATGCCTCCCGTGCACTACAATGGCGTAAATTCCCATGTAGCCTTTGCATTTTCTTCCATGAAATCTTGACTAAATATTTAAGCAGACTATACAAGTTTTCTACTGCATGATTTGTATTCAGCTTGAACTGTTGGCTAAGTGTCACCTTAACAATAAAGCTGGGGTAGTGTAACAGGTGCTTATTGTCTTGTTCCTCATTGTTTTTCAGATGTTATGTTTTGGCATATGTTAGTGACTGTCAAGGGGATGTTATTGATCTACTGAGACATCTGTTCTCTTCACATTAATTTGGCTATTCTTTAGTGAAAGATGAGTTCCTTATGACTTCCCATTCCTAGGACAGTAAAACTGACCATGTCTTTGCAGCTGGAAAGTAGTGTTATTTTAAAAGGCCCTCTAAATTGCATACTTTGTGCTTTTTTGGTTACCTCTAAATGAGTGCCGTTGTTTGTTTTTTTTTTCTTTTTGTGTGTGTGTCGGTGGGTGGGTGTGTTATTATATCGTAAGCTACCTAACAAATGAAAACCTAAAGACAAAAACAGTTACTGCCATGAGCCAGCAGTGTGCCCTTGTGGCCAAGAAGGCCAATGTTCTCCCAAGGTGTATTAAAAAGAGCGTGACCAGCAGGTTGAGGGAGGTGATCGTCCCCCTCTACTCTGTATTGATGAGACCAAACTTAGGACACTGTGTCCAGTTCTGGGCACCCCAGTTCAAAAAAGATGGAGATCTCCTAGAAGGAGTCCAGTGGAGGGCCACAAAGATGATAAAGGGCCTGGAGCATCTCCCATATGAGGAAAGGCTGAGTGACCTGGGTCTGTTCAGCCTGGGGAAAAGAAGACTGAGAGAGGATCTGATCAATGTTTATAAATATCTAATGGGAGGTGGGAGGCAAATTGATGAAGTGATGCTCTTCTTAGTGGTGCACAGTGATAGGACAAGGAGTAATGGCCTAAAACTTGAACATAGGAAGTTCCATACTAACATGAAGAAGAACTCCTTTATGGTATGGGTGATGGAGCTCTGGAACAGATTGCCCAGAGAGGTTGTGGAGTGTCCTTCTATGGAGATATTCAAGACCTGTCTGGACGCCTACCTTTGTGACCTACTGTAGGGTACCTACAGAGGGGTTGGACTCGATGATCTCTTGAGGTCCCTTCCAACACCTGCACTTCTGTCATTCTGTAATTTTCCTTTTAAGGTGTGTTTTAATTCACTGTGTTTGATGTAGAAGAAAAAAAAAAAGTAAAACTTTTTTTGCCTTTAGGATATTTTAGGGTATAACCATAAGCCAGAAATGAACCAACTGAAAGACTGAAAAGAGAAAATGAATGAGTAGATACAGGCAATTAAATATTTACAGACATAATTCTAAAACTAAAATCATGTATTTTCATTAAGTTGAGGAAGAGAGGGAGCGAAACTCGATAGAGAAGTGACATGCCATAAGGAAGAACAGAAAAACTGGCAGCCATCAGTTAAACTCGTATCCAGAAGAGTACCTTCAGATTTCTTCCTTTAATTTAATTTGTGATTCAAAAAAGCCTTTCATTTCATCAAACTCGAAAAATGCACTTTTATCTTGAATTAATTTAATTGAAATAGCACAGATTTAAAAACTGTTGAAGACACAAGTAACCTAACTTCCCTCTTGCTCAAGCTAGCAACTGCTATGGTTGATTTAACTGAAGTATTATTTCTATAAAGTCTTTTCATTTGTGTCTACAAATACATTTTACTTTAAGAAATGAATGAAGCTCTGCTTTGAATATCAGTTCTGCATCTCTTTGTAGTTATACTTATTCATACTTCTGTGTATCTTTGAAGTAGTAAGCAGATTAGTGAATAATCTGGTCTGCTAGCTGTGTTCTCATCTATGTGGGACTTGGTGCAACTTTCCATTCATTCAGTTTATCTCACCTACCTCATGAGGTGGCTTGTGACTATCTTATTGCTCACCTGTTGTGGAGAAAGACTTTTCTCCTAGAATCTAGCTCCACTCTCTGGTGATTACCTAGCAGCAATTAGACATTGTATTGTCCCATACACAGGGCCTAAAACATATCCAAAAACTTTTAATGCCCTCTGGATTCAAAGGAATAACTGAGTGTGAAACAAGAACGAAAAGGATCAGGGTGCAAATGGAGGAATGAGGTAAAAGAGATTGTGAGGTTAGCTATGGTAGTATTTGGATGATATTAAAAATATAAACTAAAAAAGAGACTGACAATTGAGAAAGATCTATGCTTTTGGAAGCAGAGAAACAGTGGGTATAGGTGCATGACTGAGTGAGCAGTGTAATTGTTTTTCTACGTTGTGGTAATGTACCTCTACATCTTGTGACCATTAGGAAATTCCTATGCTTACTGCATACAATATAATTTTTATAAGTTCTTATGCAGACAATACTGCACGTTGGAAAGCCAGTCAGCCAATTCTTAACTTTGCTTTTAATCCTTAAGAGAAAGCAAAGTCTGACCTTTTAAAGACAGCACTGAATTCTTGAAGGGAAAAAAAAAGCATTATATGATAAGTTAAAATTTCAAATGTTCATGAGTACAGTTTAGTGTTACATCTCAGGTGATACCATTCTGAAAAAAGGAAATCTCTGGGAGGCTCTGGAATGTAATATATGCATTCTATTAAAAATATATTTTTTTATATATGTATTTAGTTATGTAGATACAGATGTATTTCATTAGCAAAAGTTCTAGGAGCTCAGGAGAAGGGATATCATTGTCCTATCTATGCTAAACCAATTTAACTGTGCTATTTGTTATCACTGAAATTTCAAATTATATTAGCATAATTATGAAGGCACTGTACAGGACCTGGTCTTGCTTTTATTGAACTTGATGGCAAAATTCCCATTAATTCAAATGGCAGCAAGAACGATACCCAAATGTTCCTATTGAGCTGCTCACAAGCTGTGCCTTCTTCATGTTAACCAGCAATGAATTTTGTTTGTCAGTGCAGCTGATCGTTTCACATTAAAATAATAATAAACAGATGTGATAACAGCCTGCCATTTTTCATTCCTTCAGTCAAATGCTTGATGTGATGGACTGTGTGATTTCCTCACTTAATGAACTGCCAGCTGAGGATGCAAAAGCTGTAACTGACACAAATCAAGAACATTGTCAAGAAAATCTTTAATATAATTTCAGAAATGGTTTTAATGGAAGGTTATTTATTCATTACCTTCCTTATTCAGGCAAATAGCTTGTTGAATTCTGTATGTTTAAATTTAACCCTGTATCTTTGAGAGAAAGGAATGGAAGGAGGAGGGACGACACATTGGGTGGTTTCATTGGGCAGTGCAACCACACAGGCTAAATAAACAAATCAGTACAAGAATTCAAATTAATAGAGAAGTAGGTTTCCTTTCAAATCTGCTAAACACAAAATCACAGGTATCATTCTGCTCTCCTCTCTAATTTTCATGTAAATAATAGACAGTTTTGCATCTGTAGAATATGATTTTCATTATGTCCAAATAACTGTCTTCTCACCTGTGTAACTTTAACCTGTGGAGCCCTCTTCTTATTTGCACAAGGAAAAAAGCAAATCTTCCTTTTTCTCCATGATGAATGCTCCCTTAGGCTATTTCCTCCTTATCTTTTGACCTCTTTTTTCACCTTGTTGCTCCTGAAGATGCTTAGCAAGCTGTATTCATTTCCATTAACCAGCTGTTCAGAAGCAAATGACAAGGAAAAAGGCAGTATTAATGTGACATGACAGAAATTTGAATTTTTATTTTTTTTCAACGGTTTTACTGCCAACTGACACACTTTCTAAATGTACAACATTGTACACTGTCATTTTGTTTTACTTTTTTTCAACATTAAGTTCTGTCAATTCAGTGTATAACTAAGTACATAATGTTCTGCGTGGATTCTTCCTTGTAATGCGGCTTCTTGGGGTAAAGCTATCCCCGCTAGTACAGAATACACTAAGAAGTGTAACATGGAAGACTAGCTTGAAAACAGCCAACTAACTGAAAAAAGCAGTCCCTGGAAGCAGCCACTTCTGTGCCTTTTGCCAGTAGAGCCAACGCACAGTTTTAGACACCATGGGATTTGATGCATCAATATGACAAAAAAAAAAAAAACAACTAACAAACAACACGATGTCTTTCCCAAAGACAGACGTACTGTGCAGATCTCTAAGTCCTACCAGTTCGTCTAAGGCCCTCCTACATGAAAGTTCCTACATGAAAGAACTGGAACAAGAGTCTGTTCTACGCCAGTGCCCTGGACTTGGATAGAGGGAACTCGAATACAAATACTGAGTGCCATTTACTTTCCTTGCCAACACAGTTGTTTCACAGAGAAATGCAAGTGCAAAAGGAGGCATGCCACTGTTGACTGATACAGTATCTCAGAGGAGCTGTACTGAATTGCTTTTAAAAAGAAATGTGATGAAATTTGTTTTTGTGCGGAGATATGAGACTAGGTTGGTTCATCGCTTGTGCGTTGCTGTACAAGCCAAACAAAAATCCTCACTGAAAACTGAAAGCTTGTGAACATAATAACTAAAAATCTAGGGTCAATAACAGAGTCTGGCCCACTTATTTTTCACTGTCACATCTGATAAATGTAGCACTTTTTCTGAGATTTAGGTGTTGTTATGATAGCTCTTAATTATTATAAATATATACCGAGGCCACTTTTTGCAATGCAAAAATTATGCCTGTAGTTTTTGCAGGAGCACCCATAGCTGAACTGTGACAGAGCAATGTACTTTTGAGGATAATTTTTAGCACCACTTTTCAGTGCAACATGCTTCATTGTTCAGATACCCATTTATTTACAAAAGAGATTTCAATACAAGTTGTGGGGGTTTTTTTTGTTTGTTTGTTTGTTTGTTTGTTTTTTTCTAGGAAGTAGCAATTATTTTCTTATTAATTCCTTAAAAGTTCTCTATATAAATTAGAACAAAAAACTCTCCAAGGAAGAACCATTAAACTTTGATCCTTATATACCTTCCTAAGTTGAAACCCCAATATATTGCTGTTCAACAGTTAGCAAGATGAGCCAGAAACCTCATTTGGTCGGGTAACAAAAAGTGACCCTGGAACACTGTGTTATAATTGAAGTGTAGAATGTCACCCTCTCTTTTGCTGGCATATTACAGATAGATTTATTTTTTTCAGGAATAAATACATACTAAGATGCCATCTTTGGTGTTGTGACTTGACCTGCTTATTTTTCTGAAGAAGGCAGGAGAAATCTGCTCATTAAAATTGCTTTTCATTTTCTAGTCACGTTTTTCCTGAGTGTGTTTTCAGAAAAGCCAGAAACATTGATCCGCAGCTGTTTGACAACACGGATCGACACCGGAGAATACTGCAGATATACTACAGCAGATACTACAGTACAGTATACATTCAAAAAATAATAACTGTAGCCTGAAAACATACAGCAGTATCCCCAGGACCTAAGATTAGCCCAGGCCCAGGTTAGCCCTTTTCAGTGTGCTTCAACATCACCAAGAAATCACAGAATCATGGGATAGCAGGGGTTAGAAGGGATCTCAAGAGATCGTTGAGTCCAACCCCCTGCTGAAGCAGGCTCCCCACAGTAGGGCACACAGGTCTCCAGCTGCTCTCAAGGAGGCAAGCTGGGGAACCCTAATTTAGGAACTTTTTTTTTTGTTGTTGACCAATTTAGGAAGTCTGGGTACCTGAAGCCACACATTGTGACTACTCCACAAAGGCCCGGTTGCAAACTTGACTTTTGACAAAAGCAAGTGCATTCATTGTGCTGCTTGGAGAGTAAAATAGTCTCCTTCTTGCTTTTGATGTGGTTTCTGAGGAGCTTTGAAAAACGAGCAGTTTGGCTTAGGTATGGTGCTACCTCACGGTAACACTTCTGTACTTTTTGACTGAGCATCTAGGTGCTATCCAGGCATGTTTTAACAGTCATGCTGTGGACATCATGATTCAGAGCAGTGGGAAGTCCATGGATACACTCTGTAAAGAACACTATAAGGTTGTCTGCCCGCTGCAGGTGAACCTGGGCTGGCACTGTTGGAGCCATTCCTCCCACTTCCTCTCCTGCTCCCAGTTTTGCATGGGCTGTTGTTCTCAAGCATCCTGGTTATCTCCTTGTATTTTCTCAAAGCTTGTGTTGGTTGTGTACTGGATGTGTATTCCCTGTCTTCTGCCATGACCTAAAGCTGGTTCATCCTAGTTCACAGAGCTGTATTCCTTCAGTGATCATTAATTGATTATTTATACTCAGTGTTCATACCTTTGCCTTTCTAATCCCACACTCTTCTTGTCTTCTAAGGCTTTGCTATCATCCTGTGCTGTAACCCTGACAGGCACTTTCTATAGTCACATGATTTCCCAGACAGGAAGGGACACCCAGTAGGTATAACTGTATTGGAAAAAAATACATTGTCATTTTTTTTTCTCTCTCTGGCACAACTCAGCAAATTTATAACAGAGCTAGTGTTAAGGTGATGCAGAGTGACTTCTAAAGAGAAACTCCAAATACCAATTGATACTTTTTTTCCTGACAGTTTCCTAATCTCCTTCAGTTGCTTATGAGAATCTATATACCCACACTAACATCGATCTTAAGAAACACCACAAACAGGGCATTGCCTTTGGCTGTCACATTCAATCATCCTAATTTTTTGCATTTAAAATTTAATAGACCTCAATAATTCTATCAGTGATCCAGGGGATCATTTTTTGTAGGCGAATATATAAGATACCACAGAGACCTTCAAATCCTTCCTTGAAAACTCCACATTCTCACATTCTTCTTTTTAGATATTCTTGCTTCGATTGTTGTTCAGCTAGTCTCTTTCCAGGCATCTCTTTCATTTTTCACTCAGAGGGTGGTGACACACTGGAACAGGTTGCCCAGAGAGGTTGTGGATGCCCCATCCCTGGAGGCATTCAAGGCCAGGCTGGATGTGGCTCTGGGCAGCCTGGTCTAGCGGTTGACGACTCTGCACATAGCAGGAGGGTTGAAACTCGATGATCATTGTGGTCCTTTTCAACCCAGGCCATTCTATGATTCTATGACTCTATGATTCACAAGGAATCTTAGGAATCTGCTTTCACGGGTTATGGCAGAGTAATGTTAGACACAGCTCTACTTACACTTGCCTCTGGTACAGTATATGCTGGATTAAAAGTAGTCAGATTTTAAATACCGCAATTGTTTGTATGTTTTCAATGTCCATAAAAATATTTGAAGAGTTCCATTATCTGAAACGTTACTGCTTTGGAACATAAAATGCTCATACATATTGTTTTTTCTTCCTTCAACATTTCTTCTTTCATCTTCACAATAATAATAATAATAATAATAATAATAATAATAATAATAATAATAATAAAATAGTGGAATACATTGGGAAGACAGAAATTAGTGAAATTAGTCTGACATTATGTTCAAATTATTGATAAGAGCCCAGTATTCTGCTTTGTAATTTCCAGTGTTCTTTTGTCCAGCCAATTATGAAAGGCAATTATATTCTGGGAGCTTGTCTTAACTGCCTTATCCCCTGGCTTTGTTTTCATAAATTCTTAGTCCTCAAACAGTGATGCTTGGGTTTAGTTGCTTTTCAGTGTTCTGAAGGCTGTGACACCATTCAAAATATTTTATCTTGGTGGACTGATTATTACATGATAAGAATCCTCATCTTACCCCAGGGAAAACAAATACTGTCATCAACTGAGATCCAGCTCATGGTTTTTAAATGTGGAAGATTTTGTTGTCCACTTGTAAATTTTATGGGCCATATGGAACAGTGGATTTATAACTGTATAGCAGCTTGGTATGAAACACATTGGACTTCAGAAATTTTGATGGGGGCAGGAAATTATTTTACCACAAAGAAGAAAATACTATGTGAAACACTAAAGAAAAACCCTAAGAACAATTAAGTGTATTAGTAAATCAAGAGTGCCAAAGCTAAAGTATCTTAGTTTTGTTCTCTACTTCAGTTTTTAATGAGAATTCAAATTTTCACAATAATACTGTCTATTATATATATATGGTAAATAGATACACAGTGCCAATGCTAAAATACCTTGGATTTTGTTTTCCACTTCATTTTCAGGAGAGCAGATTTGTTTGCAATAATAAACCTCTGATTAATAGCATAGTGTGAAATAGCGAGCTAGTAGGTATTATTGCTCCTCAGTGTTCAGCCTCACACAAAAACTAAATTCTTCTGAGTCCAAAAAATACTTACTCATACAAGATTGAAATATTCTTTCATACCCAGGAAGAGAGCGAATTAAAACAAGCAAGCTACACTGATTATTTTAAGGTTTTATCTTTTGCTGGTATCTATTAAGAGTTCCGGAGAACCAAACTGTCACTGGTAGTAGCTCTCCCAGCATAGTTACTCAGCTGTTTAATTCTCCTGATTCTTCTTCTTTCCATAAAGTATATTTTGCAAACATGTGGGGGAGTTGAAAGGACCACCGCATGTGGAGCTTGTTTACAAGATATGAAACTCCCACATCAGTTTCATTTTGGGCTTCTTCAGGCTTTCAGGCCAATGGACGAAAAATAAAAAGTCACTGAAAAGATTTTTTCAAAGATAGATAAAGGAAAAGGCCACAAACCAAAAAAGTGTGCCTTACGCAAATCCATTTCTAGGTATGATATAAGAGAAGGATGCAGCAAGAGAAAGGTTATATTATTCTGTGACTTTTACGATCAAATGCATGTGAATGCAGGAGCTCTACATCTTCAGCACAAATGAATGCCGTGCCCACAGTTCCAGCAACCTTTGTGCTTCTGAATTGCTCCTCAAAGCTTCCATCTTTCTGTTTTCATGAAGTCTTGCTGATTTGTTGTTGTTTTTTTCCCAAGAGAAAATAAACAGCATACAACATGACCTTCTTTCTTTCTCTGGCTGCCTTGTTCTTCTCTCCGCCTTTTCATCATGTTCAGAGATGCTTCTCCTTTTCTTCTCACCTGTACACTGCTTGAATTCCTTTCTCATTCATGTCTCCTCTGTAAGCTAGTACCATGTTGCACCCAAGTTTTCTTTACCTTATCAAAGGCTGTAAGAGACGAGCTTTACTTTAGGTAATAGAGACCTTAGCTTCTAGCTTATTGCTAATGTTTCTTGATTCAGCCAATCTAAGGTGTATGTACACCTCAGAATCTGATGTTTTGTCTTAGCTATAGTTCCTCCACTGGGAAGCTATTTATTTAGAGGCAGTTAATAGGAAAAAGAAACATCAGAGCATTGATTGACTTCAGACTGTGTGGAGCAATGAGTGTAAATAGGACGTATTTATTATTGTCCTCTGCTGATATTTCAAGGCTAATGCATCTTTACTTCTACAAAAATACAGTCCCTTTTAGAAATCTGATGAGCTCTTTCTACTGCAGATTGTGATTCACATACAAACTGTGTCTTTCATGTGGGCGTTTAAACCAGGCAGTCTGCATGCAAAACATCTCTGAGCCACCAGACATCTCTAAAAGCATATAAAAGACACTGCTGTAGTCTGAGCATTTCATTTCTTCTGATGAGTTACTACTGCAGCCATTGGTAAAGAAAATACACATGCACTCTATCTTTTAAGATGTAAAGAGAGCACTGCCATAGAAGACTGTTGTGCCATTTCTTGAATGAAGAGCAGAGAACATTCTAGGTGACTGTGGTCTGTGGGTTATCCAGCTGAACCAAGGGAAATGTAGCTGTGATAGCCAGGTTCACACCCTCATAACCCACGTAAAGCTCCTGCTGCCACAGGAGCTGTGAGACTGATATTATTAGATTTGTTCTGAGCGAAACCAGAAAATAACAGAGCTCCTCTTGCTCCCTGCTTGAAGATCAGCCTGCAACAAACAGGGTGAGAAATGGATGCTCTCCTTTCTGTTGCATCAGGTTTCAGCACTGTAGGTATCTAAATATGTGCTAAAGACTGACTGCACTGCAGTCCTGCAGTTTCATTTATCAGTGGGGTATTTTTCACACAGTTTTGCAAAGAAAATTAAAATGCTTTCCTTCTATGAGTTATTATTGACATTAAGAAGGCTACATAGGAAGTAAAATATAACATGCAGATGTATTACTGGAACTAAAGGTGAATGTTTAGGATTCCACTGGAAGAAATGATACCTGGCTTAAAAGTGAATGTAATAAAAAAAAAAAAAAATCTGAAAGTAATAAATCACTCATTGCTTTGGTAAGATTCCTTCCTCTCTCTCTCCCTTCCTACCACAAAAACTGTGTGGTAGCCCTGCTATTGCACTAGTTTTAGATATATTCTGACTTCCTCCTCGTTCTTGCACCTCGACATTTGATCTCTGTTATCAAAAGCTTTTCCGGTTGTTTTAGTCTTTGCCCTTAATCTGGCTTCTGTGGGGAATAAATTAGCGTAGGTGAACTTGTAGCACTGATTTTTGTGATTGATTTCTGAGGATATTTGAGTAGAGAGTGAGTTGTACCTCTTCCTGACTGCTCGTTTCCCCTTTATGCCAGTTTTACCAGTAGTTCTTACCTCAGTGGGTAGTAAAAATTCATATTGGTGGCTTGGAAGGATTCATGAAGTAGCTGCAGGCAAACGTGTACCATATGTGAAATCAAGATAGGCTCATACACACAACACAGTTAACGTAAGGATGATAACCTATACATTCTAGATGCAAGTGAAATCCAAAGTGTGATTTGAGAAGAAATTTGTGCTCTGATATGTTGTTTAAAAAAAAAAAAAAAAGAATATCAGAATACTTTTGCTAAAAATATTTTGGGGGGCGGGGGTGGTTGTTTTTGTTTTCTTGCACATCATATAATTAGGGAATTTGTGTACTCATAACAAGGTCTGTACTGACTTCAAGAAGGTTTCAGCTTTTCCCAGTTGTTATCTCTATCTGTAACAGCTAATCCTTTCCTTTGACATCAATGCTTCAGTTGTAAGAAGCTCACATGTGGTGGTGGTACAGGATGCAAACTAGGTCACAACGAGAAGATAACATTTGGTTCCAGGGTTCATGAGTCTGTCTTACCACCTCTGGGTACTGATTATGTTTCAGGACATTTGAATAATGGCATAAAAAAAAAAAAAAAATCAGCTCCCTTTCTAGCTAAATGAACTATGAATTAAATTTGTTATCAGATGACCAGTAGCTGCTAAGCATTTTCCAGCTGAGTAAGCTAATAAACCTATTTACTCTTGCTGCACGAGCAAGCACAGGCCCATTAGCCGCAGATGCCTTTAGCAATATTCTGTGACATATAGAAGGTCATTCTCCTTGCATTGTCTTCATATCTTTATAGTTTAATGGGTAGCAAATAGAACAGCTGCAATAGTTCTATTGAGTAGCTAATTAGTAATTTAAAACTGCAGTTGTAGGATTTTTATCCCCTTTAACCTCATTCTGATGGATTAATGCTTTATATGCATTTACTTTGAAAACTCTAGGTTTAAACTGCAATCACCTGTAGTAATTTAAATTGTCAGCGGCTTTATTAAAATGTGGTGGCAAAATACCTTGCATATCAAAAAGGCTCATCTTGTTCTTTCTTGTTATTCAACAATGGAGTGTTTTCTGGCAAGAAGTCTCAAGCAATGGATGGGCCAGAAGCTCCTTGGTGATTTAGTTTGCCATGGGCTCTGACAGATGCTGCATGCTTTCCCCTTTTGTGACATGACTGCAGGACAGGATCATTTTTCTAATAAACTTTTCAGGAACTGTTGCACCTTTTCAGGCTTCTGCAGTAGGATTACCAAAATGAAAAGCTTGACTACCTTTATTATCAGTATGGCTATGTTTTCTTTAGCGATTATAGTGATGACTGCTATGCTTGCTTTCTGCACTCACTCTCAAGTATTTCCCATGAGGACCTGGACTGTTCACAGTACGAGTTCACATCACAGGAAGCGTAAATGGCAGACAGAAGAACCAATTTCATTTTTGCTTTTCAGGAGTGATAAACTTTTTGATGTTTCTTGTTGAAGCTACAGAGCATTGCTTCTGGACCATAAGCTGTTCTGCTTGATCAGAGCAACAGTCCTTTTAAATTTATGTCCTACTGCAGGGAGTGAGAGGAACCTGAAAGAAAACAATACATCCCATCCCATTCCATCCAGAAAAAGACTATTGTGTGTTCTTTTCCCTTCTAGAAAATTGACATACTATCCAGTAATATTCAATTGTTCCTATCACTGCCTCAATTTTCTTTTCTTTTCTTTTTTTTTTTTTTTTGTAATTATTGCACTACATGAGCTCCTCAAACTTACAAGAGGTATTTAAATGCCTGCTTACATTTACTTGGGATTCTAGGTTTTCATTTCACATTTCAATTTGCTTAAAATTATTTCCAAGTTCCTACAGTTCTGCTACAACCTGGTAGAATTATTCTGTAATTGCTTGCACCAGGGACATAAATATTAATAAAATGTTTTTTTTCTTTTATTAACAGGATAGAAATATTAATTTTATTAGAAAATACTGATATTTTTTAGCTACTTTTTGATAAAAGATACTAGAAACATCCATAATTTAAATAACAGAATATCGCTACTTAAAATCATTTTTCAGTTTCCTTAAGAGATACCCAACTGTTCAGAGTTTAGCTGGAAAAAAAAAAAAAAAAAATACAATAATGTGAAGTTACTGAAGTATTAAATGAAAATTAGTATCAGCAGGAAACCTTGACACCAACCGTGGGGGGCTTTGTGTCATCACATGAAGCCGTCTGCCTTAGGGTGACCTATTCTTGGAGAAATATAGCTGGTTATATTCTTCTTTCTCGATCAGTGCTGGGCCTTGCTGTATGCCAGGGACCCTTCACCCTGCTTAGCCTCTGTGTCTGTGTGCTCATAGGGCTCTGCTTGTGTTGACTTTTTGGAGATGAAGGGCTCTCCTAGCTTAGCTTGTCTCACACATTTGACACATTTGCTCTACTTGTGGGTAGGATGTAATTTAGCATTGTCTTCTATCTTGTAGGCCTCTTGCTAGTACTAGTAGGACTCCAGTGGATGTTCTTGGTGAGGGCCTTGAGCTAGACCTTCTCAATTCTGTGGTGAATGCATGTGCAAGGGCAAGTTACAAGCTCTTGTGTCACACAGTAAAGTGTTTTTCAGTGCCTTTGAAGTTCTTATATTAAAACTTCTGAGGTATCATTTCATTTCCACAAATGTTTAAGAGTTTGAGGAGCTCTTATATAAGATCAGGTTTTTTATATAAATGCATAGGATAAAACTGTGGTAACGACTCTGCAGACTTCCACACTCCATCGATTTACATTCTCTCTAAACCTAACCTCTAGATGCAGTGTTTGAGAGCACATAGCGCTACAGTTGTTCTTCCAAACTGTCCCTCATTCTGCTAAACAGCTATCCAGCATTCTTTTGTGTTTTCTGTATGTGGTGACCAAGCTGCCAGTAATGAATCTTTTGGTCTCTCTACAGCAACAATGAGCAGACAATCTCAGAACCACCAAATGACATAACGTAAAATCTTTGTTCACACCAAGGCAGTATTCTTATAGAAGCAGCAAACCATTCAAAATCAAGAATATAAGTAAATCACAAAACCTAAAACCTTAACTGTTTAAGAATAATAACAGAGCTTCAAATACATACACACTGACTACAGTGTTTTTTGACAATATTATGAAAGAATGTGTCTTTCTTTTTTTTGTAGACTTTCATGTAGAGAAATTTATTGGTTCCTTAAGCAGTTTGTCATAAAAAAAAAAAAAACCCTATGCCAAAATCAGTTAGAAAAGGGGGTGGAGAAATTCTGAGCCTTGAATCAATCAAACCTTTTGCTGTGTTCCAGGAACTCTTCAGTCAATTAGGGCACTGCAGCAGTTGGGTGCAGCCCCTTCTTGATCACTGGGAAAAAGCTTTTCTCCTGGGGCCTACAAGGGTGTCTGTACTTTTACAGCCATACCTGCATAGGCTGTTTGCTGACTGACTTTGCCACATCTGTCTGTCTGCCCTCCTTCTTGCCCCATGGGGAGGGTCAGTGCTGCCCTCCCTTCGTGCTCTTCATCAGCAGGTTAGTGCAGCACCTGGAGAAGACAAAGAGAAGCTTTCTCCCATCATCCCACCTGCCCAACTGCAGCCTTTTGAATGTAACATTGTATATATCATACCAAAATACATATCAGTATATATTTTGGACAGAGAACCTGTGGATGCCCCATCCCTGGAGGCGCTTCTGAGCCAGGTTGGATGGGGCCCTGGGCAGCCTGATCCAGTGGGTGGCAACCCAGCCCTTGGCAGGGGATTGGAACTGGATGGGCTTTAAAATCCTTTCCAGACCAACCCATTCTGTAATTATACGATATATAATAGACAAATATTGTCAGTCACAGTCAGATTTTTATTTTTAGTCAAGTTCCTAAATGGTTTGAGGACCTGCTTCTGAAACTGGAAATCATACTGTATTTTTTGCAATTCATGCTCTGGCATTTCTAGGACAATCCTCGCTTGTATTATTATAAATATAATAAAATATACTCACAACTTATAATTCAGGTTTATTTTTTCAAAATGTCTGGGTCCCATACTTAAAGGCAGGGAGAGAAAGCACATGTTGCTGAAGACAGTCAGAAGAATTTTTCTTCTTGGACACTATAAGGCTTACCTCTATAGGGATGATTCACTAAGTGGAAATTAGGGAGACACTCAGTGTTTGATTTTCTCAGTTGAAGCTTCCATCCACAAATGCTTGGTCACGTCTCGGTATTACTACTCACTGTCCCCTCAACTGTACCAATGCAGCTCTTTCAGAACCAAGCTATCACTCCACACCCTCACAGTTACTGCTTCCTATTAATTTTGTTGAGCTTTAGTTCCAAAAAAGAATCAGAATTTCTGTACTTCTGACACACTTACAACACAAGTTTTGTGTGAGCTGTTCACGCAGGTTCTGTTGCTAGGTGTGGTTTTAAAGTCCTTTCTGTGAGAGTACCAGCACAGTTCCCATTTGCAGCAGCAGTAGGAGGCTGCTGAAATACGGCTAACTGGAGTCTAACGGTTATGAGCAGTGTCTGAATTCCTAGCTCAGTGGGTTTAACTGAGCTAAGCACAGAACATAATACTGTCCTAGGGAGCAAGTTATCCTCTGACTTATTTTCATAATACTTAACATAATTTTAATTAAAAAAAAAAAAAAAAAAAAAAAAAAAAAAAAAGGTTAAGCTTGTTTGCATCCCTGAATGAAATAGGTCCTATTTTGGGCAGTATTGGAGGTAGCTGAGCTGGATGATTGCACTAGATGATCTTAGAGATCTTTCACAACTTTAATGATTTTTTTAATGTATAATGGCATGTCCCACCCCTGTCCCACCCCCTTTGTTTCAGATACCCAATAGTTTTGGGGTTTTTTTTAATTGTTCATCTTAGATGAAGGCCACCTGTGGCATTCCTAAGCCTCACTAAGACATGAGATTTCTAATGCATCAGATATGTTCCTTGGGAACAATAAAACTTTCTGAGTAAAAATAACAATAGTGGTGTGCTTAGAACAGCAGTGATGTGCTTAGAAACAAAATGGTTGGGTTAGGAGATGCTTATCAGTTAAGGCCATTGACAGAGCAAACCAGGGTTTTATTTCTACAGCCTGTCTGTAAGCAAAGGATAAATTGGTTTTTTTTTATCATCATCTTGTAAGGTAGGTATAAACTTATAAACTAAAATGCAGAATTGCACTTTCAAAAATCCCTTTTCATATCCATTGCTTTTGTTGTCATCTTAGTTTCTGTCCAGCACTGCTCTTCTTGGTCTCAAGTTGCTTTGGCTTTACTGGGGATTTTCAAGTCAGCATCACATTAGTCTGTAAAAGAATTTTTAATTCTTTTTTTTAAAAGTTAAATATTTTATTCATATTTTAGTGTTTTCCAGTGCTCACTGAAATTCTTTATTCTTTTTTATGTTATTATGGTATTCCATTTTCCTTTATTAGTCATTTGAGGTAATCCAAATCTGCTTGGGAACTGTGAGAGTATGTATTGCAGAAAGCATCCTGAAAAATTCTATTGCGAGTGCTTTTGAGGACCTCTTAAACTCATATTTCTTTTTAATGTATTTGCGTTGCATTGAGATTTCTCTTATGCTGGTAGGTAAAATACATAGAGCTGATTGATTAACAAGGACCAATCTAACATTTGTTCACAATATAACTAGTCAATCCCTATAATAAACGGAAAATACACTTTCAGAAAACTAGGCAAGAAAAGAACTGCACGGAACCCCCACCCCTATAAGGTCAGTGGTCCTTAGCAGATGTTTGGACTAACCTGATTTTCAGTTCTTGCAGGGGAAAGATCATAACATCCTCTGCAAATTTGTACCTCTGTTTCATGATTCTTGCTGTTAGAAAGTTCAGCTAATGTCTGACCTGAGTCTTCTCTGTTTCAGAATAAGCTCATTATTTTTTTTTGCATATGAAAGTTTAAATAGATTTTTTCTTCCCTTTAGCATCAACCTTTCATGTACCCTGTTAGTTTTATCTCTTCCAGACCTAAAGGAAAATACCCTTTCAGTCTTTTCTCATAAGTTTGGAAAAGCTCTGCTCTCTTTATCCACTGTCAAACCCGCTGTAGCTGTGGCCCTAACCTATGCTGGATGTAGGAAGAGAAGGGCTTTCCATGTGTTGTACCTCACGCTCTTGTTTGTGCTCCCGCTACGGTGCTTATCTTTTCCACAGATAGCTTGATACTAGTCTACTCATATTTAACTTCAGATTGACTATAGTAACAGACCACTTTTCTGTTGAACAGTCTCAGGGAACACTTCTCCACTTCTTGCAACAGATTAGTCTCTGACCAGGCCAGTAACTGATATGGAAATTGGCCAACACTTGTGAATTCCTTGATTTGGCCATTCTGTGTCTTATATTGCCCTTCTACGTTGTATGACAAAGGAAAAATTTAACATGCTGCTGAAATCTTGAAAGACTGACCTTTGCTATATCTTTGCATAGAAAATACTTATTTATCTCCTTTTTTTTTCCTCAAGGCTGAGAACTCTCAGAAAATAAAGGCATTGCTGAATGTAATAGAATACACCAATTTTATTTTAAAGCTATTTTTAATTCGAGCATCTACTTTAAGTAAAGTGCCATGTATCAAATTACCAGATATTTTGAAAATTGTTCTCACAGTTAGACTTTAAGATAGTATATATTAATTATACTAATGGACATCGATGTGATTCCAGATTTAGCAAGTATTTTATATGTTACTGATTATGCAGTTTTTTTTCCTTTGGCCACTGGGGAACAAGGCTATTGGAGAGGAAATTTGAAGACGTATAAAGAAGTATATCATTCTCTCTTATTCTTTTTTTGTTTCATTTTGTTTCTTGGGTTTAATTTTTGGGGTCTTTTGGAATAGAATATTTGCACAACCTGTCAGCATTCCAAAGTTTTTGATGTGAACTTTTCAGATCTTATGTCTAAAGCAAATGATAATCAAATAACTGCTTAAATGAGATGAATCTCCTAAAATAATACTAAAGATGCAGTCAAAAATTAGGAATCCTTATGAGGAAGGTGATTAGGGCAAGTACATATCCTATAATTGTATCTAGAGGCAGAAGGGAACTGAGTTAGATCTGGAACCCCAGAATGGCTGATCTTGGCTGGGACCTCTGGGTCCATCTGGCTCAGCCCTGCTCCTGCAGGGACACCCAGAGCAGTGTGTCCAGCACCACATCCTTGTGGCTTTTGTAGGTCTCCAAGCAGGAGATTCTACAACCTCTGGGCAACATATACCAGCACTCTAATACATTCCAGGCTTATTTTTTTTCCTGGGAAAACAGTCTAAGCTGTCCATCAGAAACTGTTTCTCCAACAGTTTAGCTCTGCTGCTGCTCACATTACTATAACTTCATGTTCACCTTCAGGCTCCCTTAAGACCTGGATGGGCTATCCACAGCAGAGGAATTGAAGAGAAAACTGATGAGTTGACAATGTCTTAAATATCTGATAAGAAGGTATATTTTGGATGTATGATGTGTGAGAAGAGACCAAGGACTAGGTACGACCTTACAGGGAAGAACTTCATTTTGAGAACTGACTGACAGGAGATGCCCATACTCAAAACCTCTGAAGACAGGAGTAAACAATTATTTACTGCTGGGCTTAATTTTTGGCCCATTTTGTTTGTTTGTTTTAATACAGAGCTGAATCTAGGGAAGAAACTTCAGATATGATACAGTTATCTTCAATCATAGTTTAAAAAAAAAGAACAACTAGTCAGTCTTAGCAAATTTTTGACACAATCTACTATAGTTGGATGAAATGCTACTTGAATTTATTTAAAATCTGTTCAAAAATTGGAAAGCTGGAAGCTTTCTTCAGTGTATAGAAGGCTTTGTAAAACAGGTCTTTTAGTGCTGCTTCAGAAAAGGGAAGGGTTTAAAAAAATCGAAATCATTTAAGGTTAATCATGTCTCTGAGATTATAAAGCCAGTTTTGAGAAACTGTCTTGCCTGAGGCTGCTGACTTTAGATTTCTCTCATCATTAATCTTTCTTACATTGTGTGTCATATTCAGCTGCAGTAAGACAATTAAACTAAGAAGTGTTAAAGATGGATATTATCCTCTCCGCTTTACATCAGTTCAATAGTTTATCTAGCAACTAAATCACTGCACAATCAAAATCTTTAGGACACATAAAACATAACTTCCCTTCCTGAAAATAATTACGTTCATAAGTGCCTAAAAACAGCTGAGTCCTTTTGAGCAAGAGTAGAGAAAACTGTGTTTTGTTATACTGACAATCGACCCTCTCGCAGAACTTGATTGTGTCGTGTTAAATACAAAGTTTAATGTGAAGGCAAGAATCAGAAGTTGTTTTGACTGCCTTTTTCCTTCTTTTTATTACTTTTATTCATTTTTAAATTTCTTACAATGCATTTTTACGATTTTTACAATTCCTGCCATGCAATAAGATGAAATTACAAAGCCATGCTGCCGAAGTCACTTCGCATTGCCAACAGAAGCAGTTGCTGACACCCTTATCAATGGGCTGTCACAGATTTGTGAGTTTTGGAAATAGCAAAATTTAATTTATTTTGTTTATGGCAGGTTTCCAGAGTTGTGGATATTTGTTTTCATTTTGTTTGTTTTCTTTCTGGTTTTGTTTTGTGACTCTCGTGGTGTGAAAATTAATGTTGAATAGAAGTTCATATTCATACAGAATCACAGAACTGTAGGGGTTGGAAGAGACCTCTGGATTTCATCTAGTCCAACCCTCCTCCAATTAAAAAAAATTATAATGCAACCTTCCTATTTTTAAGCGTATTTCAGAATATAAGTGTAGTTACACTGAACATAAGTGTAGCTATTCTTCATCATTTAGAAAAAGGTGAGTTACACCTTTGGCTTCAAATACAGTTATTTAATAGCTTTCTGGTAAGTCTGTTCATTCCATTTGAAACTTCTGATTTCTAAGACTGCCCAGAGAAGCAAGCACTTTCAGTGTCATTTTACTTGGAAAAGCTTTTCAAGGCCAAAATGGAATTAATCAGAATGAAAGGAACCCATAAGAATTTGGCTGCTTGCAAATTTGCATGTTTTCGCCTTGAATTACCTTGCAGCTCACAGATGTATATCCTGGATTTAGATGAGGAAACCTCTTTGCTCTGCTTTACCTATGAATCCATGCACTGCGTAACAACATTCAGAACAGTCACACTCAGCATTAAATGGTAGATATTTCATCTAATATCTGAATATTTAAAGCCAGTCAAATTGAACAAATTTGATGGTGAACCATATTTTGTACTGGAATAATTCCACTGACTTCACTGGGTTATACATCCAGAAATAATTTTTCTCCTCTGGTTAAATTCCATGTGAAAAATGCTAAAAACACACTTGCACAAAACTCAGCTGAAGGAACGTTAAACCAACCGACTGAAGCAATCAAATCTGGAAGTGCCTATGGGCAAGAGCCAATTCAGCCTTAACTTCATTCCCTTGTGCATAGAGATTTTAATTACATTATTGCAAACTTTTTCCCATGAAATCCACTCTCCTGTTTCATGTTGTGTCTTCCCTTCCCTTCCCTTGCCTTCCCTTGCCTTCCCTTGCCTTCCCTTGCCTTCCCTTGCCTTCCCTTGCCTTCCCTTGCCTTCCCTTGCCTTCCCTTGCCTTCCCTTCCCTTGCCTTCCCTTCCCTTCCCTTCCCTTCCCTTCCCTTCCCTTCCCTTCCCTTCCCTTCCCTTCCCTTCCCTTCCCTTCCCTTCCCTTCCCTTCCCTTCCCTTCCCTTGCCTTCCCTTCCCTTCCCTTCCCTTCCCTTCCCTTCCCTTCCCTTCCCTTCCCTTCCCTTCCCTTCCCTTCCCTTCCCTTCCCTTCCCTTCCCTTCCCTTCCCTTCCCTTCCCTTCCCTTCCCTTCCCTTCCCTTCCCTTCCCTTCCCTTTCCTTCCTTTCTGTCTCAATTCAATGCAGTTCTTACTGCCGTGAAATTCAAGAAAATCTTGTAGTCATTTCTGATCCACCTCTGGCATCTATCACTGAAAGCACTGACAGCTTTCTTAACTCAGCACTTTAGAAGCAGAGTATTGTTCAGGAGACACAAATGCCACATTGTCAAGGAAATCATTATTGCGTGCTGCTTTGTGTTATAGAATGTTGACCTATTCCCATGGTCTTTTTTAAAATGGTCATGGTCCCTTTCTCCCTCCATTCTGGCTGTAGAAATAGGTCAGTTAGTTAGGAAGGCAGGTTCTCTGAGTTTTAATTTTTTATTTCTTTATTTCAATAAAGGCTTCCTTTCAGGTAAAGATGTACAAAGAAAGCGACAACTTGGCAAGATATGGACTTGTCAGCTTGGGCCCTCAAGCATTATAGATATGTTCAGGATGACATTGGACTACAGCTGAGTTTGTTAGCTGAGATACAGTGTGTCATGAGTGTACTAATTCGAGACCATGGTCACTACATGTGGAACTAGCACGGACCTCTTCAATGTGCTCACCTTCTGTTTCCAACATTAATAAGCCAAGGCACTCATGCTTCTTGTTCAGCGCCCCATAAGTTGCTTGGAATCCAGAAATTCTCCTAATTTCCATTGCATCCTTTGGAAACTTGGCTAGTTTCTACATTTCTTTATTGTGGGGAGTGTGTGAAATTAAGAAGCTTATTTTTCAAGTTCTAAACTTTAATGGTACATTGATCTAGCATGGCTCTTATTTCCTCCTAGGCCCTTTATGCTCACAAAAATCACATTGTGGCTTTCTACCTTTTTTTTTTCTTCCGACAATGAAATCATATCAGTTTTACAATTAAAAGTTGGTGTAACATTTTTGCCCAAGAAGTTGTCTTTCACAAGCCTACCCCAGAATCCATCTATATCTTGAATACTGTGATATGACAGGGCAGAAGGAAAGCCTGCACCTGGTGCTCTTCTCATTGACGTCATTCTTGAGAAAACTTGTTAAAAGCAGGCCTGTGCCTAAACATTTTCAATGATCTAATTAATTTTAACACTGTCTCCTCAGACATTGCCACAGGCTTGAAGAGGTTTAACTGAACATAAACTTTGAAGAAGCAATGAGACTTAGAAGAAAATAAAAACAAAACAGCAGTAAATTTTTGCTGCAGCATTATTTTTTAACATCTGTATCAAACCAATTACCTTCAAAATATTAAGGAAAATTTTTCTTCATTTCCAGAGTCCAAAGAGCACTTCTCAGATCGTGCTAGCTTTCTAAACTAAGATCCAGGTGAAAACTAAGGAAACACTTTGCAAGGAGAGCTGATTTCATCTATGTGCACATCATACAGCTGAACGCCATGAGACATGAGCTGAACGCCACGACATTTTTCTCAAAGAAGTGAAGTCCAAGTATTCGTTGACCTGATGTAAACTTTAAATGTCCTTTGGTGTATTCATGTTAAATGACAAAATGATCTGTTTTAGCTTCAGTGATTTACAAGCCCTGCGAGCTCTGTCCAATTATTCTTTGAAATAACGTGAAGCAGCATTAATACCAGACGGCATTGCATACATTTGTAGTTTCTCTAGTTTTTGAATTATCAATTTCAAGTCCAGTACCATTTACGAGAGATTTCTTCTGCTTTCATTTTCAGCCCTACAGTCTTTTAGTCCTTATGCTGGTGATATGCTTTTCATCTAGAAAATCAGTTTTTAGGTTTTGTTTTGTTTATTTGCTTCTTCTTTCTTTCCTCTTTTTTTTTTTTTTTTCTTTTCCTTTTTTCTTTGCCTATCTTCTTGTATGTAGAAGCATTCCTCCAGCACTGATCAGTCTCTCTCCTATACCAGTTTTGGAGATTTCAAAATGTATGCATATCCAGTGCCAAATTGCTATCTTTTCCTTCTGAAAAGGCATTATCTGTTGGCAAACTCTTGAGCATGCCTTGTGGAAATGCTTCATTGCCTGCACTTTTAATGATTATTTCTTTAATAAAGTACTTAAGTAGCTACAGGGTTTTGCAGTTCTAAAGTACTTTGAAGGCTCAGCTTGATTAGTATAGCAGGAATTGTCCTAATATTTAGTAAGTCACTGAGTCAGCTGTGTAATATAAGGCTCAACACTGTGCTCTACGTGTCAATTTATAAAAATACTTATTTGATAGCTATTTGATATCTCTGAAACCAAACAAGGCATCTAAGTCTTGAAAGATTGCTTAATAACCTCTGCCCAATTTTATTTGACAAAAGGAAAAAGACAGGAGAAAGAATACAAAAAAAGTACCCTTGGCTTGGCCAGCAGAAGATAATGAATGATATATGAAAGAGCAGGGCAAGCTGAGCACAAACTTGAAAGCAATTTGAGATGACTTAGGGGAAGGGAAGTAGATGCTGAGGTGAAAATGAGAGAGAATTGGTTTTTTTGTTAGAAGCAGTTGCCGATTGGAGAGCTTTCATTTCTATAAATTTCAGTGCAAAAGAAAACCAAAGTCACTAAAACTGGGAAAGTGAAAGAAAAGAGGCAATTCCAGGAAAAAAAAAAAAAAAGGGGAGAGAGAATGAGATAAACTGAAAGAAGCTGACAACACGAGGAAGCACCTTCCCAAAGACATGTCACAGTGTTTGGCATGAATAGCAGCGTGAAGTGGAACAGTTGCATTTCACAGGATTTCTTGCCTTTCTCATGCAGAAAACAGATTTAGAAAGAGTCTGAAATAAAACTGAGCAGATATATTATTTTCCAGTTTAGTCCTTAGAAACCCCGTTGTTGTTTTTTTTTTTTTTTTATGATTAATGTATTCTAAAAGCTCTGTTTGAGGCTCCTGGATCTGCCCAGTGCCTGCTTCCAGAATTGCATCAGGAGATTTCACAAACCCCTCAGCATTTACAGGAACAGCTGGGTTGATTTTTTACTTCCTCTATAATTTTTTAATTTAGCATATTTTTTACTTCAACTGTTCTGTGGTTTCCTGGTGTGGAAAATTTGACAGCTTGTTATTTTTGAGAGACGTAATAAACCCATATCATGATATAGTGTAATCCCATTACAACTCTGGAATCATGGAATTCATATGATCCAAATTAATGTGAAAAAATAATATATATAGATGATACATATATAATATCATATAATATAAACATAAAATATAAAATAATATGATATAAATATAAATATATAAATATATACATACATATATATATTCCATATGGGAGTGGTGTGATTGAATGCCTAGGTCAAATTCAGCTGGACCCAAACTCTACTAGCGTCTTGGTGTCGCCCAACAAATAACAATATCTCAGAGGTTTTATAAGTAGTAAGCCTGTGGCTGTCTGTGTTAGCAGCCTTCTTAACTGGGAAATTGTGTTGTGGGACTACATCTGTGTCATCTTCCTTAGACAGATGTGAAAGAGTTATACGTGCCAGCAAGAGAGTTTATACACCAAGGTAGCCTTGGGTCTGAGCTGACTTCTGAGGTTTTGGTTGTTAGTTCAGGAGTAGTGCTGCACTAAGAGCAGTGCCTCAGATGCTGGATTTGTGCAGATTTTAGACCTGGCACCACTTCACCAAATATATGGATGTATTTAAGAGAAATCACTTAGAATTAAGCCCTTCTTGAGGGTCAGTTGATAATTTTTCAGTCAATTGTATATCATTTCAGAAGTCTTCCTGAGATTAAAAATGTTTGTCGACATAGTAAGAAGTTAATATAGCTCAATAATGTAATTATTATCTCTCTTCCATGCCTAAACCAGCTGCAGAAGTGGAAGGGGAAAGTATGAATATTGTTTTGGTTTATGTTTCATAGAAACATTTTTTTGAGCTTCGTGGTTGTTTTGTGTATGTACATGCTAGACTGGAGCTGGATTTAGGAGCTGTAGCACTTGCCCATGGTAGCATGCCTTCCTCAAGGCGTTGGAGCAGGTTGCCCAGAGAGGTTGTGGATGCCCCATCCTGGAGGCATTCAAAGCAAGGCTGGATGTGGCTCTGGGCAGCCTAGTCTAGTGGTTGGCAACCCTGCACATAGCAGGGGGCTTGAAACTAGGTGATCATTGTGGTCCTTTTCAACCCAGGCCATTCTATGATTCTATGGTTGGGTTTACTACAAGCAGTGAGGACAGCATGCTTGTTGTAGTCCTCAGTATGGGGCATTAAGGCTGCGCTGAACTGCCGGGGCTTCCAAATCACACCTACAGGGCTGACAGCATCCTGTATTGCCAGTATCCTGGTGCTCCTGAGTGATGCTTAAATAAATCTGTGCAGTGGAGTGGAGTGGGTGCAGCTCCCCAGCTCAGCGGGGAACCGGGGCTGGGATTTCTGCCTGAGTGTGCCGTGAGGTTCCTGGTGAGAGCTGCTTTGGAAAGCATTAGTGTTCTGATCTGGGGATGGCTGTCTGCAGCTGTACAATCTACAACATATTTTAAGATGTTATTTTAAAACCCTGTATTGAGTTTGGATAAAGCAGTCCTGAGGCCATGATTATACTTGGAAGCATGAAGCAGGCAGCTTGTTTAAGACGAGAAGGAGAAAATGCATTAACGATGGCTTTCAGAATATAAGGAAGCTGGCTTTGATATTGGTGGTTGTTTTTCTTTACTTTTTCCAAGTGAGACAAAGAAATGAGGAAAACCAAAGTTTTGTAAGAGGAGAAGCAGACCATGATGTAGTTCAGCTGGCCTGAGCCAGGCATTTATTTATTTATTTATTTTGCTCTGGATCATGTTACCCAATCATCCTACTAAAGAAACTCAGCCATGTCAAATTAGACTGGAGGATATGTTTACAATCAACTCCAGTACCCCAAATATTTTTTTATATAGCCTAAAGTTTATATGTTTTTTCCTGAATGCTAAATGTGAACTCATGTTCCTTACACAGAGTGGTGGTATTTTAACACAAAATAGTAAATACAGTCCCAACAACACAAAAATGAAATTTCTCTAAGGAAACCCTGGACAATGCCTGTAATTAATACTTGCTATGCAAAGGAAGAGGATGCAAATAAATAAATAAATAAATAAATAAAGTAACCACATTTTAAGAGCTTTTTGTCTTAATAGGATACTTAAGGAAATCTGGAAGTGTATTCTCCACTTTTATCACATTATTTTGAACAGAATGTTTTAAGGATATTTTGCTTTTGCTAGTATTACCAGCTCTATATATGGATATCTGGAATAATAGGATTTTTGCTCTGCCACTGGCTGCTTCTGCTAAACCATACTGCACAGGGAGGCAAAGGCTGCACTGCCATACAGGTGCCTTCTGAGTGAGCTTATGTGAGTGATTTCTGTAGGTGCCGAGGACACAAGCTGTGCCAGTCACCTGCTCAGTGGAGGTTTCCTTGTATTTAGACAGAACCCTCCTGTGTTTCAGTTTGTACCCATTAAACCAGAAGGCACATTAAACCAGACATTCTGGTACATTAAACCAGAAGGCAAAGCTTAAGCCTGCAAGCATCATCCTATATAACTATCGCATGACAGCACAAAGTTTGCTTTTGTTTGGAAATGATCCGTTTCAGAGATCTGAGGACTTCAGATTTACCATCATCAACAAAGCTAAAATTTAATTCCCGAATCATTCCCATATTGATCTCATGCTTGTCTCAGATTAGAAATCCATCCTTGAAGATATTCTCAGGGTTGGATTCAGCTCCAAATACTTACAGTATAGGTTGTGTGAACAGCTATCTAAGCTCCCACTACTTACAGATCTTGTCAACGGATGCAGCTGTTCTAATGCAACTGACTAAGTTTGATCTCTAGTTTTCAGTGTAATGGTTTGATTGCATTTCAGCTACTTCTTCATCGGAGCTAATGGAATTTCAGATACTGAACTGACATGTAGACAACTCTACTGAGGAAATGCAAATTTGAACCCCACTCTTAATGACATCAAAGAAAAGAAATAAAGCAAAATTAAAGCCTGTTTAACACTGTAGGTGAGGTCTACCTGTCTCAGTATGACACATTTTAGTCAATATATCAATGGTCTCAAGATGAATCAGAGTAAAAAATAGGTTGTATAATGCCATATTGTTAGGTTTTCATAACTATCTGTTCATCTATTTAATTTTTTTCTTCGAATTATCTCCAAGAGTGAAAAATCTGTTCCAACAACCAGTACAACAAGTAGGCAGTGGGATTGTAAGGTATTGACTGTACAGTTATGAATTCCTAAGTGTTATCTTTAAGGTCATCGCTTTTCTTTTTTATCATCAGGGGAGTACACTCATGATAATTTGGCTGTTAACAGGATTAGTGGCAAATTCGTGCAATATCATGAATCAGTGAAAATAAGCAAGAGCCTAAAAATGGTTTTATTGCAATAGGCTGGAGGCGAAGTGACCCTATATTGGTAGGCAGTGGAATGGGACTGTATAAGAATTCCCTTAATTTCAAGAACAAATTTTAGTGAGCAATGCACATAATTTCTGAAGTTAAAGGAAAATTTCCCCCTCTAGAGGCTAATGCAAAAACTACTTATCTACTTCTAGTTAGGTATTGGCTTTAGCCTTGGGTAGTGACTAACTGAACCTGGATGCTTCCAAACACACGATCCAGTTCAATACCAGGAATTATATGCCAGTGTTTTTCAATGAGCTTATTGTCAAAGCTGTCTCCCATCTTTACCCACTGCAGCTGTGTGTCAACTCCACTTTCTCCTTTGTGAGCGTCCTTTTTACTTCTTTCGTATTCCCCTTTCATGAGCGGCCAGACTTCACCTTGATTTTGGTTCACAGAAAATGTATGGCTTGCTGAATTCATGGTCCATGTGCTCTACACCTCCACAGTGGCTCCAGAGCTCTGCGGTCCAGTTATGGGATTGTAGTGAAATAAGATTGGGTCCAATTGGGGAAGCTTAGCAAAGCAGAGGCACTCAGCTTCCATTGGCAATATATCTGAATCACTTAGAAGCAGGAAGAAAACTTTAAATTTTTTGAAAGAACATAATTTAGGACCCAGTTAACTTCTCCTAAACTTTATGAGCAGGTACCAGTTCTCAGAGGTGGTTTCATCATCTCACTGACAGCCGCATGGAGAGTCTTTAATGCTAAATGACTTAAATGTGTTCCTCACCTTAAATGTTTTCTCTTGTACCTTTAAAATTGTCCCTTCCACTTCTCTGGTGTTGGCACTCTGCCGATGCCTGTCAGCGGTGTCACTGCAGAAAGCAGCTGTGCTGTGCGTTGGCATTTTGCTGTAAGCACAGCGCTAAGGGTACCGTGCGAGTGGAAGTCAAAGGTTGTGTGCTGGATTATTGTGCAGTGTCCTTTTTTTTTTTTTTGAAATAGGAAGAGCAGGGCCCTGGAGGCAAGGCATAGACAGGACTTCATCTTTGCTAATCAGCTCTAAGAAAAAACAATTAGCTTATTGGCATGAAAAGCTTGTGCCATCTCCAATGTCTGTTGCCCTAAGCTAATGAAATCACTGCGGCATACCAGAGATGCAGCTTGCTGAGAAGTACATCCTCTTTCCTTTTCAAAAATCATACCATGTAGTATCAGTGGAAGTCAACTTTGTCTTTAAATCACTGCTTTTTTCTACTTAGAGAAATTAATTATAGTATGGATCAGGTAGAGATTGCATGAATGTAATTCATTGCTAATTGCTACTGTGGACATGGCAGCTGTTTTTCCCTAAAAAGGGGCTAGAAATGTGTTTCATTTGCATGTACTTCATTTTCATCTCATATTCCTGCTCTTTGCTTAGGAAGTCTTGTTTATCAAAATAAAAGTGAATGCTACAAAATCAGGGCAACTCGTAGGATAAATAGAATGGAGGAAAATTGGATTCCACTGACCAAACTTACTTAATTGAAAATCAGTCCAAAAAAACTACAAAGTCTTCTAAACAGTAACAGAAAATGTTGCATTTTCTCCTGCTTCTTGAATCTAAAGAGAAGTAGAAGCAATCCTATGGCAGAGCCTGAGTACCCCAGTTGTTTCAGCCACAGCAAAGGTTTCATTCCAGTGTAGCTGCAGTAACTGCACATATTGAAGTCTAGCAGGGAAATGCTGCACACTGTATTTCTCTTTCTGTGGGAAATTCTACATGGTCTGCCTGTGCTTTGTCTGCTCATATCACTCTTAGTGAAATGCAACGATAGAATTAGGACATGTGGATCATGATCTGTGAGTCCAAAACCCCATAAACATCTTTGGTTTCAGCTAGTAAAGTAGGTCTGATTTTATTTAAAAGTTCACACAGGACATGTGCTTGGGTGACAAACTACCTTGTTTTTGCCTAGTGTAGGTTGACTTGTAAGAAAACAAACACATCCACCATTCATATCTTCATCTTAACGTGTAGTGTTACGCGGTAGTGCTGCTTTATGCTGAGACAAGAGCCTAACCAATTTATCTGCATTGTTTTCAGAACAGCATTTTTACAGTAATTTTCATCTGCAATTATCAAACTGTGCGTGCACGCTTGAGAAATAAATCCCAATTTTTGTTGTTTTTCTTTTAAATTTAAGGCCTTCTAAAGAAGACTTTTTTTCTTCTCGTATTCTTTTTCTTGAATTTGCATAAGGACACTTGCATCAGTAAAATGACACAGAGCAGATGTTCTCAAACACATTAGTGCAGTGGCAGGATGTGCAGCCACAGCATGTGCACAGTGACAGCAGTTTGGGCAATTCAAGTATTACGAGGTTGTTTGGGATGATTCAGATTTGCGTGGTGGATGCATCCAGTCTCAGTGCTTGCAGAGAGCAGTCCCTGCACAGCTAGATACTGCCTTTATGCATAATGTGCGTTTGGGGGGGCTGGGAGGGTGTTTATGAGGCCACAACATGATTTTATCTCAGGCTCTAGAAGTAAAAGTGCTGAGATTTGCTCTTCTTCCTGCTGTCATGTGGGATAAAGTTTGATGTGATAAAGCTCTTGACCCCACATACTTGAGTGTTAAATAATGTGTTGTGTTATAGAATCATAGAATATCTCAAGTTGGAAAGTACCCATAAGGACCATGAAGTCCAACTCCATGTTTCACACAGGACCAACCCAAAATCAGATCATACGACTGAGAGCATTGTCCAAATGCTTTTTGAATTCGAGCAGCTCAGTGCCATGACCACTGCCCTGGGCAGCCTGTACCAGTGCCCAAACACTCTGCCAGTGAAGAGCCTTTTCCTGATATCCCACCTGCATTCACTATCTTGGATTTTGGAAAGCCATTCTCTCTATCACATTTGTCACATCTTAGGTTGTTCTTCGTTCTCTTATAACGTTGAGCATATTCTTAGTCGTTAGGAAATTTTTCTCCTTTGAACAGGTATAAATTATTAGAGCCAAGAACACTTTCCTCCTGCCTTCCAGTACAAGAAGGTATATGTCAAAGGATTCATTGGTAGACACTTCTCCACTGATATTTACAATCAGTAATTGTATTACAGGAAATTTAGGATTTCTGTGGATTCAGTTAGTAACTAAGAACCTGTATCTGTGGATGATTGCAATTGGGAAAGAATTTTTTTTTTTAAGATAAATGAATTTAAAAATGCTTCTATAAAATGCCTAGATTGCAAGCTACCTTTTTCTAGGCGGTGCTAACATACATTTATGGTACTTGATTTCAGCAGGAGTACCCTCGGTTCTCCTTCCCTTTGCACTCATGTTTTTAAAGCAGATAATTCTTTAAAAAAGTCCGAACAAATGAGGACTGGAATAGACAAAACGAGGTCTTATTTTTGACAGTCGAGATAGAAAACCTTCCATTTAAAATGCTATGATTTAAAAAGCATTCTGCAGATTTCTTGTTATTGATCACACGTGCAAACTGAGAACAAATACTTATACTCAAAGTATAAGCTTCTGAAAGGAGATGCCCATTTTAAAAAGTGTAAAGATGTAAAAAACAGTTGTTTGTCTTATAATAGTATAAGAAACTTCTCGTAATATTCAAGACTTTCATCCTTAGCTCTGTACAAAACGATGGAGAGGGAAAACTATATAATGCAATGCTGAGTGTAATATCTTTGTTTTTCATATCTTTGATTCAAAGTTGATATTAGTAATAATGTCATATTTGGTGCCAGGTTTGTTTTTGGTTTGTTTTTTCATATTAAATTAAAGATGATTTTTTCACTGTTTTAATTTCAGATTTGGATTCTCTAACAGGGCATGCATTTCCAGGTAAAGTGGACAGTTAGATTAGATTTTATTTGTGTGTCTTAAATTGCTTTTTTTCAGTTTATTGGGAGGGAGGGCTGGGATTAAAATTTAATACGTGTGATTCTTACAGCATTTTGTTACATGTCAAAATTGTGTTGTTAGTTATTTTAAATTATAGATAATTGAAGAAGAAATAGTTATTACATGCGCTAGTTGAGAAAAATAGAATTAAAAGCCTGCTTTAAATATTAACTACAGTATCTTTGATATTGAACCAACCAAGGGAATAAAAGAATTGATCCAAAATATCAAATCCTAATGAAAATATTATTTTATTCAAACTGACACATGATTCTTAGAGGAAAAATAAAAGCCCCCTATAGTGGCTAAGGAAAGCTAAGGTTCCAGGATTATGACAGTTATCTGTTCTCTTATTACAAATGTATAGGAAATGGGTTTTGAACAATAAGATAATCATTTTCAGAAGAGAATTATGAATGAAAGAGAACACAATTATGTTAATTATGTCATTTTTTATGCTGCATAGAAATTAGCTTTAAAAGCAGACTACTTGATTAATTAAAACCTGTCAATTCTTGCAGCTATAGTAATGTAACAATTCAAAACTTCTGAGTTGGGGAGTTATTCAGCAGAAATATAAGAGAGGAGAATTTGATGCTCAGTAATAGCATGAATTTCTGTTTCCCAAGTCAAAGTTTTGGCTCAGTAAGAACATAAATGAGCACTCTGTGATAAGGCAAATCTCTTACATTTTGCAAACATGCAGATGCTTCCTCTAATCAAAATCCTCTCTTGAATTTTTCTTCCAATTAACAGGTTGTATAAACTAAGACACCATTTTCTTTTCCCAAAAAGGTTTTTAAACACAATTTGTGATGGTATTTGTTATTATAAATGTACTGATCTTTGTTATGTAATTGGCTTCTAATTTATCTACTGCATAATATGATATTCCTCCTTCAATTGTCCTTTAAAGCAGTATTCTTTAAAATTCTTGTGACAGTAGCTTCACTTCAGGTTTTCCAAGTGTTTCTGCATTGCCAGCTTTGGATATGCTGTAGGAATTTCAGTAGAAGAAATAATATAAAAAAAAAAAAAAAAAAAAAGGTTGGAAGTCCATCATGGAATTTGTTTTCAGTGCGGAGCAGATCTGAGTATAGTCTGTCAGGGCTATTTATACTCAAGTACAGCAACAGTCCAAGTGATGCCTGTTCGAAAAGTCAAATGCTCCAAGTGCAGATTTTGCCATTTTCATCCCAGATGAGGAGACTTACTCTGAGTAGTCTGGTTTGATGTGAGTCACAATTTTCATGGGCTAATATACTGCTTAACACGGGCATTGTGTATATCTGATTTTCATGATTGCTATCAGATATATGCATACATCACCGAGAGGGACATGGAGAGGAGCAGCATCAGTGTATCTTTTTTTTTTCCCTCTTTTTTAAAATTGAGTCTGCTTTCTTTCTTTTTTCTTTTTTCTTTTTTCTTTTTCTTTTTCCTTTAACATAAGTATTTTATGGTACTAGATAGTGCTATCGTGGTATGTCTGATTCTTAGTTTGAAATATGGCAATCCTAGCATAGCAATCATGACTGATTCTGACAACAGAGCCTTACACTAATGCGAATGCTATAGAATTATGGGAAAGAGAAATCATCTTTATTCTATGTAGAAGATGTCCTGAATTACAGGACAGGTGAATTATATTGCTGTATTGTATTCCAGGCTTAGCTGTGCATAGCTCCATCAAATGGCCCATTGGTTAGCACAGACAGAAAATTCTTTGAATCATACTCATTGTCAAAGGGATGTAGAAGAATAGTATAGGTAGCTGTGAAGAACAAAAGCCTGGAAGCATGGGGTTTGGCTTAAATAGATGCTCATTTGGAGACTCACAGAGTGAAGATGCCGCTTTGCAACTCACAGAAATCACTAGAAGAGCCATTTCTCATTTTTTGCTTTTTTTTTACAGACTTACTCTTTTCACACAGAGCTGTGATGACAGCAGAATGTCCTGTCTTGTCTTCAACTTTACTAGCATTTAATAATTAAGTCAGTATTCTGCTATATCCCAAGTCATGACAGTATTCTGCTATTATATTGAAGGTTTTATCGTTACAGATATAACTAAATTAAATACCAAAAGGGATGCTTAGGTGTCTAGTTATAATGGAAATCAGACAACTAAATCCATCCTGACACTTGTGCATAAGTAATATAACTAGTTAGACATGTTAGTTTTCAGGAGACAGAAAGAATCAAGGTGCTACTTAGACTTCTTTGATATCAATGGGTTAATTAGATGAGATACATCCAGATGATCCTAGTGTATTAATATATGATTTGGATCTCACACTGAACAAACAAAACAAATCCAGTGAGTTTTCTGTTTATCTCATCTTTACTCCCTTTGAAGCCCATCCAGCAAGATTGATTAACAAAACCTCTATGAGTGTGGTGAGCCAATAGTTTTCCATCTGACCCTCTGCCAGTGCTCTGCAGGGGCCAAGCATGTGAAGACTCCTTTCCAGAAATCACGTAGCTGCAGTAGTACAGTGCTGAGGGGAATGAGTGCTAGTCCCTTTGCTGGGCATGCAAATCAAACCTGGTTCAGCAATGACCTAATCATATAGTTCCTTCTTCAGAAGGGATTTGCATCCAGGTGGCTTCAAAGTCAAAGAAAGCAAGCTCACATTAGGATATAAGTACTTTCCCTATCACCTCTGTCCTCAATATCAACTTTCTCTGTGTTTTCTGTAGATGTGGGAAATCTCTGTTACTTCAGAGACAGACCAGAACATAAATCAAACCAAAATGTATGTTTTTATGTCAAAGGAAAAATAAATTCTTTATAACCCTTGCAGTTAATCAGCTGAAACCCTAAAGTACGAGATTTGATTATAGTCATTGTCTTAATGCAGAGCTGCAAGTGTTATGGGCATGTTGAGAACTTCCAGAAGCTGGATTAAAGCATCTCTTTTACAATGATATCTATTCTCGTCCTAAAGCTCCAAGCAATGGCGAGTCCACCAGCTCCCCTGGTAAGCCGTTCCAATATTTAATTTCCCTTAGCGCTAGGAGATTGAAATGTTGTGGAAAGGTTGCATTTGTCTAATTTCAGTTTCCAGTCTTCCTACTGCTATGCTTTTGTCCATAAGACTGAAAAGTCTACTTTTCCCAGATATGTTTTCTGTCTATGAAAAACTGATTATTTGCAATGACCTGTTGAAAAGTCTCTGTGCACAGAAGCTTGTGCACCTTTAATGGCTGTGCCACCTGGCCCGATGAAGTTTCTGACCTGCAATACTTGCTTCATCCATATCTTTAACCCAGCACAATTTCAACACCCCTACTACAACTAAAAATTTATACATAGCAATCAAGGCACCTTTGAACTCTTGTTTTGGTAAGTTGGATATGTTGTCCTCTTCAATTCTCACACTGTAAGACTGTTTTTCTGATAGCTGTCGTAGGAACTTCTTTTTTTTTTTTAAGCCTATGAAAACTAGAGAGTCTGTTCATGTAGAAATTTTGGAAATGCTTTGTATAGAAGCAAAGTCATTTCTTTTTTAATATAACGCCTCCTTCCTCTCTCCCCTTTGTAAGCATTTATGTACAGTTTTGAACTGCCAGATTGGGTTGCAATGGCTATCCATGTCAAGCAGTCCAAACAGTGATCCCAAAATGTAGCTGATTTACTAGGAATGAATGATTTTCCCATGTCAGATGGAGGAATGAGTCTAACAGCTGAGATCCAAGGTGCGTGGGAATGCTTACTGTTGCAGTACATGAAATCAAAATTTTTCCAATCTGCTGATACCTGTGGGACCCACCACCCAGTTTGGGGTGATCATCATCCTGAAGAGGAAGGAGGAAAAGACAGCATGTATCTCTTGGGAGCAGGATGAAAAAAATGGCTGAGACTTCATAGCATGTCATACAAAATCTTACCCTAATTTCCACAATCCTGCTAAACAGAAAATATGGTGCTGTTTACTGTGGCCAAAGGCACAGTAGTGCCTTTCTTGAGTGTTCTTACCAAACTACTCAGGTAATTGTGTTCTTTCTTAATCCCATCAATGCTTTCATGGCAGAACCATGAGAGATCTGACCTTCGGGGTTATGTATCTGGATAATAAATGTGCCACAAAAACAGCCAATTGGAGCAGAATCTCCTATGCTATGGATCTAAACAAAGTCCTTTGTCACCACATTTTCCATGTCTTTTGTTTGCCTGCTCTAAAACACATTTTGGTGGTGACAGCTTGTGCAGACTGTGTCAGTAGTGTGTCCAAAGCAATCATTTGCTTTCTTTAAAACATTTTTTTTTTTCATGAGTATTGAAGAAGAGAAGAGACAGAGTTTAGGGATCCAGTTCTTACTTGAAGAATAAGTAATGTAGTTCGCATTAAAGTCTTTGGATAAGGGCAAAAAGTACAGTGAATATCAAGGTCTAAGGGAACCTTGACTTGCAGGGGAAGGTCATTGAAAGTGGGCTGCTCACTCAGGATATGTTTGTGGAAGTACAGTTCTTGTGCTCCTTTTCTGGGCAATAGGCTAGTTCCTTAGGTGAGATGGAGAATGGCTCTATCCCCTTGTAGACAGAGGCAGCAATAGCTATTACCAAATAAATAAAGTTTGGGTTTCAGTTCTGTTATTTTTTTCACTCAAACTCAGATTTTTTTTTTGCAGTTCCAAGTGAGTTCCAAACTCACTTGGAACTGCAAGTGCTCTGAGATACTAATTGCTTCACTGAATTAAGCTCCAATTCATAAACATCCCTATACCTAACATCTTGTTAGGTAACTCAATAAGTTACTTAAGTTATTAAGTTAACTCTTAATAGATTAAAAATAGGCACTCTGAGGAAAGGAAAGTTAATAGTGGTTGTCTGAATTGCTTTACACTGGTTGTGAATTAAGCCCATGGATTCATATTCTGAATTATATATGTATTAACTGGGTGTCAGCTGAGTTAGGAGGTAGTCAAAACGTGCCTTCTACCTCTGTTATATTTTATTTTAATTCCACTTTGACATGACTGGAGTGTTTTCTCCTGTTCTTACTATCAATCCTAACTACACTATCCAAATTCTTCAGTACGATGCATAGACTTTGGTTTCCATTGTGTGTGTTAATGATGAAAACTGTTTTGTTGCAATTCACCTGAATAAGCTTGAAGTTTTGTGAAATACCTCAGGACCAAAACTATTTATTCTACTTCATTGCAAGCAATGTAATGCAAAATCTCAACTTCAAAATGTTTTTATTTTATTTTATTTCTGAAAGTCATTTAGTATTCTTGGGAAAAGAATGTTGTCTCCAACACTGTTGGTAGACCTAGGGTAGAGCCAAACAGAATTAGCATTCTCTGGTCTTTGCATAGTAGCTGGAGCTATGGTAGGAATTTGGCACATGCAGTCATGTAGAAAGTGTTTACAGAAAGAGGGTCTCAAATGCTAATCGAGTATGAACCATTCTAATCCCTGAGTGTATCTGATCAAGGAAGTTGTTTGGCGACCTGCTCATTTTCCAGAAGTCACACTTTGACCATATAATGAGTATCATTTCACAGGTTAGTTAATTGCCTACTGAACTGCACACTTTCCTATTCACAGATTTGCCAGGTCCAAAAGTTAAATGGACATCTCATTCATTATACCAGTTCTGGGGCTTTGTGGCTGAAATCAAAGTTTATTTGAAAGTGTCTGCTCAGCCATATTACGTGTGGTTACTGTAGCACTCACTTAGAAGTGCAGAAAGTCCTCAGCTTGTTTATCCTTTTATCCAAAGCATGTTTAAGGTTGGGCAGAATATTAATGAAGAATGGGTGTCTTAGAACAAATAACGCTGAACGGAATTTAGTCCAAGAGTATCAACAACCGAATATCAAAGTTCAATGTTATTTGATGAGAGGTGGCAGATCTTTAAAGAGCAAATTTGGAGAAATTATTATTTCAGAGATGCTTTAGGCCAGCTGTCTTCTTGATTTTGCCCAGGGAGTTGTCTGCCCATGGAATTGAAGGCTGGATGAATGATTTTTTTTCCTAACCTTTTCACTGAATTTTGTTGCCACTAGTTTTGATTTGCATCAAATTCAAAAAGAGCAAAATATTTCAGCTTGAATACATACACATATATATTCATGCTGAATACAATCTTGATTAAAAAGAAATAAAATGAAAGCTCGTAAGCCATGGGGGGATGGAGTATGATGAGTCTGTAAACTAACAAAAAAGTCATCCACAGCTGAATTCCCTCTGATCTTCCTATTCTGTCAGAATCGGGATGGTTTCACAAACAAGAAATAAGCCTTCTTTCATCTGTTACATTATATCTCCTAGAGCTCTTATCTGGCCTCATTAACAGAACTAAAGAACAGAACTAAACACTTATGCCTCTTGATTTTCTATTCTCAAATGAAAATGGTGAGGAGAAGGCTCGTATGTGTACTGTCCTTCTGTTGCCTTCAGCCTGGAGTAGGATTTAGCAGTGCATAGTCCAGCAGGCTGCCAGATGAACCTGCCAGTAGGAAACCAGGCATTCCCTAACAAAAAGAAAGGTTTGGTAAGTGAATTTGCACAGGAGAGGGAAAGATAAAAGTATATTTCAAATTGATTTAAATTTCTTTGGAGATTTTTCTCTATTTCCAAGCCCCTTCAGTCTTCTAGTCCAAACGAGCTGATGAGTCCCAGCTGAGTAGCTCTGGAGTTGGCCCCTTATGGGCAGTGGGCAGAGGCTTGTAGGTCACGGAGCAAACCTTTCCTGGAGTTGGAGCAGCTGGGCAGGGCACAGCACTGTGTCACGTCCTGCTCCAGACTGCAGGCTCCTAACCAGAGATAAAAAAAAAAAAAAAAAACTAACAAAAATGGTTAATTGTGTGGGAACTTGACAGTTGTATAGATTTCATTTCATTACTTAAAGATTGATTTCTGCGTCCTCGGTTTCACCCGTTAAATTTCCTCTTCAATATAGGTAGAAAGGCATGTGAAAAGCACACTAACTTTTCTTAAAGATGAGGTAGTTTCAGAATTAGTAGAAGCTATATACACATCCTTGCAGTGCAATTATTTTACTCTTTAGGTTTACTTGAACTCATTTCTTCAGTTCTTCACTGTTTTATATTTTTTGTAAGAACTGTATGAGTAAGCATAGCTGTAGATGTACAGGTAACTGTGTACATCTTATTACTTAGCCATTTCTATACATTCTTCTTTATGAGATCTATACAGTTCTTGATTTTGTTTAATATCAAGTTAAAGGTTTAATTTTAAGTTGTGCTTTTAATTTATTCTTTTTAAAAATATTTTATTAACGATTGCTTTAAGTGCTCTGGAGTGCTTCATGTTAAGGGTAAAAGATGAATCAGAGTAATTATATACCTCATTCATTACCACCAAACGGAATTAAAAGGAAATAAAATGAAGAAAAAAAGAAGAAAAAATAGATGTGGACTCTGGCTACCAGTTATTGCAGAGCTGCACGATGTATCTCTGATTTACAAATACATGAATTCATGACTTGATTCTTTTTTAATTAAACATTTCTTTTTAGAAAAAAAAAAAAGAAACATAATTACTTGAGAGCTGCAAGGGCAACAGTAATTATGATATTGGGCTTGTCACACTGTCCTGAAGAGTCTATTAAGGCAGAGATTTTTCTAATCTGTCATTCAAGTATTCTTGCTATGTGTTTAGCCTGTGATGCTGCTGGAAATTGTTGTGAACCTATTATGCTGCAGAACATTTTAAATAGCCCCAGCACTTCATAATGTTAAGAGAAACAGGTCAAATGAAGGCTGAAATGTTCAAGTCTCCAAAAAGAAATATATTCGGCATTTAAAACTAATTCCATCGTCTACAAGAAATCACATGAAGAAAGTTATTAAATTGGAATTATAGCCATAGGCAAATCCTTAAGGAGGATAATTTAGATTGTGAATTGAAAAGAGGACAACCATGTTGGCTCAAGGCATAAATTTGACATTAATCTGCCAAAATGTGGAGTTTTTATAGATTGTGACAGATCTATGAAGTACTGTGCATATCTATTGAGCTTTCCATTGTAGATACTATTAAAAGACGTCTTGTTCCAATTTTGCACTAGGCTCTGCATTTCTGAGAGAAGCAATTGGCTGTTTTCTCCATCATGCCCAGGAAGTAAAAATAATTGTCTTAAGGCTGAGACAGGAGTCTGACAATAACAAGTTAAAGCTCAACTTCTTGTGATCCTCGCTTAAAACCTTTCTCCTTTAATTTTCTCATTTTTGTTCCGTGGACAAAACATAGCCTTTTTCACAGCTAAATTGAAAGTAGTTTAGCTTGTAGTTTTTAAACAGCTTGGAAAGTTTCAGGTGGTAGCTGCTGAAAATAGTCAAGTATGAAGCACTGCAATGATGATGTTTCTAATTAACTTTGATTATATACTTTCCAATTCTGCTCCCTAGTGCCATGTTCAGACCATCCTGAAGCAGCTGAAGGTTATAGTGAGAGTTCTTTACGAACTCAGCAGCTCATGTCGGTACATATTTTTCTACAATATGCATCTGTTTTCTTGGGACACCATATGAATCATGGCCATTATGGTCCTCAGTTACCAGTTAGTAATGAAGCAAAAACGTCTTTATGGATTTTAGTTGTTAGTGTACGCAACAAGGTAGATTTTAAAAAAGTAGTTCTATATTGTTGTTCTGAAATGGTTGTGTAAACTGGTTTTACCCAGATAAATATTAACTCCATATATTTTTAAATATTGTTAATTACATTTTTGACATTTATTTAGGACCATGAGTTTTTACACTCTTTTGTAATTAGGACTCAGCTGTGAACTACCAAAGCTTTGCCAAGGAAAATAATAATTCATTGCAAACCAACAAAATCTGAATACGTTTAATGTACTGCATAGACTACCAATCAGGTATTTCATTGCTGTTACAAAATTTTTAACAAGAATAAGCCATAATACTATATAAACTTCTTCTGAAATGATTAAATAGTACTCAAATGTCATCTGTCACAAATTAACATGTTGGATATAAATTTTACTTTTGACATTTTTTCTGTTTCAGTTAGCGTTTTTCTATATCTTTCTCTACCTAACATGGTCATGATTCTTATAACCAGAAATGTTAAATGTGGTACTGTGAGGCTTATCTATCAAGATCCATGACTTATATGTGATTGATTTTAATGCAAGGCATTAGAGATGGCATTTTTACAGTCTTGTTCATTACCACTTGAACAATTTTTGCAGAAGTGGGATATTTACTGTTGTTTTACCGTTGTTGTAAATGGTTGTTTATGAGGGTGGATGGTGATAGGACAAGGGGGAATGGTTTTAAACTGAGACAGGGGAGGTTTAGGTTAAATATTAGGAGGAAGTTTTTCACCCAGAGGGTGGTGATGCACTGGAACAGGTTGCCCAAGGAGGTTGTGGATGCCCCATCCCTGGAGGCATTCAAGGCCAGGCTGGATGTGGCTCTGGGCAGCCTGGTCTGGTGGTTGGCGACCCTGCACATAGCAGGGGGGTTGAAACTTGATGATCATTGTGGTCCTTTTCAACCCAGGCCATTCTATGATTCTTTGTCTGGAAAAAGGCACATACTGTGTTAGAGTTGGAAAAAACGAACAACATAAAAGAAAAACAGACAAACAGAAAATAAACACCTGGCTGCTGTGGCTACTTTGTGCAATTTTTTTTAAGGTGAAGTTCATGAGAAGTGTTTATTGCATCTCCCACACTGAGCCCCAAATTGCTGCTGTCAAACTTTTGTGCTCCCTGCCCCCAGGACAGAAGATTCTGCTCCACCACCACCACTGCTTTTTTAGCTGCCTCTGTCAGCTCCTGTCTCTACTGCACTTCTCAACTCACCAAAATGAGAAAATACCTTCAATCACATAAATTATCTGCATCTTTGTATCATGCATAATTAATTCTCACTTGTGAAGTTAACCACTTAGTGCTTTACCTTCCATGTATCTGTTGAGGAAGGAAGATATTTGAAGAGGTAAGTGCCTTAGGGCCCCTGCAAGTGGCTCAAAACTGGAGAACTTCATTACAAAGTCTATCAAATGTAGTGTCCAGTATAGCTTGCTTTCAAAAGCATCAGTTACCTGTAGACAGGTGGTGATTCACTTGCTGACATCGATTAGATCTCTCTTCCAGAAGGAATTATTTTAGCCTTACTGAGAAAATACCATGAGACATTATTCTTTGCAGTGTAAGGATTGCAGGATGGCAATGCTGACCTTCCAGTAGATACAAATTAATGGTCCCTAATCTTTCCATTTAAACTGCAGCTACTCAAGTGTGAAATTTCATGACACCTTCAATGAAAACATAAGTTCTGGTGTCTCTTTTAAGTTATTTAATTGAAAACTGTAGAGTTAGATGTTTTAAAAAACACTTTGAAAAAAACACTTTACTCAGATTATTAGCGAGATTCACAGAACCACTGGGGAAGCAAAAGACTTGCGGCTATGGGAGTGTGTCAGCAGCATATTAAATTAGTAACTGTGTGTAGGCTCAATGCAAGGCTTAACAGGTGTCCCAGATATGTTGTGCTGACTCCATGCATTGAAGTGAGTCTTATTCTGGTAAATGAGAGGAGGAAGGAGAGAAAGAGGGAATCTGCCACTGGAAAAGCTTCGGCTCATTCTGGAAAGAAGCAGACTAGCCTAGAGGCAGGCCAGTGTCAGATGCCTTTCACTAGATATCCTGCACCATAAGGAGAACTCAGTTACTACATGGTGGTTTGAGGGTGGTAGAGGATGCTGTGAAATTCAGGTGAGAAGAGAAAGAAGCATTTTATTAGATCGCATCTGAAGTGAAAGCTATACCTTCCTCAACAGGTTTCCAGTGTTTTGTCTGTATACCATGTCAGAGCCTTAGAAGAATTACTTTTGTATTTTGTAAACAGCAATGACAATGAAGTCCCTAGAATGGAAAGCAGCTATGTTAGCTAAAATATGTTGCCTGTTGCTATGGGAACAGTAGCTCACAATTTTTTTATATAAGCACTTCAGCTACAGTTTTTGTGACATCTTATTCTAACAGAGAAACATATTTCATCCCACATCAGTTTTTGTTGTTGTTTTAAAAACAGTATTGGGCAGTAATCCCCAGAATCAAATCCTGAAATGATATACCATCCATAGAAATAAATTTCATAATCATTAACTGATCAATTTTTCAATTACAACATAATTTAGGAAGATACCAACCTTGAAACTGATTTGTCTCTGTGTTACTGATGACTTAAACACATGTAGCTGCTGAAAAACATTGTTTATTCTGAGTGTTGTAATTAATACTCTGCCCATCTCCTATCCCTTCCCATCATTTTTGTTGCAAATTAAGATGTACTAAGCAATAATCAATATTAAAATAGGCTTCAGATGTGTAGCTCATTCCCTTCTGAGTTTTAATCAAAACGTAATTTGATGTTACCTTACAGAACATTCTCACTGGATTCAGCCAAACATTATTTTTCCCTGCAGAGAATTACCCACATTCTTGTAACACACTTTCCACACTATGCAAGATACATGGTCTCTGTTCATTTCTTATTCAATAAAAAAGTGTTATATTTGTCTTGATATCAGAAAATGGAATTTGGAGCTCTTATTTTCCCCATGACATTATTTTATTATATTACGTAGTTGCTAAATAAACAGAGGATTATCTATCTGCAAGAGACAAGAAGCAAACCAAGCAAAACTTATTTTGCCTGTATTTGTTAAGCGTTGTTATCCAAGTAAAATAGATCAATATTATGAGAAGAAGGCAATTTTTTAATGAATATGGAGATGCATTCACTACCACATTTAAGATAAAAATCCAGGAAGTGTTTTCTGCTTAAAAGGTATACGATTTTTTCCATCATCTTATTATGTGGAATAACCTCATTAAACAGAGCTTTTATCTTCTTTAAACTATTCGTTTTCCGTTTGCCATAATTTTTCTTGCTGCTTCAGTTGTGTTGCCTTCAAGTCAAAGAAGCTCCAAAAATAAATGCATTTATTGAGCAATTGAGTGGATAGCACTGACTCAGGAGTTGTGCAGTGTGCCATTGAGCATTTTGTGGGTCGTTGCTAGGATCTCACCTAATAAACCCATTAGTAATAAAAACTGTTCTTGTCCTCATCTCTCCTGGATCAAACTTTCCTTTTCTCCTTGTAAGTCATCCAGGCTCTCCTAGTGTAAGACTAGGTCATCCCTTCTGTGCGCATCTAATCTGAATCCCACTTACAGTCAGTGAGGGGACCATGCCATTCAGTACCTGTGATTGCCTCTGCAGTGGGCCAGGGTCCCAGTGCCACATGGCCATCCACACAGTTACAGTGTACATGGCTCGGCATGTTTCAGCAATAAAAGTAGAGCAGGCATCTTTCCCAAAAAGCAGTTTTATTGCAGGCACGTTACGTGTGGAAGATGAAGACAAAGGTGAGCTGGTTTCAGCAGCACAACACAAGCAAGAGCAGTGTTGTGTCAGCCTGTCTCAAGGCCAGCATGATATCCCTGGCCCATTTCATTTACAACCACGAACAGTCTGTACTGATATTCCTGAGCAACAACGTGTGCTTGGATTGACATGTTCTCTCACTCTGACAAATGCAGATATTTCTCATGTGGCCACCAAATAGCTGGGATTTCCTTCTTTGGGACTGCACAAAACTGAGGGGCAGTTCTTCCAATGGTATACATTATTGAATTGAATCGAGCCATGATACTTGACAGCAACTCAGAAACTCTTGGCTATTTCTCTCCCCCATGCACCAGGATGATAAACCTATTCATCCCCCTGTGAAGCTTTCTGCAGAAAGAGAAAGATCTAGCTCAAAATTGGATTGAGGATAGCTCAGAATAACCTCAGGTTTTTTTAACATAAGAGTTTTAAAGCCTTTCCTGTACTGTCTTGTAAACAACTTTTCTTGCATATTCCATCTGATTTTTCTCAATTATCCACTGGTATCATTCAAGATGAAGAATAAATTTAATTCTCTTAGATGAAACTGGGTTATTGTTCCATTTAAGAAATTGGCAGAACTCCTGGGTCAGGATCTGCACTTCTGCCAAGGTGAATTATGACTGTGTTTGTTAATTGTCACAACTTTTTAATGATATTAGTGAACTTTGTGGTTTGAATAGGTGCTATTTTATTCACTCCTCGTAAACTCTGAAAAGTTACAGAAAGTGTGTTCTTATTTTACTGTTTAAGGTCATAGCTTGTCTGTGCTTTCTTGACCTCTTATTCTGTATTTCAGTCTTTAAAATATTGCACAGTGTTTGCACAACCTTTTGCACACCTTTCCAACAGTATGCAATAGGAAGTAGTTCTGCAAAAAAAAGTTATGGAGATGATAAAGGGTATATTTTAATCTTGTTTGTGTCTTTAAAGGCATTTTTTATTTACTGAGAAGAAAGTACGTTTTATAAACAGGAACTTTCTCAAATGGATAACAAAATCTTACTTGATTTCCATAATACAGCAAATCATTTTTTCTTGAAAGAGAAATGTGCTAAAAGCTTTTAGGTATTTTTATAGCTTTGTGGATGAAGTCAAATCTATTTTTTCATCAGTGCTGGATATGCAAAGAGTGCAAGATAAGGTTTTGTGTATGCTTGGACAAAATATAAATATAAGCTATTACCATCTGAAACTGTTCTCATGGTAGCACATATATTCAAAACCTTACTTTCAAATGAAAAATAGAAGTTTTACAATCTGCAAAGGCTTCTGACCAGCTTTGGTACAACTTCCTTCCAGACTGCTAAGGCAACTGCAATTATTCTCAAGCACTGATATAGAGTTTGCAGGTTTGTGAATTTTAATCACCATGCCTTGGCGTGGAATTGAGTCTGAGCATAGATGGGGCAATCCACAGGATCTACCTTGGAGCAAGTAGTTCAGCTCTGGAGGCTGATTTCCTTATATTAAACAGTGGAGAATTATGGCCTGTAGCAGTGCCATGGTTGCCAGAACCTCTCAATTCTGAGTTTGCAAATCTGAGTGTGAGCCTAACTACAACCTACACACGTGTAGGTGTGAGGGTGGGCATTGGCCTTCCCTCTTTTCACACCCTGCCCTCCAAGCTTTGAGTCATGTGGTAAATGTGGGATGCTTGGTTTGCTCTGAGCACCTACTGTCTTGGATGATCTGTGGGTGAGTCAGATCCCAGAGGAGCTTGGGGTGAGGAACGTTCATCTTCTTAGCGTGGGGCAGAATGGATTAGGCTAACTCAGTTGGGTTAAAACCTGTAAGGCTAAGGTGCAGGAAGTACAAAGGACTGGTCACAGCCAGGGCAATGGTTTCTTCTTGCTACAATGACATGACCATTATCAAAATTTGCACTGTCAGCTGCCAAATCTGTGGCTCAATGAAGAACTCAGTTTGGAAGAGTAAGCAGCAGGGAAGGCTTCTCATTCCAAGTAGTGGTGACAAGTGTATCTGCTGCATGTAAGCATCTCATGTTAGCCTAATTGTTCAAGGGTTGTTCTTCTGTATTGCAAATGTGGGATAAAATGTATTGGAAAACTGTTTTGCCTTCTTTTCTAGGAAAAAAAAAAAAGGAAAAAAAAAGAGGAAAAAAAAACAGAAAATCAGTTTGGATTTAATGAAATGTATAGTTTGGTTTTTTTTTCATGTTAAATAATTATTTATTGGGACTTTGACGTGGTTGTGTGTTAAGTATCTGGTTCTGTGTTTGAATTTCAGAGGTGACATTCATTTCACCTAAGTATTTACACTGTAGCTACCTATGTTAAAGGTAGTTACCCCAGTCTTACTTTACATTAAATGGAGAAAAACAAGCACTTTCTGAATATGATTCATCTGACCTATTTAAGATTTCTGTTTTAGGATTAGATGAATAGCACACTGAAAGTACTTTATCTCCACATTGACTATATATGGACAACTCTACTGAAATTCATTTAGGCAGTTGGATCTTCTTCCTGTTGAGTTAAATAAGTATGCAAGAAAAGTTCAGGAAGTAAGGCTTCTAAAGAACTTTAAATCATGTTGGCATGTTGGTAGAACTCATGTCAAGGAATATGCATCTACTGTGGGGTTTTTTTTGAATGATAAGTAAAATTATTTTTCCATTGGTCATTCTTTGTGAGAATTGTTAATGTATTAGGTGTATAGGCAAGTCCAAATTAATTAGAAAAATTGATTAACAAAAGAACCTTTACTACACAAGTTCCTATTTGAAAGAATAGAAATACTGAAGTCTTAATCTCCTATGAATTTGTGTTCTCTATCTGAATTTCCATCTCTTCCTTCTCTTTATTGCCCCATGTAGCATCCCATACAGAAGCAAAGCTAAAGCTAACTCAGAGCTGACTTAGCATTAACTAATACCTGTGTGCCAGCTGGGCACTAGGCTTCAATCAGTATCATGGCTTAGTTCCATCTCAATGGGGACGCTAACTTGCACTTCTCTCCTTTGTTCATTTTATGACTTTCACAAATTATATGTGAATTCTGTTTCTCTTTTGGCTGAGTCTCTGAATTCCTTGAGTTAGTGGGAGACTGCAAACTGCCAGACAAATGGGCCACCTGTCTGCACAAGCCACATCCTCTAATTATTCAATGCTAGAAGTAGAAATAAGACATATAAATAAGGCTACAAGAATAGTGGAAGGGCAGTTGTAGACTACAAACATCAAGAATGCTGTGGAATATGAAGTAGAAATACCCCTAAATTACTATTTACTTGAGTAATAACTCTTTATAACACAGCACCATGGGTGTATTTGCAGACTGGGACCAGTCAGCAGTCTTTTGTTCAGTGATCACTCTACCTGGCCTTTCATGCTTTGTGTGATCTTTGTGCATAGCCCATTTTAGCTGGCCAGATGCGCAGTCCTTTCCCACACGACACATTTGGCAGATCCATAGATGGATTAATAGGTTTGACAGGTTGGAAATGAAGTACTTTAGGTCTACTTAAAGTGACTGAGGCTGGCTCTTACACTATATTTCATATTTCTTCTATATGTCTGTAATTTTAGTTATGCATGAATTCAAATTCATTCTGCTCATGCTCAGAGTTGATCACTCATGAACAAATTGCAGGCCATGTAGCTGTAATTACTGCACTACAGTATGGAGTTAATAAAGCTCTGCTGAGAACTGAGCTGTAGCCCAATGCTGTGCTAATGACAGCTTGTATGGCTCTTCCACAGAAGTTGGCTTACACAGAATCATCAGAGCCTGCCTTTTTGCTGAAAGCTTTTAGAGACCCTCAGTACTGGTAATCTCATGTTGTATTTTACCTGCAGCTTGTGTGAAGGAAGAGCTGAGTGAGACATTAGGCTAACTAATAAGCCTTGCAGAAGCACAGGATTCAGAAAACACTGTTAAAGCTGATGATAATTGTGAACAGCACCTCTCAAATATGATCTTTAGGACTGACTGGAGTGCCACTTAAAATGCACTTTTAAAATGTGGGTTCTGTATCCAGCTGCCTGAGAGAAGTCTCACAAACACTTCTATAGCTCTAATCATGATGCTGTGCTTTTCATGCCTCTTTCTTTTTTTGCTGATTCTGGCTTAAAAGGTCAAATAGTTCATGTATCATTCATTACTTTGACCTAGCAGCATCAAGCATCTGTAGCAGTTAACTGCAGCTATTATTCTCTAACCCCTTGGAGTGAAGGCTAGAAGCCTCGAAGTCCTGAGCTTTGAATTCTCTCATGTTTCAACAAAAGGATTTTGCTATTGAAAATGACACAAACCATACCTCAAGTATATCAATAAGGCTGTAACGTGGGGTGGGAATAGAAGAACAGGAACTGACTGCCAGCAGTAATTCTCACATAACTATAATACACGGTGAATATTAGAAACACAAGTATGGGATTTGGGGTGGTTCTTCTATTTGTTTGTTTTTTATTTATTTATGGAATACTATCTGTCCCTTAGACTTTGTGAAGTATTTTGAATCTGTAAGGTATCAGGCTGAATAAGAACTCACATTAGACATTTTACTTCTATTTGTCTCCATAGAAACAGAATGTTCAAATGTGTTAAGTTATTTTTGTCTGGAGTTTTTACATGCCTCAGAATTTGGACATGTGCTCAGAGGGAAAAGCTGTGAGATCTCAATTAAATTGTGTTGCTTTATGTACCATCAGCAGGTGAATGAGATGTTTTTGAATGACTACTGTCAAAAAAATAAACTCTGGAAAGAGAAAAATTAAGAACTCTGTATTGCAAATAAATAATGCTTCATCAATTTCCAAAATCTGTGCAGTGAATTACATCCTGCTTAAAATATCTGGAGCCAGCAATCTTTTGCTGTTGCCCCTTTGAAATCCAATTGGAGTAGGTAAGACTGCTGAAGGATGGTTAGCAATGTGGCTGTGTGAAATTTAATCTCTGTTGGAACTTTGTTTCTCAGTAGAGACTCAGAATCTCAGTAATTCTTCAGAAGAGCTGCACTGCAGCTGAATTAAATCTCACTTTATCTGGCTTTTTAACATAGAGTATTATTGAAGAAAAACTGGTCCAAAGCCTAGAGTTCAGTGAAGGAAGAGCTTCATGGGGAGTGACTTCTTTGAATTCCATTACTTAACAGAAAAACTGGTATTTATTTTCACTGATTTTATTTCAAATGTATTGATGTCTGAAATAAAATTGCTGGGTGGTGGGAAAGTTAACATTTGTCAGGTCTGAACTTGTAGGTATCAGTATATCAACAGTATTAAAGGATCAGCTCTTCCTGGAAAGATCCAAGAGTCATCATTTTTTGAATTAAATGCATTTTTCTTGTGCAAAGCAGATTAAAAAAAAAAAGATTAAAAAAAAACAGCAAATATAACAAATAAATATAATATGAAGTCACATTTGCAGTCTTATATAGTAGTTAACATTCATTTGCTGCTTTATGTTACAATACAGAAAGACAAAAGGAGACAACGTAAAGAGAAACTATAGGAAGTGCAGGAAAGATGTTACCTAGAACATCGTGTCAGACAGGAGGAATACCATGCAGAGCCAGAAAATTGTCAACACGCAGCAGAGAACAAGCTTGATATTCATACAGATGCTGTGACAAGAACACAAGTACACATTATATCTCCATAGCAAAGAACTTTGCTGCCTCCAAGCTACCACACAGTAGTGTCTCTAATTTCTCTTCAAAACTTCAGGTTAACTAAAGGAAAGCCACAAGTTTAGTCAGAAAGTAACAAAAATCCATGGGGTGCTAAAAAGCAATTCTAAGAAAAACGAGGTAAGTAGAGTTGAAAATGTTTCAGATAGCAGAGGAAACACGTATGTTAAAATTTTGTCTTCTAGGTAACTAACTGTACACCCAGAGATGTGCTTTAATTGTATGATACTCTCAAAAAATGTTATTTTTTTGTAGACTAAATCCAATCCCTCAAGAGAATTTTTTTTTTTTTTTTGAAATATACAATGTCATTTAAAAATGTGTGTTATTAAATGAGGAGACCTTATGGTAGCCTTCCAGTACTTGAAGGGGGCAGGTAGTGACAGGACAAGGGGAAATGGCTTTAAACTGGGAAAGGGTAGATTTAGACTAGATATTAGGAAGAAATACTTTACTGTGGGGGTGGTGAGACACTGTAATAGGTTGCCCAGTGAGGTTATGAATGCCCCTCGCTGGAAGCACTCAAGGCCAGGCTGGATGGGGCTTTGAGCAACCTGGTCTAGAAGGAGGTGTCTCTGCCTATAGCAGGAGGATTGGAACTAGATGATCTTAAAGATCCCTTCCAACCCAAACCATTCTATGATTCTATGAGCCTGTTCCCTTATCCAGGCATTGGTGAAGGTGTTGAAAAGCACTAATCCTAGTTTTAACCCTTGGAGATGCCACTAGTAGTCAGTTACTGGGGATTTTTTATTACTCATCACACCACTGCAAACTCCTGCTGTAGTCCACCTATCTATACCATGTTTTTGGGTATTTGCCTAGAGTTAATGATATTCATAATACATGCGATCTTCATGAATATTAATGCATTGCATTTGTGTTGTTCTCACTGAAAACATGACTAATATTTAGTCATTATACTAAGATGTTTCTAGCTATGCAGCTGTTTCCACTTCAACTCGAAGTGTCTTTGTTATTGGATATTTTGGATGCAGATATTATCTTATTCTGTGCTTGAGTACTGCTCCAGATGGACTGATAAGAGATGATTTCTAAAGGCATTTTTAAGTGGCTAAATGTCTACAGATCTGATCCCAAGAATGCTGAAATCACTGAAAAAACACCATCCAAGTTTCTGGATTTAAATGAGATCCACTGAATTCCCAAGTTCATTTGTTCAACAAATGCACTTAAATTATTGAAGAACTGGTGAGAAGAGCAGCAAAGAATGGTAAAAGGAAGCATCTTGAGTATGAATAACTGTAGTTTAAAACTTAATCCATAAGATTCTGTTAAATTTATTAGAAGATTTCACTACAATTATGTAGTGTAGAATCATGTACAGAATTTGATGGGAGGAGACAAAGTAATGCTTTGGCCAGGATTCCAAGCAAGATACTCAAAAGAATTTTGGAAACACTTGAGATCTTAAAAATATACATTATTAAAAGTATGAAGTTAGATTTGGTCCTTGTGCTGAAATGTCTACGCATTTCTTAGTACAGAGTAAACAGTGTATTAGCATTGAGATATTATAGGGAAAAGTACCAAAGAATTATAAATACATGTGCAAAAAGATAAGATCTGGTGCTTTAAGGAACGTTCAAGAGCAACAGTTTTGTCCTGTGGTTGCCTTTGCTTATTATGAGGAATGATTTTTCCTTTTCTCATCAAATTGGAAACTTGCTCGCAGCAAATTTCACTCACGTAGGATATTTCAGAAAGAATCTATAAAACCATCTGCATCTGCATTTAACAACAAAAAAACAAAATGCTGATTTACATTCACCTGGAAGTTTGAAGCTTTTCAAGTGATATGGGATTAGAGATGCTTCTGGAAATTTTGAGTCACATATGAACACTTACCATTATGTGTTCAAACCAAAGTAATTCTTTTCCTAAAGTTCTCCTGTGATTTGGAGAAGGCTTTATATTCTTTCATACACTCAAATATCAGAAGTGATGTTCTAGCTCCCTAAAATGAAAAGATAAAGAGGTAAAGATTTTAAAGTTACTAAAATGATTCAGCTCCCTTTCTGTAAAAGAGGTGCACGCTATTTACATTGTGTGGCTCAAAGTTTCTCATCAGGTCTAGTATTTACTGAGGCTTTATTTTACATTGTTATTTTTAATTGACTTTGATGAAGCCTTTGGTTAACACCGTGACTCTCAGTGCACTTTGTGAAGGAAGGTTAAACACAAAAACAAAAAGCCAGAAGTCTTATTTCCCTAAAAGAGCTTTTGTAATAACTTGAGCCAAATCCACATATTCTCTTGATCAGTTCCATCCAGCTCTCTGCACCAGAAAGCAAACTGAACAACACATATCTGTTCCATATTATTTGGCTGCCTTTAGTATTATGTGCAAGTTAATTGTTGGTACACTTTGATATTCTTATCTTAAAATATCACATGCACTCCCAGAAAGTTGAGGCCAACAACCTACATCCTACTTTGTTTCTGGTGTTACGGTATAATCTGGATTTTTCCAGTGTTAGAGTTGTTCTTTCTTCACAGTTGAAATTGTTCCTACTGAGAAACACTGCCTCAGCTGAGGGATGAGAGAAGGCGCTGTTTTCTGGGAGAAGTTCTGAATGTAGGTCAGTGTGACTACACGGGATGGAGGGAATTTATGGCAATGTGCGTGCACATCTTGGCGAGCAGTCAGCACTGTTACCAACTGGTGGTGAGGGCACTGTGTGGTCGTAGGAATTCCTGGAAAGTTCCTTCTCGCTGCTGGTTGGAAAAGGCAAGCTCAGTAATGGTAGTAGAGGAATATATTTGGGACTGCTACATGGCACACATAGCCAGTTTTACTGTGGAAGAGTTTTCACAACTATGCCAGTTGTGCTATAGGAGATTTATCGCTGCTATGCTTCTGAATTTAGAGAGGAATAGCCTTTGTTGCTGGTAATGTTTGCTTAGATTGCAGGAGCACCGCATGACCCTGGTAGAGAATTCCTCCTATTCAGTGGGGAAAAAAGTAAGAGAGGAAAAGCAATTGTGCTTGCAGGGTCTAATAACATTTGTGTATTGAGCTGCACCAAGTTTAGAATGTTCTGTGTCATCAACATGAAATACATCTTTCATGTCTACCATCTTTTCAGTTGTACAGAAGATACACTGACAGATTACATTGTACATGGGTCTTTTAGGATATTGATCAGATTTTTATGTTTAAGTAATACCTCTGTAAATGTGTCATCTCGAGATGAGATTAAAGCTCTTATTATTGCTGAGATAGTGGGAAGTGCATCCTCACGCAGCTTTTGAAGCTGTTATTCATGAGCAATCAGCTACATCGAACACTGCAATAGGGAAAGAAGTGTGACATGTTGGTATTTTGTAATTTTTAATATGCTTTATACATGTATTATTAATAATAAGATAGGAAAAAGTGGAGATATTTGTTCTGAGCAAGTGAACTTCTTTGCTTTAGACTGTCACAATTGCTTTAATCTTTTTAGGTTTCCAATTTTCTTGAAGTCTTGAATGTAAACTGAAGATGTTATTAAAAAACTGGCAGGTCATGCAAGCCCTGATTCTGGATTATAAATATCTCTTAAACACTGAAATGCTGCAATTCCACAGCATTTACAAAGGGACTCATACAAAAAGGGAAGGAAGAAAAAGAGGTCTGATAGAAACAGGTCCTTTAATTGGAATCCCAGAAGATTCTCATGCTTCTGCATTTCATCTCTTTCTGTTTCAAGCTGGAACAAATCCAAAGTTTGTCCTGACTTTTTCTGGCTTCACACCACACTTTAGATTTCATCTTGCTCTCCAGATGTGCCAGAGGTCCCCCACTGTTAGGACTTTAGCTTAGGAGGTCTTTGAGAGGGAAGCAGGAGTGAAACCTGTTTGTGTGTGTTTTCTTAAAATGAGTGTGTGGAGTTTCCATTTACTTCAGTAAAGCAGCTTATTGTTTGTCCTCCTGTTTTGTGCAGCATAAACAGCACGGTCCTGATCCTAAATAATAAAACTAATTGTCCAGAACCTGCTCTTTGATTTGTGCTGAATTCAAAAGATAGATTTTTAACTTTTCTGGTGTCTTTAAATAGTCTTTAAAAAGACATTATTCCTGCAGTGTGAAAAAGAATAAGGCTATCAAATAGAAATATGAGGAGAAAAATACATGGGTGGAATCTAAATACTGTTCTTAATTTAGTAGAACTCAGTGGAGCCACAGTTCTTCTTTCTAAGGTTCCACTTCAGCTATTTTTATATTTGTTTGAAATAATTCCTAAGAAATCACATGTGAAATATAAAAGAAACTCAGGCTGAGCCCAGATACTGGGGCATGATGACGTCTCCACCTCATAACTAGTTACCTTAAGCATTTAGCACTGCCTGCTTTGAGCTGACTGCCAGTTTTTAATCAATGATGTCAATGCAGTAGTTGCTCCTGTCTTCTCATTTCCCCACCAATTTCTGATGTGACAGCTTATCAAATGCCTGGGTGAAATGCAGACAGATTGCTTTCATCACCTTTCTATCATCTATTTCCTTGGTCACCCTGTCACAGAACTCACTTGGATTTGTTTGGCAAATAAATAGAAGTTGGACTTTGGGAAATTTTTTTCTGTCTGTCATCCTCGAAGAAGTAAACCCTCTTTTCCCTAATGACTGATATCAGAGTTCTGCCTGGGGGATAGGTTGGAGTGAAATGCATTTTTCAGTCTTGTTCCTTTCCTGAATTCAGTGTCTAATATATTTAACCCTTTTCAAATTGCTGGTCTGCATAGCCTTCAGCAAGACAGCTCATCTCTAAGGGCCTGGGTGGATATCACTGTAGTATCAAGGGAAAGAAAAATCTTTTTTTTTTCTTTTTTTAAATCTGCTCAAGTCTGCAGAAGTTCTTTAAAGCTGACATATCACCTGCTGTAGCAACTTGTCCAGCAAGAGCCTAGAGACCTCCTGTTTGCAATTTCAACCAGTTAACTATGTTTTGCAGCTGGCTGCACACTGCTGGGCTTTGTAAGCATAGCCCATAGAAATCAAATGTTAGGCTCTATTTCTGAAAGGTTAAAGCAAATAATGGAAACTGAAGGTAGGGCTGTTTCATGGAGTGATGATTTCTACCGTCGATATCCTCTGTGTCGCTAAGTGTAGGGACAGATTCCCAAATGGCAGGCCCCAGCAGGAGGCTGGCCAGCTCAGCACCGCAGGTTGTGGGTGCCACCTTCCCTTCCTCTGTGCTTGCCTCCAGCAGTGGGTCAGAGGGGTGGGAGGGGTGCAGGATGCTGCCAGCCCCTCCATTCGTATGCATTAAGCGCTTTTCTTTCCATTTACTGTCTCCAGTATCATTACGACTGAGCAGTTTTAGGGACTTTTCTCTGATAAACGTTTGCTTCAATCCTGTAAGATTGCAATGGAAATTTCTGGAAAGTTCAGTGCTAACTTTGTGCAGAACAGGGGCAGAGATCTCTAGTGCTGAAGTATTGGCCTGCGCTCTCATGCAAGGACAGCAGGCCGTCTGGCTTCCTTAGGTATGGATCTCATAACAATGAAGGCCTGATTGTACTTCTTTGACATTATGCTAATGAAATGCATTACTTTAAAATTAATTCTGTAATACAGTGCAAGAGTGTGGATCATTGAATAATTCCAACAGGACAAAATCACCTATCAGAGCCAATCTATTAATTTCCATCTCTTTATAACTAAGAATAAGATCTTTTTCTATTATTTTATTCTTTGATTACACCTCCATTTCATCTTGTAGAGAAGGACAAAATTTAATATTGCTCCTTAGATTTGAATTTAAATACAGATATGAGCTGGCTTAATTATTCATCAGTGCATATGACTAAACTGTATAATACCTACCAAACCAATTAAAAGATAGCTAGCACTGTCAAAGCAACTTGGCAAAATATAATGGGTGGAAAATAAGAATAAAGACATACTGGTTGGCCCATAGAGCTTCTCTTGCTCTTTTGTATGCCCATTTTCACAGGCAGCAGGGAACACAGAAAATACCAGATGATGCTATGTATGCAGGAAAGAAACTCTCCTATCCAGGGACCATGTCAAGAATGGCTGAGTTTTCCCAAGGAGATTATGTGAGTTTTAAGATCTCTGCACTGACATTACAGCATTACAGTCATATAAATTTTTTAATTCCACTTCTTTTGTTGTTGTTGTTTTGTTTGAAGGAATAAAAATATAAAAGCTATGTGCGTTTTTACATGAAAGGATAAAAGGATAAAAGCTATAATACTGAGAAAGATCAAAGTTTGCCTTCTGTGTCCACAACCTCAGCTGGCACACAATCTATATAATCCTCCCGAATTATTTTGTCTATCTGCCCTGCTTGACAGTGACACAAATAAACACTCACTGTTTGGTTGTAAACCATTCTAAAAGCTGGGAAAAAAAAAAAAAAAAGTGGGAAAGGAGTGAAAGAAAGACAAAGAGATTCATTATCTCATACACATTTTTAACTAGCAATTGCACGCTGCTTTGGTGTCATTGGATTTAGCGAGTCTAAGGAGAAAGTGACCTTCATGTATTTGCACATGTTTCTCCGGTGTCTCTTGAGCATGACAAGATTTACTGTAATGCTGAAGGATGAAATTCAGCAGAATCTTTTGTTGCTAATTAATTGTAAGTGTTTCTCTGCAAATTCTGTCTTTTCTTTGGGCTCAGGAAGGATTCTACCTGATTCTTGTTGCTATGCAAACAAATAAAACAAGATTGAAAAGGCCCTGAAAGCCCCATAGAAATTGCATGGTTGAAGCACTGACACAAGGTGTCTTTGTACCAGGTAAAAAAATGTGATTTAATTGAGGTAACAGTTAATTCTGCTTCAGTGGACGTTTCAGCCATGAATCTCCAGGGAAGTTCAGTCCACAAAAGAGGCAGAATCAGCTGCAAATGAGGTTTGGCTTTTTAGTGTGCTTTTCAAAAGACTGAAACGCAGCCCCAGGTTCGCGGCAGCCGGTGTGCTCGCGAGTCACATGGGTGTTACATACTGCAGCACGCTGCCATTCAGAAACAAATTAAATAAATAACGTGAGAACCCCAGCTTCTCTCCATGGCAACTGCTGTATCACTCGAGCCTCGTGCCACCTCCTCAACAACTGCACATGAGGACATAAGCCAGCACCAGCACAGAGGAAAAATAATAAGGAGAGGTTTACAGAACTTGCCCAAGCTGTCTGTCATGGGCTTTGTGTAGACTTCTAGGGCTGTATTTTTAAAGTCTTCTTCAGTATGTTTTGTAGGGTTGTTATAGCTCATCCTCGCCGCTGAGTGGGAGCTGAGTGAGTGGCCAATGAGAGGAGTGGAGCTGTGTGCCACAGCCTCACCCCACTGCGGGTTTTTTGGGCAGGGAGGAAGGACTCAATGCTCTGGGTCTTCCCGGGGCACAATCACCAGGTCGCTCCATCAGTTCTTCCCAAGGGCAGACTTGCACACTGCACTTGAGACCAAGCTACAGCCACCAAATGATAGAGGTGGCTGTTGGCAGCAGGTAACACAAATCCTTGAGCTGTATTCTACTGTCATCTGGTCCTATTTGTCTTCTTTCGCTGCGTCCATTTTAGCATGTAAAATGAGCCAGAATAAGTGGCTGAGCTCCCCCTGCTCCAGGCAGTGTCACCACATCCAAGCTGCTCAAAAAGAGGGGACCCAGAATAGGGCCAGGTTCTGTGTCAGAGCTGGGAACTCTATATTGTGGACGTGGTACAATATCAATATACAGACACTGTAAGTGTCTATGAATAAGCTTACATTAGTGTATGAAATATACACTTTTATTTACTTTTCTGTAGCCCATAACAAGAATTTCTATATCTATTTTATATTATCAGAAATGTTATTCTGGTACCTTCTACTTTCTTTCTAGGCACACATTTTGTTTCACTTTGCCAATGTGCTGCTTAGAGACTTGCTGACTTTCTAGCATTGTGGCATCCAGCAATAGGTGGTTATTAAGAGAACTAATGGAAGGATGTGGAAAAAGCACAGCTTTCTCCTTTTTGTTTCAAGTGAGTTGATTATAGATGTCTTTGTGGAATGCCTTCTTATCATATCAACAGGTCAATTTGCCAGGAGAATGCCCTAGTCACTGGATTAGAGAGACATACTTCATGGGTCAGTGCATTCTTAATCATTTAAACAAGATGGAACAGCTCCAGCTGGAGAGAAAATAACATTAGCCTGGTGGTTAGGGTACTCAGCTGTCACTGAGAGATGCAGAGTCAAGTCCCCACATCAGGGCAAGCAGAGTATAGGCACTGCATTGGGCATCTGACCATTTGCCTTTTGGCTGTTCTCTAATAGCAGTTTACATCTCATGTTCCTCATGACAAATTCTGAAATGTTTTGATTTTGCTCCAATTAAGATTAAAATTAAGAACCAAACCTCATTTCAAAAACATTGTTTATGAGGAAGAGGAGGCCGCCTGGCTAGACTTCCTGACCTGCTGTTCAGAAACAGTTTTAGGTGATTTTTTTTATTATTTTTTTTTCAATGAACAAAGAAATCTGGTGGATTTAGTCAGCTGAACTTATTAAGGGAGTGCAAGTGTGTGCATGCGTGGCTGAAAGAAAAGGAAACCGTGGGGAAGAAGAGGCAGAAATACCACTTTACTGGTGCCGTTGTCTAGCAGCTTTTTTGGAATCTGTCTCAATTTAGAGGAATGTCCTCAGAGCTGAAAGTTCTCTATAGCCCATTTCCTATTGCCAAACCTTGAATAGCTTTGCTGTTCTACCATTCCTTGTGTTGGAGATGCTCTGTCACACTTAGGGTCAGTCAAGCTCTTTTCTTCTTACACCCAAAGACTCAGGTAAAGTGGCAGCCTGCTTGGGAAACAGAGGCAGCAGCTGGAGGCAGTACTGAAATGCCATTCTAGTATTATCATGAGCTATTCAATGGTTTCTGGTCATAGCTGTATGGTATTTTTCTACATGTAATCAGGTACATGAAGTACTCTTAATAGAGCCATTTTAGAAAGCTGTACTATTTCAGACTTTTTTAGGCTGTGTATTTTTCAGGCTGGCTGTGACAGCTCTGTGCTGCAGCAAAACTCTTGAAAGTTTTTCTAAAAGAATTTTTGTGGAATCAGGAAATATCAAAATAACACATAATCAGGGAGAAGTTTTAGAGATGTGTGTAATACCAGACTTGAGATGTGAACTCTTTTCCTTTGGTTAGAGTGAGGACCACATATACACGACTCGTAGACTTTGGCAAGAGTTGTATTTTTATGCCCAAAGGTGGATTTGAGCCTTCAAAACGTAGTTTATATGTGTATCCTCAGATGGTTCCTGGAAACGGCTGTAATGGGTGTATTACAGAGATGTGTGCAAAAGCTCCAAACCACTTCAAAGGGTAGTACTTTTTGAAGTAGTCAGCCACGGCTAATCACCTTATCAAAATTTGAGGTGACATATTCAAGTAGTCATTTGGATGCTACATCCAGATAATAAATGTTCAGCATGAGACTTACTCTGTGTGTCTATCCTACTCTGATATTTCTGCCAATCATGTACACCTCCTGAGCCCCAGGTACTGTGAAACTGGCTATGTTGTAAGTGCTGGTTGCAGAGCAACCATTCCAGGCTACCACCTTGTGTGGTTTACTTGGCACACCTGCAGCAATGCAGAAATGTTGTGTGAAGTTGTCAGAGTCAGTTGTTGGCTCTGGGTCTAAAAGACTGTTCTCCAGATAGGCACAGTCTTGCTGTGTTCTGCTCCCGGACGAATGAAAGCTTCTTGAAGGTGGCTAATGGTCACCATGCTGATCCTCAGCTAATTCACCCTCCCTTTCAACCACCTTATTAGCTCAGACTCATCACCATGCTAATTGCTTTTTGTATCTTACAGTCATAAGATATGCAAGATGGACAATTGAACAGATCTGCCTGTAAATAACTATTCAGACACGAAACTTTTCTGAAGGCAATGTGACTGAGACCCTACCGCTTCTGAAGCTCAATTGTCTTCTCTTGTTTTTTCTATTAAAGTCTGAATACTCTGCATCTCAGATGGGATGTAGAAGGTATAAGAATTATTTTGAGTTTCCCTCTTCCACTTTTAAATCTCAGTGGAAAACATCCCAACTTTCAGGTTTCCATTTGGCATTAAGTCATTTTGTGTGCTTTGTATATTGAAAATAACTATGGACTGCTCGTTAGTCTACAAAGATCAACTGTCTCATTGCTTTAATAGTTCTTTTGAGTTCACAATTTGTCTGAATAGTGCCCTAACCAGTGACTTGGGAGACTGGATTCTTTTAGCATGTTGCATGACTTAAGCAAAAAATGACTTTCTTTACTGTTTCCTAGATCATGAAGTGTGAATAATGACTCCAACTACCCCATAAAGCATTCTGAAAAGTACTGATGCACTGATGAAGAGAGGTACATACTGAGAGAAGTGTTATTATTATGTTTAATATCTTTATTGACGACCTGGATGAGGGCATTGAGTGCACCCTCAGTAAGTTTGCAGATGACACCAAGCTGGCTGGAAGTGTTGATCTGCCTGAGGGTAGCGAGGCCCTACAGAGGGATCTGGATAGGCTGGATAGCTGGGCTGAAGCCAATGGGATGGGATTCAACAAGACCAAATGCCGGGTCCTGCACTTTGGCCACAATAACCCCAGGCAACGCTACAGGCTTGGGGCAGAGTGGCTGGAAGACTGTGTAGAGGAAATGGACCTGGGGGTGTTGATTGACACTAGACTGAACATGAGCCAGCAGTGTGCACAGGGGGCCAAGAAGGCCAATGGCATCCTGGCTTGTATCAGAAATAGTGTGGCCAGCAGGAACAGGGAAGTAATTATCCCCATGTACTCAGCACTGGTGAGGCCGCACCTTGAGTACTGTGTCCAGTTTTGGGCCCCTCACTTTAAGAAAGACATCGAGGCCCTGGAGCATGTCCAGAGGAGGGCAAAAAGGCGGTGAGGGGTGCGGAGCACAGACCTTATGAAGAGCGGCTGAAGGAGCTGGAATTGTTCAGTCTAGAGAAGAGGAGGCTCAGGGGAGACCTTATTGCTCTCTATAACTACCTGATGGGAGGTTGTAGTGAGCTGGGGGTCAGCCTCTTCTCTCATGTGACTAGTGATAGGACTAGAGGGAATGGCTTCAAGCTGCGTCAGGGAAGGTTCAGGCTGGACGTTAGGAAATACTACTTCTCTGAAAGGGTGGTCAGACACTGGAATGGGCTGCCCAGGGAGGTGGTGGAGTCACCGAGCCTGGTGGTGTTCAAAGAGCGTTTGGATGTTGTGTTGAGGAACATGGTTTAGTGAGAACCATTGGTGAAGGGCGAATGGTTGGACTGGATGATCCTGTGGGTCTTTTCCAACCTTAGCGATTCTATGATTCTATTCTATGATTATAACCATATTTTTTTTCTTCATTCACTGAACAATAATTGTTGGGTAATATTTAGTGCATCTTAAATGTTAAGATAGGGAACTTTATAGATATGTTGAGCAGCCTCACAGTGCATTGGGAATAGTGTTTGAGGAAGTAGATTGAATAGGTGAACAAATGAATCTCTTTGCATCTCTTGAGGGGGTCTGACTACTTCCTACTCACTGCTTAGCACAGTATGTTCAAGATGAACAAAAGTAATGAAAAGATCTTTGGTTCTGAGGGCACATTAGAGATAGCAACATAGATGATAGATGAGAGAGGAATATATTTAAATCTTTGGACTCTTGCCTAGATAGGCTTTCCTTAGTCATTTGGGTAGGATTTATATTATATATGCATGTATCAGACAAAATTTGAGATCCTCTTGTAAATCTAGCCCTGAAAGCAATTTCTCTGAGTATGAAATAGATCTTTGTCAAAATGATTACCTGAATTCTCACATCTGTATGAGTGCCATAACAAGGACCTGAGTCAAATTTCTTTTCAGAAGTGACTAAGTATGAGCAAACACATGAACTTCATGCGCATAATACAAATACACATAGAGTTGTGCACAGAGAAGAAGCAGGCAGTAAATAATGCCTGTAGAAATGGATACTGTTACACGGAAAGTTTCTGAAGCCCTTTTCTCATCTCTCATTTTCAGTTTTGTATTTTTTGTTAGAGAAGGAAAGGCAAGAAGGAAAAACAAAGAGTGCTTTTTGGAACAGCGTGTAATCTAGCGCAGTTTACCTTTATCTCCACATTCATAATGTTCTTCACATGCTAAAACAATTTTTTTTTTTTTTTTTTTTTTGTGAAAAGTAAAAAGAAAATCTAATAAATGAAGGCTGGGAGGAGAAGAGAAGAGGGAGAACTGCCTGATTTCTTCAGCAATAGTTTGATAACAGCTGTAGCACAGCTGCGTTCTCGTAAGTGTAGTGGGGAAAGGCTACACAATTAATGTAGAGTATTTATCCTATGTTGTTCTCCAGGCTCTGAATATTATCTAAGTGCTTTGTGCCACATGTAATAAAATGACTGGGATTCTCATTATAGAAAGCATAAATTGCTGAAGGCAAATATATTATGAGGGAAACTGTCAATATGATAATCGTGCGCTACTGTCACTAAATAGCATAAAATATATGTATTTATGAGTATGATAACTCTGTAGACTGTTTGCTGATAGAATAACTGGAAGAGTTTCCATTGGGAATATTTTATTCTTTTTGTCATTTTTTTTTTATTGCTACATAGCCTATGGAGATCAGACATTACACTGTATTTGAAAAGTATTATAAATAGGTCAGGATGCCACTATTTGCCCAGTCACAGTCAGACCCTTGTAATAATATCATCTTAGGAATTACAAAATCATTTAAGCAATAAATTAACTTGCAGTTCAAGGGAAATGAAAATCAGTCAATGTAAGCTGGGCCTTTGTTAAAAATATTAAGTCATCTGGTTTTACTAATGACCTGCATGCTTCTCACATATAAATCTTTTAAATGAGTTGGGTGATAGTCATCAAAGAAATACTGGCAAAAATCATTTTAGTGGTTTAATAGTAGCAAGTAGTTAGCTTGCACACATCTGCATTTCAGAAGTAGCTTATTATGAAAATCATTACAATAAGGTATTTAAAAAACAGCACTTGTGTGCTATGAATAACTTGGGCCTTGGTATCTCCAGCAGAAGTACTTACTAACTAAAAGCATTAAGACATAGTTAAGCAATCTGCCATTTCTTAATTTCAGTATTGCTTACAAAGTCTATGGTGCAATTATCATGTATTAAATAAAATAATGCATCAGAAATAAATTTCCCCACATAGAAAGTCTGGGGAAGAAGGATAGGACTGGAAGGTGGAAGAAAGAAGCAGAGAGCAGGAAAGGTAAGAACACCCAAGTTCTTCTTGGTTATTGTCAACAAATGAGTTCTGTTATTCAAGTTACATTCCTAGCAACCAGGAAGGAATCTGCAATGAAAATACTGAAACAGAGAAATTAGACTTTCCATCCTAACCAAAAGAGAAAGAGGAGAGGGAGGTACATAAAGAGTCTTGCTTCCTCCATGCTTTTGTTCCTAGGCATTGATAGGAGCTGGAATATGCTTCAGGCCAAGTTTTAAATGAGAAACACACCTTGGTTGATCTATGCACGCTAAGCTGCCTGTCTTTAACATTAGCCAAGATGTTGAAGCAGTGGAGAAGGAAAGAGATTTCAGGTATAAATTTATATAATGCTTTGTTAACTTATCTTTCTGGTTTTCAACTTCACTTGTGATATTGAAGTCAAGAACATTATTCTGCTTTTCTAGTGCCCATATGTTTAGAATGGCCTTAGGTAATGATGTCAGACAGGGAAGTCTTGAGCAGAACTCATTTCAAAACTGAAATGTCAGTGCTAGATGTCCATGCTCCCACTATGATCTCTGAAGGTCACATTGATAGAGCCTCAGCTCACAATGAAGACTCCATTGACCATATTGAATAAGTCTCTTTTGGGTATATGGCAGCTCAGATGCCTAGCACACTTGTAGACACCTGCATGAAATATTCATTTAGGAATTAGGTTGCACCCATCATATCTTCCAAAAAAAACGACATGTGACAGCCAGGTGTTTAGAAGTTGAATGCCTTGATAGAACAGGGTCATAGGGTTGTCAGGGCCATTTATTGCCCTTCAATATTCAGGCAAGGAGTGGATGCTGTGGCTACATCCATACAAGGAAACTATACTTCCTCAGGAATGGTTCTGAGCAGCGCTAAGTAACAAAAGCAAGAAGCATGTCATAGATCAATGTGAAAATGTATCCCTATAACTAGCTAGACACCAGAGCCTGGTGTAATTGTAATTGTCACTGTTTAATTTATTACTGTAGTTACAGCTTGTTAGATGGCATTTCTTAGCTGTGTAACTTGCAGGCTATTCCTCTCTATCCATTGTGATACAACCGGCCTGGAAGACTGTTGCAGTTCTGTGAATGTAACGTAGTGATTTCGTTATTGTTGAAGGTAAATAAATAATCAGACACAGATCCAAGAAAACAGGGAATAAGGTTCATCTTCCTGCAGCTTGTGATGATGACTCAGTCTTGGTACAATGATGCAATGCTTCTCAGGATTTTCTAGTAATGCACACAGAACAAGTAGTACGCGAAGATGAATGGTGCCATGGAAACAGAATTTAGATATTGCCTTGAGCAGGATGGTAGGGTACTGTAGGACTAACAAAAACATATATAATAATTATGTTAAATATAGTCTGAATGTGAATGATTCTTACCTGAAAACTGAAGTTAAGACCTTACTGCTAGCTCATTTTCTAAATAAAAACAACAAAAATCAACCCCCGAAAGGATGTAGCACACAGAACACTGAAATATGAGATTGTTACTTCATAGTGATATATATCCTGGCTTTTAGAGGTAACTCATGTTTTTTGAACTGCATTTGATTATGTGCTCCAGTCTGCTTTCTTCCCATTACTTTCACTGTAGGAATAAAACAGTCAGCTTTAAGGATCCTGAACTCTCATTGCTGACTTCAGCAAAAACCGAAATTTAGACAGCAGATAAAGAAACAAATTCAAACGATTCTATGTCACGTAGTCAAAGGTGAACAGCTAGCTTTTATAGTAAAATATGGATTTGGTGAATAGCAGCAGTTTTTTAATTGTTAACCTTCTCTTAAAATTACTTCAACTTAAATGAAGAGCTGATCATTTCCACTAGTACTTTCTCTTGTTTGTTCTGCACACAACTTTTACACCAGTTGTTACTGAAGTGTTGCAACTGCCAATAGATTTAAGTGTTTACATACAGAGCTGAGTCTTCACATTGCATTATGTTGATTACCAGGTTAATCTCTGCCTATATTTTTAACAATCTTACAGCCTTTCTGTTCTGTAAATAACATCACATTGGTGAAAAAAAGTTCTGTAACTAAAAGAATTAAACTACTTCTGAATGAAGTGTCACAGTATGTTAGGATGCTCAGCAGTGTATGTGCGGTTTAGGATTTAAGATACAGAAATGGAAATGCAGTGCATCATTTGCTTTGGGTTATAATTTATAAATATTATATTTGCAACCATTATATTTATGAGCTTGTGGACTGGAGAGGGGCAGGCAGAACTGAGCAATGTGCAAGGGCAGGAACTGCCTGGGTCTGTCAGAGCAGTATAAGGACAGGTGGACATATCACCTTTCCATGACTGTCACTTATTTGACTTTATATCCTCAGTGTTGCTTTATTGGGCCCATTGAAGCCACTTGGGTGAGGAAGGCCTGAATACAGTCAAAAACAGAAACTCAGAAGCCATCTTTGAAGAGTACAGCTGTACGTAATGTTACAGAGATTGAGTAGCTGAGGCAGAAAGACTTGCCCAAGGTTTAAAATCAAACGAGCAGCAAAAACAGCAATTAGGATCCACAAGTTCCTGAATCACAGTTTTCACTTATTTTCCCAAGTGCTCCCACTTCTCCATTCCATTTTCTTTTTCTTCTTTTCAAGTAAGATAACTGCAATTACGAATTTTAATTCATCTCCCTTTGAATGACTGTGGCACAAGAGCCTCAACATGCACTGGAGAGCATGGCCAGTGGTACTAGCCTGTCTCTTGAAAATTGAGAATAGGATAGTGAGAATAGGATACATACAGTTTTACACGTCAAAATGAAATATTTATCACAGGAAATTTGGGGAAAAGGAGGCTGAAAGGTCACTTTTTCCATTATGATCTAGCAGCAGAAAGGACAGCACAGATCTTCAGAGGACAGCTGAGGCAAAAATATTGCTTCATACCTGGCAGTTATGCAGGCTCTTCATTTATTCCATCAAATGGTGTCCTATTGCTATTCAGCCCCTCTGCTCCACTGGTATTCTACTTCAAGAGCCATGCTACATATTTTCAACTTACTGTTTTTCCTTTCATTAATTCTTCATGCTTGTAGGTGGGCCATTCTTTTTGCATGCCCAACAGGGTTCTCTGGAAGTAAACTCTTTGCACAGTGAATTATTATGTAGCTTTTCAGCTCTCCAATTCACAATCCATGGGAGATCTCTTTTTAAAACAATGTCGTAGGAATATTCAACCCATTCCTCTCTGATAGAAGTTAAAACTTTTTGGCAATTTCTAGCACCCATTTTGCAGCCAGTGGTCTGCATAAAATCCTGCATATTCTCTGGTTACTCATAGAATCATAGAATGGCCTGGGTTGAAAAGGACCACAATGATCATTGAGTTTCAACCCCCCTGCTATGTTCAGGGTTGCCAACCACCAGACCAGGCTGCCCAGAGCCACATCCAGCCTGGCCTTGAATGCCTCCAGGGATGGGGCATCCACAGCCTCCTTGGGCAACCTGTTCCAGTTATTTACTCGACCATAAATAACTCTTCATATTTTTATTCATTTCAGAATTGTGATCATGTTGTGTTTGACTTCTTTCTGTCCTTAACTCCCAAGCCGTGCATCTTACTCCTTTTGCAGTGAGCACCTTACATGTGTAGAAAATGAGTTTCCTGTTACAAACATGTCACTCTCCAAAAATTAAAAACAGATAGAGAAAGTTTGCAGTGCAAACATGGTGGTACTCAGAAAGCAAAGCAAGCCCAAATTCCAGCTGTTTTACTGTAGAGGAACCTGGATGAATAATGAAGAGGAATTATAAATAGGAATTCCAAAATCGTAGGGGGAAAATACTAAAACGAAGCAGCCAAAAAGTGCTTGTGAACTGACATTTCATCTCAATTAGTTTTTCATTATGATGCACAGTGCATATAATAGAAAAATTTGTTATAGCAGAAATAGGCCTCAAACAGACAGGGGTTCAGATTAAGGGATACTCCGGAGCATCGTTTGAGCCTAAGAAAGCAACAATGGAAAAGATGATACATTGTTGGTAGGGTACATCATTTCTAATGCAAAATATTATCCTTGAGGTTTATTTTCCCATTGACTTAGTTACTCAGAAAACAATTTAAGCAAAGTTTTTAAGTTTTGAAAAGTTGTTTCCTGTTTTTCTTTGTTTTGCTTTGCTTTGTTTTTCTTACAAGGCTGGCACTGCCTAGAGAAATAAGCAAGCTGGCATATCTGCAGTCAGAAGTTTTGGGACTCCAGCCATTTAGTAACTAAATTCTATTTTTATTGCTAAGAAAAAAATCAAAAAGCAGGTGATACCACCACCTACTACAACTTTGTAACCCACACAGAGCCACCAAAATGCAAACCAATTCACATTAATTCAGCAAACAGAAGTCATTGCCAACTGAAGACACTGACAGGTTCTGTTTGGCCAAAAACATTATTTTGTTTTCGTGGTAGAATACTGAAACTAAAACAGACTTGAAACTTTAAAAACAAATTTAAAAGCTTTGCTGTTAGTTTTTTAAAAGTTACTTTTTTTTACTCTAAAATGTTCAACCAGTTATTGAGTTGAGAAGTCTTTGCTATTGTCTTCAGTTAGGATTTTAATCACTTAAAGGGAGTCTTTAACTAGGTACCAAGAGACATGAATTGGGATGTAAATAAGACACTGTTCCTTGTATGGAGGTGGATTAGTTACCTATGTGTCCCAGCACCTGACTGTCTCCTTGCATTTACTTCTTGACTTTGTGAAAAGAGGTAGAGAACACTGCAATATGCTGTGGTGCAGGGTTATTATTATTATATGGTCTGAAGAGGTAAGCTAATGTCCCAATCAAGCACTAACTTATCAGCCTTCAGACTCTGCTCAAAGAACAATCATTCCAAAGTTCTTGAATTATGAGACTCATACCAGCTCCTTTTAGAATACATCTTTATTTGAATTCTGCATTACTCTCTACCTTCTTTTTCTAGGTATATTTTTTGGCAAAAACGTGGCAAAATTTTGGCATTTCTCAGATGGAAACATTTTACCAGCGTGGGCAGTTCCTATGGTGAGCTGCAAATGCCACCTGGTGGCTCTCTGGGCTGCAGAGGGAGGGTTCCAGGAGTAAATTTCTTTCCTCTGCTGAGTTCTGTTGGGATCAGTATATCTCCCCAGAGTATGTGGACTCCAGTGAACAGGAACTAGAAAGTACCAATGTTAGCCAGCTTCCATTTTTCATTTTACCACAAAGGCTTGGCCTAATCCACGTTCTTGATCAGTATGAACTTTTTAATTCTTTTCATCTGTCATGAACTACATTTCAACATATATTCTATACTTTTATAATACTCCCCATACAAATGTTGGCCTTTCACCCATTCCAACTAATCCAGACAAAAATAATACTCCATTTATTTTGCAGGTATTAATATTTTCTCACCAGTGGCAGGTGCATAGACAATGGTTGTAATAAACATACTGACTTTTTGGGTATATTGATACTTCGTGTCATAGGAGACTCAGAATAATGAAATGGATATGAGATTAATGGACAGAAACAAACTACAGTGTTGATAGCTTATGAGAAAATCTTGAGCATCTTTAGATAAATAAACACTGATATAAAAAAAGGCATTTTAAATGCCAGAGAATGTTAATTACTTACAGTTTAATGAGGAAATTAATTAAGGCACAGCATAAGTACAAAGTAAGAATGACTGTTGTTTTTCTCAGCAGATAATTGATAGCTTTGAAATACTGAGAAAAGCCTAGCTAGAGACACAAGGCCTGTGATTTCATATAGAGGTGAGTTGTGGGCATGTATTGAGGAGAAAGTTAACTTCAAAAGGAAATCAACAAGAAGAATTAGAAGCCATATGAAAAATGATACACATTTTAACAAATCTAAGAAGGAAGTCAGTGAATTATGTGATACATTCAGTGAAATCCCAGCGATGAAAGTAGGCTGAGTGGTCCAGTTGATGAAAGACCCTCCCAAAATCTTCCCAGAGTTTAGCTTCCTATTTTTTGACTTTGTTGCCAAGGGAAGTGGAAAAGATTGAGCACAATATAGGACATTAATTATCACCAATGGGAAAAATACATTCTTGGCTAAAAAAAAAAAGCGGGGGGGGGGGATAAAAAGGGGATAGTTGTGGGAAAAGCTTGGGATCAGGGAATCCGCAGCAGTATTTTGCATATCCTAAAGAGTGGGATGTCTTAAATATTTCAGATAGGAAGGGATCTCAGTGTGGTGGTCCTGCTCAGTATGATACCTAGAGATTTGTACTCTTTGCATTTGGCAAGCAAGCAGTAGGTTTCTTTCGCTGTATGTGGAAAGTGTATGTCTCATAAACTTTGTATTGTGATGTAAGAAAGTTTTGTTTTCAGTCAGATGTTTTCCTTTCTGTAGATGTATGCTATTTCTCCTGATTATAGTCAAACAGATAGAAGAAAAGGAATGGGAAACAACTAAGGGGAGCATCAGAGGCTACTTGTGAAAGAGTCTCAGAGATAGTTTATAACAAAATGATAAAAAGAATAAAACAACAAATTACAGTATTTTTCATGAATTACAGATTCATATCTGGAAAAAAAAAAAAAATTATTCATACTTTTACATACTGTGTATTCTGGTGCATCTCCAGGGGAGATCAAATTCATGTAAATGTAAATACATATAACAATTAATCATGGCCATTGGATTCAATACAAATTGACAGTGTAGCCCTACTTTGCAGTTCCACTTACATGTCCATTTATTTATTGTCAGTGGTATGTTAGTGAGTTAGTTTCCACGGGTCTTAAGTGGATATCATCACAGTGTCCACTTGCCGGTCAAACAAATCATTATCTATGCAACAGTTAGTTTCTATGTCTTCCTCCTTATAGCACACAGATGTTTGCTTCTTTGTTGTTTGTACTGATTTCACCAATGTTATTGCTCAGCTCTGAAGTTACTAGATTTCACTGACAAGCATCTAGATGAAAATTTCAATGGCTGTAGTATTTCCATGCTATATCAGGCCGCCCTAACTTTTGTTTGAGGCCATGCTGTCCCAAATCATGCACTTTCTTCATTCACTATTTTCAGTACTCTTTTGTGTTCTACTGAGAGGTACTAGCGGAATGTATAGTGCTAAATACTCCTTTCATTACTTATGTATTGCTGGTCACTGTAACATCAGGAGACTAAAGTACAGATACAGAAACGCAGCAGATACGGAAGACTCGTAATTCATAAACCAAAGATAAGCAAATAACAGAAGAAATGTAGACTGAGCTCCAACCTGAAGATAATGTGTCAGTTCTATGCTTGTGAGTTCTTTTACTGGAGTTTTGCATGTTATTTATACATTCAAGTTGGCATTTGGGGAAGGAGAGACGTGTTGATAAGTGAGAAAACAAACAAATGAAAACTGTTGGCGAAGTTTGAGAAGCCTCTGGGTCTGCTCCATGTATTCAGAACATCAGTACCATAACTTAGCAAATGGCAAAGCAAGTCCTGTCGTCCTGTTGGCAAAGCAACTACTGCCCTGGATATTATTATCCCTGGGCATATTTATACTGCAATCAGATGTGATTTATATTGATTAGTTCTGCAGATTAGTTGATGTAGTGAGCTCCAGTGCTGATGTCAACAAAGCTGTAATTATTTAGGGTTCACTTAAGGTTTTACCAGGGCCTCTGTGTATGTTCTTGGTTACTAAATCCTGAGTTATTAATGCTTAGCAACTGTTGACTTCTAACCAGATTAAAGTTACATGTACTGTAATTCTTAGTGGAAAGATGATATTGGGCAGTGTGTGCATATGTGTCAGGGCAGAGGGCTGAAGAAGGAGGATGTAAGCAGTATGGAGACAGAAAACTACAAAAATGAGTTTGAGGACAGAGGAGGCCTTGCCTTCACTATCTGGGAGTAACATTTAGTGTACTTTTATACCAGTGTAAGCATTCCATCAAGGTATGCTCACTGTTTTTCCATAAATGAGAAAACATCTTGTGTCCTCCATGTCCTTGGATAAACGGCTCTTTCTCCCTACATTTTTTAGAGTGAACTACAAAGTAACATCCTTGTATTTACACATTTTGGTGATGTGAATAGTGCAGAGGATATGCAAACAGCTGCTGGTCTTATTTGGAGGACTGAACATTTGCTTTTCACTGTATTGAACAGAAAGCAGTTTTCCACTGTCACAGGACTTGTCGTGATGGCATGATTTGCAGCACTGCAACAACACTGTGGTGGGCTGATCCCAGCCAGCAGCCAAACACCCACACAGCTGCTTGCTCATTCCCTTTCCTGCAGGACTGGGAGAAAATGGAAGGATGGTAGACTCAGGGTTCAAGATGACAACAGTTTGATGGGTAAAGCAAAAGCTGCATCTTCAAACAAAGCAGGAGTAGAAATTAATTCACTTCCCATTGGCAAGCTGGCGTCCAGCCACTCCCTAGAAAGCAGGGCCTTAACCCCCTTAATGGTTGCTTAGGAAGAGAAACACCATAACCATGTTTGTTCCCCTTCCTTCTCCTTTCTCTGAGCTTTAATTGCTGAGTGTGATGTCATATTGTGTAGAAGATATCTTTGGTGAGTTTGTGTCCTGGCTGCGACCCTTTCCATAAGAGGGAAAAGAGAAAGCCTTGACAGAGTTTGAGCACCATTTAGCAAGAGGCAAAACACTGGTGAGATATCAACCCTCCCTTGCCCATAAATGCAAAAGCATAGCACCATGTGGACTGGCATGAAGAAAGTTACCTTCATCCTAGCCAGATTCACCCAGTGCAAACTGAAGCTTCTTATGGGGTTTTTTTTTATTTATTTATTTTCTATTTTGTTTTGTTTTGTTGTGTTATATTTTTGATAACAAATAGAAATAGGATATGGCCAATGTTGGCAGTATGGAAAGCCCAAATACATTCTTCTGCTTCATATACTTTTTATATAGCCAGACTCTGCACCTGGGATGGGGCAGCCCTGCTTATATGTACAGACTGGGGGGCAAGAGCTGAGAGCAGCCCTATCAAAAGGGATCTGAGGGTTCTGGTTGGCAGCAAGTTGAATCTGAGCCAGCAGTGTGCCCTGGCAACCCAAAGGGACACCTGTACACTGGGGTGCCCCAGGCCCAGAACTGCCAGCCGGGTGAGGGGAGGATTGTTCTGGTCTGCTCTGTGCTGTGTGGCCTTACATGGAGCACTGGGTACATGTTTGAGTGCCACAACATAAGAAAATATCAGAGAGCATCTAAAGGAGGGCTTTAAGGTACACCTGATGTCAGGTGTACACTGGGATTTTTCAGCTCATAGCAGAAGAGGCTGAGAGGGGACCTCATGGCAGCCTGTAGTTCCTCATGAGGGGAGTGGATGGACAGGGCTGATCTCTGTTTTCTGGTGACCACAACAGGACCAGAGGGAATGGTATGGAGCTACATCAGAGGATCAGGTTGGGTGTTAGGAAAGGGCTCTGCACCAGGGAGTGGTTGTGAATGCCCCTTCCTGGAAGCATTCAAGGCCAGGCTGAATGGGGCTTTGAGCAACCTGGTCTAGAGGGAGGTGTCCCTGCCTATAGCAGGGGGGTTGGAACTAGATGATCTTAAAGTCCCTTCTAACCCGAACCACTCTGTGATTCTGAGACTGAATTTTTATACAGCTTGATAGGACAAGGGGAAATGGTTTTAAACTAAAAGAGATTTAGGTTAGGCATTAGGAGGAAATTCTTCACTCAGAGGGTGGTGAGACACTGGCATGGGCTGCCCAGAGAAACTATGGATGCCCCATCCCTGGACTCAAGGCCAGATTAGATGGGGCCCTGGGCAGTCTATCTGATGGGTGGAAGCACTGCCCATTGGAGGGGGGCTGGAATTAGATGAACTCTAGATGAAGTTCCCTTCCAACATAAGCCATTCTATGATTCCCTAAGGCAGTCGTCATGGCACCAAGCCTGCAGAATTCAAAAAGCATTTGGACAATGCTCTGACATAAGGTTTAAATTTTGGGTGGTCCTTTGTGGAGCCAGGATTGGGAGTCAGTGATCCTTGTGAGTCCCTTCCAACTCAGAATATTCTGTGGTTCTATGATTCTGTTCTATGATTCCATTTTCTTGACTTCACTTGACTTTTGACAGTCTCCATCACGCTCTTTCTGTTTTAATAAATATTTACACGTTTAACCTAATTGGAATAGCACCAACAGAAGAAACTAAAGAAAGATCAAGGCCAGAGCATCAGGATACTTTAAGCACTTGATCGGAGTGTGAGGAGCTTGCTGTCTCACAGCAGACCTGACCCAGATAAAGTAACAGCTGACAGCTCCTTTTGTGAGACTGAGCCAATGTCAAAATTAGCAAGTTCTTCTCAAGCAGATTTCCTCTCTCTGGCTGGAGAGGAAGCGTTCATCAGAGTTGATACATTCTCACAAGAAAATGTAGGCTTCAAAGTGTTGTTATTTTCTATTAGCAAAAAGAATTATTCCCTTGAGGAAGAAGTCTTGTAAAATTTCCTCAGGAAATCCAAGAAGACGGGAAGTATACAATAAGGCATATTCAGAAGTTAAGTTTTGCATAACAAACTGCAACTGTGAATTGTACAGCACAGGGAATAGCTCTGATCACATGCACTCATGTCCTGTGGGAGATGATTCCATATTTAAGAACTGTGGATGTGCTACTCAAGTTTAACTTGCTAAACACTTTCAGTATTAGAAACTGGTGGCTGGCAAGTCATTGATACATGCTGTTTTTCAGGGCGCTTTAGTTTTAGCTAAACACAGTCATGTCCTTCCTGTTAGATGTAAATACATAGTGCGTTTTCAGCAGATTTGGCATTTTGCTTTGGTCTGACTCAAAATAAAGTTTAACCAACTGAAGGTCTTGTATGAAAAGACTGCATAATTCAACTCAAATTAGCTTTTTGCTTAGAGTCCAGAGAATGAATACAAAAAGTTATATTACTTTCAAAATAAAGTCATTAGTAGTCATTAAAGCAGCAGTCGAATTCAGACGGCATTACAGCTGCATAAAAAAAAAAAAAAGGAACTGGAAATCAAACATTACTACTAATCACTGCCATTGTCCTGAAACAAGCACAAAAAGAGCAGAAATTAAGCACAGATTTAAACCCATTTGAAATCCCATTACTGGGAGACCACATTGCTAGAAATGCGAAGGTCTTATTCATGGATTTCTATAGAACAAAAACAGCTTTGCATTCTGAAACACTCACAAATGTCCTTAAGAGATACCAGAATGACAGCCTAGGAACCACATCCAATTACATGAGTGAATAATGGGTATGTGGAGGCAAAATTCCCAGTACCGTCTTGCTGATGTGACTTGACTCTGATGGAGTGTCACATGGAGAGCTGACAGGTTATTGTATTCCCCTTACCCTTTCATTTTGAGACAACAAAGAATAGGTAATTTTTTTTTTTTAGTGATGGACACTTCTCCTGTGGGAATTGACAGAGTTCTCTAATTCATTTTCAACCAATGAGTTTGCCACTACCAGCCTGGGCTTGATTTGAGCAATGCACCAGAAATGAAAATCTCAATTTTCAATTTGCAGCTCCCTGACCTTTCTGGTGGCCCTATTTATGGCTTTGAATAAACAAAGATAGGGAGAACTAAAATGGGCCCAAAAGCAATCACTTGTTTTCCTTTTGTAATGTGAGTTTGAAGAGTCTCCCACAAGCCTTTATTCTTCCTCCCCTAAAAGGAATCTCTTTAATGCAGCCATGGCTCAAATGCTGCTCATAAACTGTGACTGTATATAACATAGCAGCAAAAATAAATTATTTATGGATGTCCTAAACAGTTATTAAAGATTGCAGTGCAAAGATACCATGTTGAGGTAACAATAGTGTCCAAAATGCAGCCATTAATTCAATGATGCTGTAGTTTCCTGCATATTTTGTCTGTGACTACCAGACTGAAGCGATGGCCCTGAAACACCATTGGGTTACGGTAGCTTAGTGAAGGGTCATGTGTCTGTTGAGCCTTGGTAGCTGAACTTCTTTGCCCTGTTATACTATTAGCAAAAATGAGCCCAGGAATGTGCATAACATCAATGACTTTGGCTCTGTGAGGGTTTCCTGATATCAGTCAGAAATTCTAGTGAGCAAGGTGTGGAACCTATTTGGCATGTGTAACTCAGGTAGGACTAGCAGCATCTAAATGCAGAAGGAATTTTGGTCTTCCCTTTCAGTGCAGCAGCTGCAAACATAAATGCAGATAAGGAAGAGACCTGGATAAGTAACATCTTTTCTGAGAAAGAAAATGTTTGCATACAGCTTCTCAGTTCTTTTTTAACTAATCATGATAGTCTGGCTTCACATCACTTTGCTTTCAGCCCTCAGATGAGGAGGGGAGGTGAAGAACCCAGATCCCCAATATGCCTGTTAGTCCTGGCCATGACCTGATTCTCCCTCACCTTCATTTCTGTTTCCATCTTGCAGAAGTCTAAATAACCCAGGAGCAGCAGAGGTTGTAGCCAAATGTCACAACCAACAAACAGAAAGGTCCACCTCAGCCCTGGTATAATTGGTTGTAAAACGCAACGTGTCAGCATGTCTGTGTATGCTAAGTGAGCACAGAAATACTCCCTATATATTGCAGGGTTTTTAGAGCAACCAGGGAGGACCTGACGAGGCATGCACCCACTGTGTGCAGTGCTAAACAAATGCGTTAGTGAGAAAGCTCACCCTGTGGAAGCTGGCAGAAGCCTTTTCTTTGTTAAGTGCAACCTTTCTGAAGCTGGAACATTTAGGATCAGATTCAAACAAATCCCATCTATAGGTAAAAATAAGGGGGAAAAAAAAGATTTTCAATTGCTGAACACTGTTCTGGTGTTTTTTAAAGTTCCATTTTTTCAGCTTGAATGCATGTTGCTTCTGGTTTCCTTCAACTTATGAAAAATGTTTACACTGTAAGGAAATATTTTAAAAATACAGAAGTTTCTTTCATTTGAGACTAGAAAATTTTATTAATTTTGAATTGATTCTAAGCTGGAATTTTTTAATTTGCATTTGAAAATTGGTCTGGGAAGGGGAAACAGTTTCTTGGCTGTTTCCAATTACTTGCAGTTCTTCATTAAAGACTTTGAGATATAAACAACCAGAACAGAGCCTGTAGTGGAGAGCACACAAACGTGCAGAAGGTATTCAGGCAAGCCTTAACCAGTGACGTGTTATTTGCACTTAAGTAGTACTGTGGCTGAAGTGACAAATTAAAACGATCAGGAGAAAGAGAATAGAAAGTGAACTGGTTAAAGATGAGAAAGATGAAAGAAAGCAGGTGAGACAGCAACACTTCCATCACATGACCTCTGCAGGAATGAAGGGTAAAAATAACGACCAAGCACCTGGAAAAGACAGTAAGTTTCAGGGGATGTACTTGAGCTGCTGATCATTACTTTGGCAATATCCATGGGACAGTGAAAACACAGGACAAAGAAATGAGGCATCCTGATCCTTCAGTCTTTGCCTGCCAGTTGCTCCAGATCTATGGTTCTTTCTAGGAAGAAATCTTGTTTTGGTTATAGCTATTTTTAAGAGGAAAAAAATCCTCATTTAAAAGATGCTGGCATTCTATATCTGCTTAAATTGCCAAAAGAAGCTGCATATTACAGTTTATGTAATCATATTTACTAAATAAAAAGCCACAAGCTGTCAATCATACCACCCCAGCACTTCTGTGTTCACAGAAGTCCTCACCAAAATTGGCTCATGTAGGAATGAATATAGGAATGAATACATTTCAGCCCTCCCTCTGCTCTCCTTTCAACCCTACACATAGAGGAAAACCCATACTGCCATCTCTGGTAATGTAGAGCTTCGTCATCTAATGTCAAAAGGCCTTATTAAGGGTTTTCACAGCTGAAGATACTGATAGCTAATTTCAGTTTTCAGTGGAAGTGCTGAGTTTGCCCTCACATCCCAGCAGCCAAAGGTTTTTTGTACTAAATGTTTCCCACGCTGGTAAACTGTGATGGTTCCACCCTGATGGGCAGCTGAACTCCACCACACTGTGCTCGCACTCTCTCTCCTCAAAGGAAAAGTGGGAAAAAATATGATGAAGAGCTGAAGGGTTGAGATAAGGACCCTATCTTCATTGGAAAAACAGAGTCAATGTAGGGAGATTAATGTTATTTATTACCTATAACTGACAGGCTAGAGAACTGAATGCAAACCTAAGTCACCTTCTCACCATCCACTCTCTTCTACCTCCTCTCACAGTACTGCGGTCAGCCCATAATGCTTCATCTCTGCCCCTGCTCCACATGGGATTCCTCCCACTGGATGCCATCATTCCCCAGCTGATTGCACCTTCCCACACACTGCAGCTTTCCCAGCCCTCCTGCCCCACTGCAGGCCGCTGTCCTTGGGTTGCAGCTCTTGTGGGGGTATCCATGGGCTGCGGCCTTCAAGCCTCATCCACTGCTGCACTGCAGGCTCCTCTGTGGCTGTACAGGGAGATCTGCTCTGCATAGCGCCCGTGGGCTACAGCCTGCTCCTCTGTTGGGCTGCAGGGAAATTCTCCTCTGTGCCTGGAGCTCCTCCTGCCCCTTAGCACTGATCTTGGTGCCTGCAGAGCTACTTCTCTCCCAGAACTGCTGTTGCACAGCAGTTTTCTTTTCCTCAAATCTGCTCTCTCAAGAGCACGCTCAGCATCGCATGGCTCAGCAAGACTAATTCTTGTATCTGCAGTGGTTTCTCTCTAAATGTCCATTGCATCTTCTATGCATACACAGATGATAAAACAAGTTCATTAAATACTGATATCCATCCATTGCAACAAAGACCCTGTATTTTCATATCACAAACCAGGAAAATGCAGGGATGTTTTTTTGCTAAGAGAGTTATAGGCCAAATTTTGTGACTTGTACATTCCTCTCTCACATCTGGACCTTCGCTGGAGTCCTACACTTCATCCTAGCATTCTTCCTCACTTTGGTCTCTTTAAAGTATGTTTTCTTTTCCATTTCTATTCAATTTCTTGAGGCTTTTTAATAAACTCAATAAGCCCTTCACCTGTCTGACACAGCAGTGAAGCCTTAACAGCTGTGCCAAATCATCCAAACTGTGGTCCTGACCTCCATCTTCTATTTACTCTCTGCAAATGCTCAAGAAATGCTTCTTGGACTTACTCAGGTGCCCACAGTGGAGGCAAATGTAAGTCTTTCCAAGAGCTCTCATAACGGGTGGAAGACAAGTGCATGTGAAAGGCAGTAGTTGCATTTTACTAGGGGTAAGAAAAAATAAAAGGATGGATTTTCAAGAACCGTATCAGGAAGAGCTGCAGATTTTTTGAAGGTATCCAGATGACTTGGGCTCAGAGAATAAGGATCTTTATTCACAGCTATTAACTGGTACCTTGTTGAAGTTTCTTACTTTTCTATATATACAAGATTTGACATTTCTCTCACAGTTCCTGAAAAGCAGTAAAGGGAAATGGCTCCTTCAGGATTTTGACACAGCCTTCCAGCTGTGAAAAATCAGGTAAGAAAGGGTTTTTAGGAATTTTCTAGGCTGTTTGAAGTGCATGATCACACAGAGCTGTGTCTGAACAAAGGGTGTTATCCCTGGCTCTCTCTCTTTGCTTGCAGACATTTGTAAATTTTGATAAAGAGATACAGTTATTCAACTGAGTTAGTCATTTAAACTCCAGAATGACTGAAAAATGAACCTTCTCTAATGCTCCACAGCATCATCCCATACCTTTTTGCATTTATTGGTTGAAGATGGGCAGAGAAGACAGAAAGGAATTTGCAGATCTCTGGAGTAACAGGGATAAGGCAGCTCAGAAGGCACCTTGCAAGGAGCAAAATGAATCTGGCTGACTCGGAAAAGGCTGCAGTGGGGAACCAAAGACTTTCAGGGTGACCACCGCGATATCGCTAAGACAGCCCAGGTTTTGTGGATGATTTTCAGCTGCCAAAAGCCAGGAGGAGGGAATTGGTGCTGCCAAGACTAAGATGACCCCTGACAGTTTCTGTGATCCCCTGCAATATATTTCATTTTACGCTTTTTCAGAGATAAGACCGCAGGGATGCTGCCAGCTTCCTCTCGTTGATTTAATAGGCTGTGTGCCTGGCTAGTTTCTCTGACAGCTGAAGCCTAGTTTCACAGTCCTGCTCTCTGGCACTGTGTTACATAAAAGAGGACAGATTTGATGAAAGCAAGAGACCGGGAATTCCTCAGTCCTGTTCTTCTGGGGGTGGCGGGGGAGGACTGATTGTTTGGTTTGAGCAGTCTTGTTAGTAGCCTGAGCTAACTAAAATGCCAGGATTCTTCAATATTTATTAGAGTAATATATAGGAGAAATGTGTTTGTGTTTCGGAAGTCAAACAAGTTGTGTCTCTTGGGCACAACTAAATATGAATAATGAATTCTCTGAGTTATGAAATGGGCAGATGAGAATATTAAGGAAAAAATAATAAAAAATACAAAAACAAAGCAGAGAACTACATCATGCCTCTAGAAAAACCCATACCATGAAGCCATTTACATTTCTGGCATCTGTGTCTGAAAATGACATAGGCAAGCAACAAAAATATACAGGGAATAGTGAAAAGGATGATGAAAGATTTAGAACGGCTTCACAATGATAAAATACTAAACAGATTGATTCCCCAGTTTGAAAAAGAGATGTTTGAAGCGGGGATATGACAGATGTCTACACAATTATAAATGATACAGATAAAGTGAATAGGGATCAATGATGCATTATTCTCCACCACAGAAGAACTAGGGGCGCCTAATGAAGTTATTGGGCATCCTGATAAACAAACAAAAAGGAAATTCTTTTTCAAATAGTGCATAATTAAATTGTGAGGTGCATTGGCACAGGATGCAGTGCAGGCTATCAGTATAAATGGGCTCAGAGAAGATTAGATGAATCCCATAGAGGATAGATCCACTGGTGGCTATTAAAAACACTGGTCTAGAATAAAATTCCATTTCAGAATGTCCTGTAAGTGCTGATTGCAGGAAGTTGGAAGGGTTTTCTAGGCAATCTGTGTATGTGCCCTGTTCTTGTGCTGTTTTCTGTAGCATCCACTTTGGGCTAGTACTGGAGCCAGCTTCTGGGGTCAATGGGTCTTTGCTGAATCCATCAGAGACACTTAGAAATGTAAGAAAAAAATAGGAACAACAGAAAAAAAAATGAGGCAGTGATGAGAAAAATGGAAGAACTTAAATAATGAATTCTTCTTACTGTTACTGCTTTTCACACAGGTCTCTTCCAAAGAAAACCTCAATAACTTTAAATAGCCTAATATTATCTTTATTCTTTACGTCAATTAGAAGTATTTATGTGTATTTCCTGCTTACCAGTGTGCTATCAAATTGATGCATAAGAGTATTCTACTATTTGACAGTAGTGCCGTATGGGCTGCATCTTTAGCAGTCAATAAAATGGCTGCAAGACAGAGGCCCAGGAAATAGGAGTTTGATTATTTATAATGTTTGTTAGACCTCTGTCTTAGTTTTGACCTTGGACAACTAATTTACAATCTCCCAAATAATTCCCATGCTTGACTGGAGAGTTAGTATGGGCAAGAGAGCATTCCCAAAACCAGTTTGGATGGAGTTCTGGAATATGTGACAAGACCATGCCGGCTGGCATCATGGCCAGAGAATGGGCCTTCCCCATGCCTAACTTACTACATACATGTTATAGCATTGATTAGATGTGAACTCTTATAGACTAGTCTGGAAGAGGCTTGCCACAAGTGACTACAGCCACCCGGAGATGGTCCAAGCTAGTCCAATTAGTCATCTTCCAGGAGATAACATAACAAAGGAAAATCCATGGAAGCATTTATCCTAGGTTGTTAGCATAATTACAGTTCTCAGTGATACATACCCTCTAGCTGACTGTGAATGTCTTTGGTTAGGATCAAAGGGCACCTATAAGAAATGCTTTAATTGGATAGCAGACAAGTGGATTTTGAGTTACAGCAGGTATCTTTTCTAGGTATCTAGGTATCTCTAGTCTAACAGAGGTGATTTGGTTTTCTGTGATTGTGGAGTGTTATGGTGCAAGTCCTCTATTCGTACTCTGGATGCATTTTATGCTTGGTTATTATGTGATCAAATGAAGTTGCACCTGCTGTTTAATCCAGACATTTTAGTGCTTCTGTTTTCTGTCATGCATTGTCACAGTTAATATGCCAGGTGCTGCTTTAAAACAGAAATAAAAGAACAGTTACAATAGGGAGCTTACCGGCGGAAAGAAAAGCACATAGAAAAAAAGATCAGTGGGAGGTCCAGGGAAGGCCAATAACAAATTAAAATCCAATAAATGGAGAAGTTCAATATAGGTTGTAGTTGTAGTTCTGCCTTACTCTCATATAGAGATGGAGTAGGCAGTTAATTGACTATAAGTCTTGCTGATATGATTCTTTTTAACTAGGTGAGCAGCCAACTCATTGAGACTGATGTCTCTTCTGGGGATGGAAGGGTTATGGAAGAAGAATATTTTGGAGATGAAAACAGCATGCTGGTTTAGTGAGGGCAGAATGAATGCATAAGAAATGAGGGCCAATATGGAGACATGTTTTGGTGCAAGACTTGGGAGGTGAAGAAGAATTATTTAAACTAATACAGCAGTCTTAGAGAGCAGATTGAAAGGTTAAAACTGAGATGATAAAATCTGGTAGATGGACAAGGCTGAAGAAAAGAAGTGATAGCAGATGGCTTCTGTGCAATGCTTGTCAAAATACTCACTTAGAACACAGGAAAATGGGAAGGAACAAGATAGAAGAGACAATACCTTTGTTAGCTCATACAGAAATTTCACCTTCCTGACCCAAAACTCCAAGTAATATCCTACTGACCTACAGTCATGTACCAAGCACAGCTCAGGCACAATGAAAAATTGACCCCGAGAGATCAACTGCATCTCCTTTACCCACATCTAACGTGAATGTAATTCTATGGCCTTCAGCAGTTTTATTTTGGACATACATTGTACTTCAATCTATTCTCTAGACACACACACACACACACACACACACACAAAAAAAAAAAAAAAAAAAAAAAGAAAAGCAGATAGAAGAACCTAAGGCTACCTTTGTGCTTGATAACTCATCAGAAACACGCTGCACCGCAATGGCACTCAGTCATCCCCAACACACTCCCTTGCAGTCTATGCCAATGAGCACTTCCCCAGGCCATGTCTCCTTAGTAGGTGAGGAAAAGCTGGAGCCAAGGCACATTCCTAACAGAGAGACAGCCTTTTCTGAGGACAAAAGCTGATCTCAGGCACTGACCCATTTCATTTCTCGCTGTAGTTGTAGCAGCCTCAGGGTTGAATGCACAGTCTGGATCCGTCAGGCTTCCAGCTCTGCCATGTCTCCTGATATTTTGAAGCTTAAGTCGAGAGCTGCAGCTGTGAAAGCTTCCTATCACAGTCTCAAGTGTTGTCTGCAGTGTTGCACTGGGATGCAAGACAAATCCATCAGGGTTTTCAGAAAGAAAAGGCGATATTAGATGTAAATGACAGTTTGTGCTCTCTTCTTTATGCAGATCACAGCATCATTTGACTATACATTCAGCTTTCACAGAAGCAAATGTCTCTGCATTTTTAAAGCCTATCATTTTTGTCACTCTTGTGAGCTCTATTCAGAGTGAAGACATTTCCTACTATTTTTTCAGTTTCAGTTTCAGAGACAGTTTTTTGATGCAGATGGTGTACATGTAGAAGGGATTTTAGCTAGTAATTGTGTTCCTGGTCTGAGCTGTGTGCTCTTTACATTGTCTGAAACTGTAAATTGTAAATCATCCCAATTTTGTAATCTCATCATTCTTTGCAATATATTGTCAGTCAAGACACTCCATAGTATGACTACCATTTTCTTATATGTGGTGTAAAACTTTCTATCAGCAGAGCCACCTGGAGCAATAGACAAGCTGAAATACTACTGATCTGTGACATAGAAGGGGTGAATGAAATAAAATGAATGTATACATTTTATGACACATGAATTTTAGCACGCAGGAGAATTTTGTGATAACCTGCCTGGATTCACTGCCATGACATGTGAAGGTTACTGTGGTGCCCATGAGTGAAAGTTACGCTTTTCATTTCCATAGTCTATAATAAAAATTGTATTTCCTAGGAAAAACAGTAAGCTGAACAAAGACCATGTATGTCTGTTGTTGAAGGAATAATATGTTGAATGTACATGTTGAAGGAGTAAATGTTGAAGTACAGATCAGCCTCACACAAACATTATCTTTGTAATAGTGAGAGCCAGAGACTTTAGATTAATTTATGCTTCATAAGAGCAGAATACAAAAATTAAATCTCTTCAAGGGCTGAAGGTACTGCCTTTTGAGAAGATAGTTTAAATATCAAATTAGTGATGTGAATAGATACAGTCATAAAATATAAAGAAATAAGAAGTCTTCAGTTTAGGACTTACTTCCAGTTTAGGAAATAAGCTTATCACTGTGAGCTACTCAAATCCGTCATGCAGATTCATAAATCTTAGTATATTACAAGGGAAGTCTAAGTTCCTTTGAGACATTCAGGATAGTCCTTCTTCAAAAAAAGAATACAACTTTTTTGCTGGATGGAAATTCTAACTTTTTTTATGTTCTCTACAGGTTTTATTAGAGAGCAAGCTCACTGACATTAACAAATACGCTCATAGAGGATAGCTATGAAAAGAGACAAATTAGGATTACAATTCTACTGGATAACTGAGATGGAAAGAGAATAACTTAATTGTCCAAATTTACGTAGAAATGTTATTGCTGAGACATAATCTGAGTTACAGATTTACTTCATGACCTTTCATTTTGCAAAGGAAATTTCCTCTCTCCCATTTTTTTTTTTCCTCAAACACATAAAACCCATAAATGTCTATTCCAGTTTATCCTATCCCTAAAATTTTAGTCTAGACTTCTTAGAATCATAGAATGGCCTAAGTTGGAAGGGAAGTTAAAATCACCTAGTTCCAGTCTCCTGTCGTGGTCAGGGTTGCTACCCACCAGCTCAGGCTGCCCAGGCCCCCATCTAACCTGGTCTTGAGCACCTCCAGGGATGGGGCATTCACAATTTCTCTGCACAACCTGTTCCTCTGCCTCGCCACACTCTGAGTAAAGAATTTCTCCCTGACATTTAACCTTGACCTATCTCTATATGCCCATTTAAAATGTTGGTTTGCTTACTGTAGACTTGAAACGTATTTCTGAGGATAATGCTGACAACTTACATGGGGAAAAATAATGTTATGCATTTATTTTCTTCAGATCATTCTATAAGTGTTTCTGAATGCATGTACATGACGTAACTTGGAAATGAATCCAAAATTATTCTTTTTCAAGAAATACAAAATTACTCTTTCAACATGAAGCTTCTTTATTGTGAAGCTATAAGTGTAATCTAGTTATTTACACGAATTTAAAGAATCCTCCAGAATATTTTTAGTTTTAACTTTCATTTGCTTTGTTACCCTTGTGCAGCCAAATCAGAGGATAGGCATATGAGTTATACAATATAGCCAGATCATGTGAGCAAAGTCTCCATGGAAACTGCCTAATTTGTGCTTTTATTTAATTAGTGTTGTCCATTACATCTCCAAATGAAGTTTAATTTGAATTCATATGCCAGTCATTTTAAAATTAGGTATGACTTTTTATCCATCACATAACAAGATCTCTAGTAGAATGCATTTTAGCCGAGTGAGTTTATTTAACTAGTGAATGTATAAACAAGATGTTTGTTTGACAGATCAGCTTTTCCAACTTTCTTAATATCATCAGGATTTGCTTTCAATGCAATATCTATACATCCCATTGGTATCTACTGTATATTCTTAACCTCAGGAATTGTCTAAACCAGGAACAGTATTTTGAGTATCTGCATGAATGTGTTCACTCATTTTGCTGGCTGTGATATAACTGCTAAGAAATCTTAGTACAAATAAAAGTCCACAACCAAGAAGTATACAAAATGCATTTATTTGTTAAATGGAGCAATAAAATGTGCAAAATGCTGTGTCTTATAAGCTGAACCACAAAAACTGATGTGTGTGAGGACTGAGGTACGTTTTAGAAAAGTTAGAGTTGGTTCCAACTTGCTACATTGTTTGCCTGAAAGTTAAGAATCATCAGTCCTCAGTCGTGCACAACCCAAACAAGATCTGCAATACCTGATTTTGCCTGTCTCTGAAGAATTGCTGTTGAACACATAGCAATGGACTATGATGTGCTCCATTGTTTCACCCTTTTGAAGTGTCTGTACTTGTAACACAGGCAGTTCACAGTACAATGGAAGGCTGCTTGTACTCAAATGGCTTTCATCTAGCTGAGATACCAGGAAATATGAATAGTGGGGCAAAAGCATTAAAATCGGAGCTCCAAATTGCAGAACTGAACTGGTGGTGAATGAAAGGTAGAATAAGTGGCCAGAGAATCATGAGTGACGTTACCATCATCCGAGCTGGGAGGTACTAATGGTACAGCTGGAGGACTGACAACAGTCATCCTTCCTGAAATAAATATATATTTAAAAGAAAAAGAAAAAAAAATAAAATAAAATAAAACACCAAAAATCACCAACAAAAGCAACCCAACAGAAACATAACAGCAAAAGAATTCGGTGTGACTACGCAAAGTTGAAAAGAACAACGTAAGAGATGTTTAAAAGGTACTTATGAATATTATGACCTTAGTGATGTGAAAAAGTCTGGCAATCCTTTTTTTCCTTAAAGTTTAAAAACCACTAGAACGAGTGGCAAAAAAAAAAAGGAAAAAAAAAAAGAGTAAATACTGCAGGTTACAGCACATGAACAGAGATACTGCATGGTAAGAGGTATCACTGGGATGTGAAAACCAGCGGAGAGTGTATGTCTGGGTATGTAGAAATATCAGCACTGTTAAATAGCTACTTTGTTTCTGTCTTTTCAGAAGACGAGGGTGGCGATCTGCTCAAGTCGAGCTTCAGTTTTCCAGGGACGCCAGAGGAGGAGATAGGTACAGATGTCATCTCTCAGATAACTTGCTCTGCTTGTGCGCCCCGAGGCTGGGTGCAGCCATGGGGGGAGGCAGGAGGCTGCTCTGTGGCACAGAGCCACAAAGCCCACAGCGAGCACGGCACCACACGTGTTCATGAGAGTGGCCTCAAACCTCTCAGCCCAGTCCTTCCAGGGATTTCTCACCTGCTACATCAGGTTAGAGAATCTAAAGCAGAAAAACGTCAGATCTGAGTAGCATCTGGCAGCCGACAATTCAAGAGAAGGCGTTCAAGGAAATTATCAGCTTTCCTTCTTTTGTCGTTTTCTTTTTATCTCTACCCTCCAGACAACATAATAATTACAGAAAGAGTTTTTAATGTCACCTCTTGAATTTAAAAAATAACAGCAGCAAAAAGAAATCAGAAACCCATAGAGCTCATGATTGAAATCATGATGCATCCCAAAGCTATTAGTAAAACACCCCACTGGCTTCAGTGTGTCCAGAAAAATACTTCTTATGTGGTGAAAAATGGAGTTTTTGTTCCCAGAATTTCATTCAGATTGTCACTGTTTTATGTGCAATTACTTTCTGTGGTTATTTTTGGAATAGAAATATGGAAAGTGTTTTTTGTGTGTTTGCTAGTTAAAGCTCCCTTTATTCAGAATGAGCACACATTTTAGAGCATAGTAGTTTTTCTCTTGTTATGCTTATGTTCGTATTAATACATTACAACAGTTTATTTTGTGTATTTTGATATTTTTTGTATTTGAAAGCAGTGGTATAAGCCTCAGTGCTGCATGTTGATAGGAAGATAAGTCATAGATGCTATGTTAAGGGGAAAAAAAAAACACCTGTTCGAACAAAAAGCAAGAAGTCAGGCAGGGAAAACCATTATGTTCAAATAAACTCTTAGAATGGGATTTTCTGAAACACTACGTCACCATGACTCTGTTACACTCAAGTCAGGGTTTTCTGTAAACCTTCAGTGTAAAGATATTCCTAGTGGTCTTGTTTATGCACTTAATATGGAAAAAATAAGAGACAAAAAATTTTTGGATTTCATTCCGGAGATTAGACTGAAGTATACGTTAAGGAAGACACTAGGAATCCTTTAGTTTAGTTTCTCTGTTTCTGCCTAAATTATAATTGTGTAGGAGAGAAGATGTAATTAAATGCAAGGCTCCATAGGAATCTCACAGGTGAATCCTATTGATAAATCATGAAAAGAAGGACATCTCTAGGTGTTAATGGATATTTATTTATTTTTGCCCTGCTGCCCTATTTCACAGCACATCGGAAGGAGTTCAGAAATCTTGGGTCAGAATTCATTGTATCTAACAGCTGGAAAGTAAGTTCAGATGTAGATGTCTAAACTAAACTAGATATCTGGATTTCCTTTAGAACCAATGAAGAGTGATAGACTTTTCTAGGATGTAGGAAATCGGACCTATTTTAGAAGTTAGGATGAGATGAATCATGCCCTAGAAGTATGTCAAAACTGTTCTCCTTCCCATCTGGTTGAGAAACTGAACTGAATAATTTCTAAAGTCAGAGCAAATGACATACAAGTCAGTAATATTAAATGTTAGGTGTCTACAGGAGTAAGGAGCTTCATATGAAGTAGATTATCAAGAATTAACACAAAGAGATATACTAAACTGATCAATCATCTAGCACCCTGTAGCAGAAATACTAAATCATGGCCCGAACCACTGATTGAGCACCTGGTAGGAAGGCAGGGCTAACTCAGGGGAGCTCAGGTGCATGCAATGTGCCTGAGTGACCAGAAGGGGTGGAACCAAGATCCAACCCTTTCCTGACCTTATTTGAGGGTTGGCAGTAGATACAGGGGAATCTCTTCTTGGAGCTCTCTGCCTACTTGTGGCCTTCCGAAGGTGAGCAGCTCTTTTACTTCTTTTCTATGTCTACAGCTGTTGTGTTTGGGCTTCTAATTTGCTGCAGCCAAAGACTTTGCCACCCCACTGTTATTGTGGTACTTTCCACCCCATTATGGCATTACAGGCCCCAGTTATGAAGAAGGTGGGGGTGAATCAATACAAATCATGAAAAGGGAAGTAAAGAACAAGAATAAAGTCTCAACTGTTCTACCAAAAGAAACTAAACTGCTATAGAAAACTTCAGCTATTTCTGGCTGGAGGACAGAAAAATAATTCTATAATCAAGGGAAGATCTCTCCTTGCTTCTAAATTTTGAGCCCCTTTTGGAGCCCTCCGTAGGTACCAAAATTTCCTAGATAACGAATGGAAAGAGGCATATGCCCATAGGATTTCTAGAAGGAAATCCTGCTCTCCTCACTCAACTGTGAAACTGTAGATTTCCAAAGCAGGTAGACCAGATCAATCAGATGCATAAAACCGTACGTCCTATTCTCCTTTACAGAGAACCTCTGCTTAAAAAAAAAAAAAAAAAAAAAAAAAAAAAAAGCAGACTATGGATGGTAGAAATTGTGAGGACTTCTATGAAAGCTTTTGAACGTTAGCAAAGTTCTGTATAAATAAGACTAGCCATGCTGTTGATAAACACTTTTGCAGACAGCTGGGACATAGTTGTCTGTCTGTCTCTTGGTGTTGTTACCTGAACATTTGAATTCAAACCCATTATGTGAACATAAATTAGAGCCCAAGCTGCAAACTATTAGAGCTTTCTCAGCCTCCACTTTTTCTTGCTGTTATGCATGTATAAAGATAAGCACTCATCAGAGAGAAGTCTGCATGTGGGTGGTTACTCTAGTCGTTGAGCTATGGATCTAGTCCCTCTCTCTTTATCCTAGTGGCTATTTAATTTTTTTTGTATGAACATCCTCTATCTGAAGGACTGCTTGAGGCACCTATTCCTCAAAAAAAATAAATAAAAAGGGCTTCCCTCGAGAAGTACAGTAATTGTCCCATGTCAAGACAGAAGAGAGACAGTATTAGTTACGATAGCCCTAAGTGCAGGATCATTTGTTATTTTAGACTCTCATACCTGCTCACTGTCCCAAGCAGCTTCAAGTTACAGTCTCACTGGTACTGAAAGATCTCTGGCTTCAGGCCCTTATTTGTAAAATGGATTTAATGTTTCCTACTGAGGTTTCTGGGCTTTGGTGGGAATTAATTCATGTTTGCATAGTATTTCACCAGAGTGAAAGTGCTGAATAATCACTAAATAATATTAATACAATGATCCCCTGCCTTAATTGGGAAAAGGTATCAAGGGATGGGGCTGATCTCAACTGTTACATTATTGATTCTGTAAAAGAGCTCATTAGTTAATGCAGACAGAAATGCGTTGGATTCTTTTAAAAGAGCTTGCCCAAGCATTCACAGTCTTTTCTCAAGAAACATTTCAGAGCTTTCCCATTGCCATTTTTTTTTTAATAGAGATCATGGTAAGCATTTGCATGACTTCGAGTTTACACACACACACCAAAAATTCGGAGAGAAGCAATCTGATAAAGGTAGTGGGACACAATAAAAGGAGCAGAAGATCTGGCATGCATGGTCTCAAGCTGCTTACTCTGAGTCACTGAGCATACAAGCTGGATTTCTTCCAGTTCCAAGCTTTATTCCATCCAGTAGTTACACAATCTGAACAACATTATGAATAGAATTACTCTTCTGTACAAACCTAAAGCGTTCACAATCGTCCCCCTCAGGCATGTGCGGAGTAAAGCAACTATTCACTTTGGGTGTGTCAAAAACAAATAGCACAATTTTTAGCAAGAAACATATGGAAAATGAGCTATGTTTAAATATGGCATTCAGTTGGGGGGGGAAAAACACTTGAATATAGAAGTTAAGATGATTTTTTCTTCAAATACAGATTTTAATAGATGCATGCAGCAAAGAGGGAAAAGAGATTATTGAAAAAACGTTTTGACTCCTTTCATGGGCAAGAAAGGCATTTATTTTACCATAGTTAAACACTTAGCAGCTCCCAATGTTTTACACAGAAAGAAAATTTGCATTAAATTTTTTGTTTCAATAAATTTCTGTTTTGTCATCAAGAAAGGGTAGGATATCAAGTTGATGTTAAGAAAAAGGTTAAAACTTGTATCTGTGGCTTGCAATTGCTAATAATGCTCTTAATCTACCCCAAATGCAAAGAAAAATACAAGGGAGTTTAAAGGGCAGGTTAGAAGACTGTATTTTTTGTTTCACAGTAGTTGCAGTCATGCTTTTGATTAATTTCTGTGGTTCAAGTGCAAGGCAGTAACTCATAGTTATTCAATCACTTTTGATTGCATGATCATGCCTTTATGACCTTATATGCTGAAAGGAAAAAAAGGATATAGCCGTTTGTGAAGCAAACAAACAAAAAAGAGAAGCCTGACTTTCAAGTATGTTTGTCTTTCCACCTAATTATCCAGCCTTCCTTAGTGTAGTCAGTGTCGATTGTGTTTAAGTCTCCATCATACTTCTAAATAATTCCATTTCAGATCCTTGCTTTTTCTGCACCTTGAAGTTGTAGTGCACTGCAGAAATTTGTAGATGTGACGAAATTTGTCAGAAAACAAATTTTGAACTTTAATTACCTTATAGTTATGTTTGAGGGTTGATTTGTTTCCACTCATAGAACAGAATCATATCCTACATCCTCAGCATCATATAAAATCTTGCTAACTATTCTGCATTTTAACTGTAGGCTGTTGGCGACAAATGCTTACAAACAACCTACAGACCAGAAGCTGTCTGTAAAAACTAAACACCTCATAACATTAGATAACTCTGCAAAAATCTTATTAGGCCCGAGGTCGATTCACAAACACGAAAAGATCTTTGTAAGGATGTAAGATTAATCAAATGGGTTATTTGCTATGAATTATTCATCCATTTCTACCACTGAATACAAAGGGGGTTACATTTGTTACTTTGTCAAAAAGGACAATATTTTTTGTCTAAATGAGTCATGTATTCAGACAGGGCTGGCTGGATGAAAAGGCTGTAAAGTTCAGTAGCCAAGGAAATATATTTTTCCATACAGAAACTTTGTGCCATTGTTAGACCACTTCTGAAATACTAATTCCAGTATCGGCTCTGGAACAAGTGAAAGAACTTTCCAAGGAAAAGAGAGAGGACATGGAAAGAAGGTGAAACAGCTTTAGTTATGCTTCACACTTGGGCTGTAGGATGTTAGAGAAAAGTTCCTCCTTTGCTCTTCGGCATGCCCTCGTGACTCCTCTAACACCTGGATACATGGCTGATGCTTAGCACTCACTTTCATATGGGCAGTAGAATGGCTCCAATGGAGATGAGGGACTGACTCATTTCAATGCTTTGCCATGCTTGCCTTCTCTGCTATGGGTCTTCATTGTATTGTCTCCTTTTAACAGGATCAAACCTACAGCCTTTGAAATATATTGCCACGATGGGCGGCTTCAATTATGTAAAAGTCACCATGCTCTGCCTTCATGCTCATTACAGGCTGCTCAGACTCTGTCTGGAGGACAGTTCAGACTGGCAAAGCTGGGATGGTGTACATACTTCCAGCATGGATGTTCATAGCCAAGGCAGTCTCACTGTGTCAGCCACCGATTCAGTGTGTCTTCATTCATAATGAGCTGTGACTGTAGCAGGATCAGCACCCCCAGATGTTGTTAATGCAGTCCAGACTTTCAGTAGAGAGTTCAGTTTTCACTTTTTACCACAACTTTCTTCTGCAATTCTATTTCATTTTTGTATTTTTTCTACAAAGTCATTTTTCTCTTTGTAAGAGCATAAGATGCCCTGTATCAGATTTGTCAGGGGTGTGTGGTACTTACACCACTACCTGGTCCCAGGAGCAGGGTTCACCTTTTGACCCATCATCTGGGCGCTAATGTTTGCAGGAAAAGACCATGAATGTTTTCATTGCTTCTCATGGACCCCAGGTACAGCTCAGCCAGACAGAAAAAGAAGCAGCACCCTGATTTGAAAAATTCCCAGTCTGAAGTTTATGGAAAGAGGGAGATTGTCTGCCTGTTACTATGGCAACATGTTTAAAAGGGAACGTGTCACCAGGCTGCTGTTTCTTCCTGCACCCCATAGGAAAATCAGGATGAGACCTCCTCCATCTCAGTGGGTTGAGTGGAGCAGAAAAGTTCACAATACAATGGCAAAACAGCAAGCAACAGCACCAAGGCGGTGCAGAAAAGAAGATAATGATGAACTCCTAAAAGTAAAAGAAATAATTGTTTTGGTCAGACCAAGGATGAAATGTTGAATTTTTTCGTGAATCAAAAGGCTGCAAAGAACTGATGCTGAAACAAACTACAAAATCAAATCATTTTATTCACTTCTGACAACTTAAAGATTTTATTGAATGCTTTAAAAACAAAATTAAAAGGTAATTTGAAGTCGAAGGGCATTTTAAATTGATCATATGTTCTCTGGCAATAATTGATGCTTCTGAGAATTAATGCTTAGGTTATTTCTTTCTCAAAAGCACACTCAACAAATTAAGTCTTTAATACATACCCATTTTTATGGAGTAACAAATATTTCTGTGTGGATATAGAAAAATAAGTTCTTGCAGTTTGCTTAGTATTACAGAGGCTGGTAAACGCCCTCTATCATGAATAGTCAGAAATAAAGTGCAAATTAAGAGGAATTTCAGAAACAATAAGAGAAAAAAAAGCTCAAAAATACCAACATTCTTTCTGTTGTTTTTCATCTAATAATCAATGAAATATATGTCTTACTAGAAAAGAAACCTCAGAGATTTGGTAGTTTGGTTCAGCTGAATAGTTGGTTCAACTGGTTTGGATCCATGGGATTAAATCTAGGTTCGACTGGCATCCATGGCAGGATTCCAGCAGAGCCAGTTTCACCCCTCCATTCCGTTCTCCTCCCAAATGGGGACCCTTCTGGGCTCCTTGTACAATTATTCCAGCTATTCCAGCATGAGTTGGGACTTCTGTGATACACGGTCTCAATTAGAGGTGATCCTCTTCAAGTGACAAGATTCATGGGTAAATTAAACAAGAACTTTTCCTAGCAAATGTTTAGGATTAATTTCAGCCTTTGTGGAGTTAATGGGAGATCTGTCGTTGCTATCAACGCAACAAGGATTTCTCAATTTTGTGCGTAGATTCTTCTATAAATCTTTGAGCTCTACTACCCAATTACTTTAGTTGTCTTTAATTGCTGAGGTACAGCAAAACGATTGTTAGAGTCTGATGAGAAAATGGCTGCACTTTTGGTGATAGTAAGGGAATCTGATTGTCTCTTGTATTTGACCTGATAGCTACAAGCAGCAACACTTTCTTCTTTGGGAAAAGACTCTATAAAGCCAGGTAGAAGAAGGATCAAAAGAAGTTTAGTAGTGTTAGGCTGGCTTTTCTGGTCTGTATTTGGAATCATTATTACCAGTTTTCTTAGAGCCGATTTTTAAATAATACTCACATAATGAAGCCAGATTGACTACATACTGCTGCATTTTTCCAGGCTACAGCATAATGCATACATATTGGTTAGTTTAGGTCAATTAAGTTCTGATATTTTATATTTTTGTCAACAGCTTTGCTAATCAGGCAGTCTGTGAGAAAATGTCAGTAATAAATCATTTTGTGACTTAATTCTGTTACAGTGCTGTTGTCAATGTGGATAGCGGTGGTGCACTTTGAGCCTGAAAAGCCCTGTGCAGAGCTGTATGTTACGTTCATATTAGTGCTATGACATCATACACTTCAAAGCAATGGAAATTAATTTTGCATCACCCCGAGGGCTCCCTGCTTCCCTCCACTTTAACCCCTGGAGCTTCTTGCAATTCCTGCATTGTCTCTCTGGGATTCCTGTCCTGTCCCTTGTTGTGATCTGGGAGAAATACTTTGCCTCATTTCCACCGTACAAGTCAAGGTACCCATTCTTCCACCTATAAGATGTGGGGATGATGTCACCATGCTTTCTTTCTTTCCACATTTCTCCTTTTTCACATATGTTCTCTGTGCTAAGAAGTCTGTTTTAACCGTGCTTCGGTGTGTGTCTGGTCGCAGCCTTTCCCAGTGATTGCTACTTTTTCCTCCATATCTAATACTAGGCCAGGCTGCCCGTAGCCCCATCCAACCTGGCCTTGAGTATTCAGCATCTCCCCCTCAATTCATCCACCTCCATCATATCAAAGACCCCATTTTCACTCACGGGCAGCATTACTGTGCGCACCATTCCTATTATCTCAGAAATAAATATTTTGTGATGTTAAATTGCCAATCTGCTAATCTCTGTTTGAAAGATGGATGGAGCCGAAGAGAATTGCTCTACTGAAAGATATAATTGGGTACCATCAAATATTTGTTCCACCTACAGATATCTGCGTCAGCGTTCAAAACTCCAAATGCAGTAAATAAATGGCATCACTCCATATGCTCCTTACTTCTCCCTTTGGGTTTTCTGACTTTGCTCCAAATTAGTACTTTCTGGTCACTGATGCTGTTTTAGGAATAAAATTTGCATGTCCATTTTTATCTAATACAGGAGTTATAAAAAACAGTTATCCTTGGACATTATTCATCATGTGGTTCCACTGAATTAGCTTGGGCTGTCAAATCATTTTCCATTTTTTAGCATTAGACATGTGCTTCAGATCACCTACCTTTAGATATTTATGATGTAGTTTTCTGCATCGGAATCTGTCACCTACAGTTTTCCCTGTAGTCAGCAGAGATAAATATGTATTTGAAGGATGGCATTCATCTGACATTTTTGAGACATATACTTCAGACTGAGATGAATCATACTGGTTTCTCACATTCCAAAATAAAACCACATCCAGATGGCCTATTTGCAGTAACCCTTGGCCCATGCTATTCCTGAAATCATATTTGTTTTTTGGTTGGAAAAGTCTGATTTACACTGTCCAAAACTACAATGGCGACAGTTTTACTTTGGACTGATAACCTCCTTGACTTCTTTTTAGTCTACTGGTATAAGCACTGCCATGTGTGCCTATCATAAAGAGCACTCAGGACACTGAATAGACAGACATTTATTTTTCAGGCTTCTGTCAGGTGCTTAAGTGTCAGAACAAGACAGGAATTCAAATGGAGCCCATGACTGTGTTTGTTTGATAGCCTTGGGCATTTCAGTGCTTGGCTTTATGTCCTCGGAACTGCCTGCTTCTCTGCCTTAAGTGCGCAGAGAGATTGGCTGCATAGACGACCTTGTTGTGATAGCCTTGATAGAGCTGATTATCTGTTTTTGAGGAAATGCTACCCCTCAAGCTTCAATATTTCAAGTAAGAAGCCTGAGGTGTTAGATGGGAATTTGTAGATAGGTAGTACTGCATGTGGTGCAAATGTATCAAGTCAATGTAACAGAAAATACAAGCCTTCTTCTAAAGCTGGAGGTTAAAGTCAGGTAATCACCCAATCTTTCCATTTTAATGTAGATTTTGTATAAGGTATTGTATTACGTAGGTTAGAAATCTCTTGAGATCAGAATAGCAGGTTAAGGCACTTCAGAGCGCTTCCTTGCACTTGGTGGGTTAGTCAGTCTTCACAGTCTCTGAAGATGTTCCTTTTCAAGGTTAGAATAAAGCCAAGAATAATGTCACAAGTTAACAAGGATACAGTATTGGTTACTGCAGTCCTTGGACAGACAAACCTCCAGCAAAAACATTTCATGTATGCATTCGTAATATCTGAGATATACTTAATTGATTAATTTACTTGCATTCATGATATTCAATATTTGTATTACCTACAGGCTAGTCTGTGAAGGTATTTTTTCTTAATACACCAAAGTACTAATTAAACTGCACAGTACAGCAGTCTGGTTTTCTATACCACATCTTTTCCAGAGTTAGATTAGGTATTCCTTTTCACATTGTGTTTTATTGGTTACACCATCCAAATGAGCTGCTTCTACTCCAATGAAAAAGGCAAAAATATTTCAGATGGGTAAGCAGCTTACCAAGAGGCTTAGAAGCTTAAAGCAATTTAAACTAATTTTGGAATAAAAAGAAGTATTTTGCAGAAAAATTTAAAAAAGCAAAAATCAGGCACCAGTTAGTATTTCCAGGTATTAATGTTCTGCTCCTGAAGCTTTCTTTCAGTGCATAACAGATAAAAAGATTTATACAAAAATAATCTGTGCAAAAATGCACTTGTTTTGAATGTCAGAGATTTCCAATGCTTTTCTATTGATTCCCTTTAGCAAAGAGCGATGTTCCAGGAACTCAGAGATGCACAACCTGGATTTTTCATTGTTTAAAGGTTTTTGACCCTTTTATCATAGCGCATTCATATTCAGTCTAATTCATCATTTCAAACAACATTCTTGGTCATTGCACCTTGCTTTTTCCCCTTGATGCTGACTGACATGAGGAAGAAGGTTGAATGCTTTAAAAACTGTGACCAGTCCCTGAAGACAGGGAAACTAACGTCTGCTTGGAATATGAGAGCAGCTGTTTTAGCATCAGAAAGTACAGAAGAATAACCAGGAGAGAAAAAAAAAAAATGCAGAGAAGTATAGAGCATACCAGAGAGAGAACTGCAGTAGATGGGAAAGGATACAGGGTCCTTGCATCTGTCAAGGTTAAAAGTTGACTTATATCTGTGCAGTAGTTTCTGGAAATAAGAGCTATAAGAGACTTTCAGGATTTGGGAATTACCAGATTCTCCCTGATTTACCAGTCTGTGCCTTGGTCTAGGTCCCACATAGTCTTTATGTGCTGGCCAAAGATCCGTTGAAGACAGTAAAAGATTCCATTTAGCTTTGAAGGAACCTAAAAACAGAAGGCATTGCTGTACCCACATGTATTTTTTTTCTGATTCCATTCATCCGACTACATGGGGTTATATTTGCTTGTTTTTCTGTCTCTCTTCAGTAACTTGGTTCTGACAGTGGCACTTTCTCTAAGGGACTAGACATTAGTACTCTCAATTACTTTGATATTTTTAGAGTATTATTGGATATCTCTGGCATTAGTTATTTTTTCATACAAAATTTTATGATCTTCCTCTATAAACATTTCAGGAGAAAAAAAACAACACACATGAATATTGTGGTGATGTAAGTTTTTGTGAATCAACTGAGCTGTGGGCATGGACCATAGGCACATTTCTAGTCCCCTCTAAATGCTTGAAAAGCATGTTAGCTTAATCGAATTTCAAGCTAGCACATTTTTCTTTGTATTTCTGGCAGGCTAAGAGCTAGCACATGGTCAATTACACTATGATCTGCTATCATACAGTAATTTGATCAGCCATAGCTCAACTGTTTCATTGAGCTCTGAAACAGACCTCCCCAAAAAACTTGAATGAATAGTGCAAGGCACGGGTGACTTGACATATATGTCTATAAGAAGGCAAAATTCTGAAAATTTTATGAGAGCTTATAAGAAAAAATAGTGGTGCCACCACAGTAGACATGGATGATGTCAATGCTCAAGTGCACTCTCAGCAAGTTTTCCGATGACACCAAGCTGAATGGTGTGGTTGACACATTAAAAGGAAGGGATGCCATCCAGAGGGACCTTGACAAAATTGAAGGGTGGGCCCATGTGAACCTAATGAGGTGCAACACAGCAAAGTGCAAGGTTTTGCACTTGGGCTGGAGAAATTCCTGATATGTATACAGACTGGGAGAAGAACTCCTTGAGAGTATCCTTGTGGAGAAGTACCTGGGTTTCCTGGTGGATGAAAAACTGAACATGAGCCATCAGTGTGCTCTTGCAGCTCAAAAGGTCAATGGTATCCTCAGCTCCATCAGAAGAGGGGTGACCAGCAGGGACAGAGAGGTGGTTGTTCCTCTATACTCTGCCCTTGTGAGGCCCCATCTGGAGTACTGCATCCAGGTCTGGGGTCCCCAGTACAGGAAAGATGTGGAGTTGTTGGTGAGGGTCCAGAGGAGAGCCACAAAGATGATCAGAGGGCTGGAGCACCTCTCCTACAAAGACAAGCTGAGGGAGCTGGGCTTGTTCAGTTTGGAGAAAAGAAGGCTGCAAGGAGACCTCATTGCAGTCTTCCAGTATTTACAAGGGGATTATAAACAGGAGGGGAATCAACTTTTTACACGGGTAGACAAAGGGGAATGGTTTTAAGCTCGAGGAGGGAAGGTTTAGATGATTGAATGTAAGGGGGAAGTTTGTTACAGAGAAAGTGGTGAGGTGCTGGAACAGGCTGCCCAGAGAGGCTGTGGGTACTCCATCCCTGGAGGTGTTCAAGACTAGGTTGGGTGAGGCCCAGGGCAACCTGGTCTAGTACCAGATCTGGAGGTTGGTGGCCCTGCCTGTGGCAGGTGGTGGGAACTTATGACCCTTGTGACCCCTTCCAACCCAAGCCTCCCCCTGGCAGATTAAAATGGGAAAAATACTTTTGGGAAATGCCCTTTTATTTAAGTTGTTAATTACTTTAATAATGCTTGTTAAATGCCTATAGCAGTTTCTAGCTGCTGTATTTCAAACAAAAACAAACAAACAAAAAAACAAAAACAGAAATTGCATGAGGCATATACAATAACATGTCTGTAGAAGCCATGTACAGAAAAATGTATTTTTTCTATAGTTACACTGAGCTTGAAACATAGGGAGCCATGAAGGATAGAAAAGCTGTTGTTACATTACCCACTGCAGGCCAGCAAATCAGGCTGGTCTGATCTCACATTCCTAGAGATATATCAGGATGAAAATGTTTGAAGCTTTCTGAGCTGTGTTAGATGGTGTATGAGGCCAAAAGAAGTCACCAAAAACTAGCAGTTCTGTTCTACAGAACATGTTTAAATGAGATCCCTCTTTTTGGCTCTTTCTTCTCTTTTGCATGTTTTTCTTTTGTTGTTGTAGTTCTTTTTCTTTTTTTTTTTTGTTTTTTTTGTGGGTTTTTTTTGTGGTTTGTTGTTTGTTTGTTTATTTTGTTTTGAAATGCATTGGCAGTTCATAGTGCAGGAGTTACCTTCTTTCACAGATGTTCAAGATATTAATGAAAAGGCTTGGGGAGGGCTCTTGCTGTTGTGTCTCAGTTTGATGGAGGAGTTTCCTTCCACCTCCCTTTGACTCATACAACTATGGAATGAAAACTAGCAAATCCACGGCCATTCTGGAAAACACTGCTTCTGTTCCAGTCCCCTTTTCCCCTTTCCTGCAAAAGGAAAATAGTAAGAGCAGTGCCTTCTTTGTCTCATGAGATTGTAAGAACTAATGCAGTAATTTCTGTCAGGTGCTTTGGAACCCCTTTACGAGAAGCACAGTCTAAGTTCAACATGTGAACCATTATTATTCCCTTGATAATGTTTGGTAATATGCTGGGTTAAGTGCCATTAATTACAGTGCTACTTATGTGGCTTAATCTCAGTACACTGTTATAACTTACTGCTTTGTCTATATATAGTTGAACTTTTAATTGGATAATCAAAATTATGTTATTTCCTTTTTATAACTTCATTTATGAGGGGTATTATAAGCTACATAGTATAACAGATTGAGTAATAAACAGTTACAAATTTTTATTTTAATGTGAAAAGCCAAAAAACTAAATTAAAAGGTTATAAAAACAAAATAGAAGCAGAAAAGGGATATATACACACAGGTATCAGTTTCATGCCATGATAAAATCTAAGGTAACTTTTGGACACAAGACCACCTTTGATTTTAGTGCAGCAGCATTGCACCCAGTATGAATATTTTATTGTTTATTAGTTTAATTCTACATTAATTTAATAACATGACATGGAGCTCCATTAAAGTTAATAAGTAATAAAATTAACTAAGCATCTACTACTATAGGAAATGTCAAGCATTGGGTTATAAGAGATTGCTGATGCTAAAGACTTGCAACAAGTTGCTTTCTCTATTGAAGGTATTACAACATTTATTAATGGGAAAAAGGTAAATATTAATTGGTTTCAGGACAATATGCAGGTATTGAATTTTCACCAGCAGTGGGAATACGATTTTGACATAGACACCTCTCAAAGTGCTCTTGCTTACTGTGTTATCTCTAAAGCTAACATTCAGTGTCAGGTTATGTTCCTATTTGTAATAAATGCATACTCTTTGGCTTCCATTTTGGACCAGGCCTTCAGTTTCTTTGTATCAGGCACTTGAGCAAGCTGACTCTTAGAATTTTTAGAGCATATTTGCAGAAAGACTGCGCTAAATGGGTTGTAAGCGTAAACACATATGTATCTGTCTGATCCTGCAAAGAACTGTCATGCATGCTGTATCTTTGATTTTGAATTGTTTAAGTAAGCTGAAATTGAAGAAGGAAACTTTGATTTTTATTTTTTTTTGTAGCATTTGACAGCTGCTAGAAATTGCATGAAAGAAAAGAAATATCAAAGGCTTGAGTATCAAAATCTTTACTTACAAGCTATGTTTATTGAGTAATCATGCTTGCTTAATAACCACAGCTTAAAGTACATGACCCATAGGAACAAATAATTGTGTATAATAACCAGTAGCTTCTTCCTAACAATATTTGTTCTATCTGGAATAACGTAGAGTTTTAGAATAAATATTTTGTAATTTGGACATCAGAGGAAAGAATGGCCTAATACAGAAGATAGTGTGTATACCGAAATAATGGTAACAGGTCTGGACCAGGGATAACAGATGTTCAAATAGTATGAAATGCTTATTCATAAAACATTTAATGATACAAAAATTAAGCTAGACTTCAGCATGTTCATATTCTTTTTCTTTGTGCTTTTTCTTTGTGTTTATGAACAGTGAAATTGAGATCCTGAAGATGAGATTCATTTAAGAAAATGAAGTTGAGTGTAATAAGAAAATGACTTTATCTTTAGATTGAGATATCCAACTGAGAAACCCCAGAAATAGAAATGAGACCCATGTAGTTTAAATGACTAGCCACAAAGCGTGACATATGAATTCCAAATATCAAATAATAAACTGAATACTTGAATGTATCTGTTAAATGTGTTTGAGTAAATTTGCATAATGAATAACTTCATAAAATTGTAGAGTTGCTGGCAGACAATTTTGCAAACAGGAAGGAAGCTGCATTCACCTCATAAATTGCGTGCAGTGAATAATGTTAATCTTTTAAAATGTTTTAAAATGGTGAATGAAATCCTATGAACAATGAGACTTTCCATCTAGTTTATAGAGAAAAATAGTTTAGTTTTTCGGTATGCTTGGATTTTTCAAGTTAATCCTTTAGTCATACAGATAACACGGGTTCTGTGTGTTTTCCTGACAGACCAGCAGTACTCATGGTCGCCTTCTCACCACTTCAATGAAGAAAGATATTCTCCTGCTTCGAGGAATATGAAAGGATTATCTGGCAGTCGCAACCAACCACAGTTATGTTCAGCTCATACTTGTGGCTTAGCATCCCCTGAAGATTGTGAACACACCCACGACCATATCCACCATGGGCAGGAACCAAGGCAATCGTATCTTCTCAGCCCCACGGAGAGTTGCCCGATGGACCACCATCGTTGCTCGCCGCGCAGCTCCATTCATTCTGAATGCATGATGATGCCCATGGTAATGGGCGATCACATGTCAAGTAGCACTTTCCCCAGAATGCACTACAGCTCACATTACGACACAAGAGACGACTGCGCCATGTCTCACGGTAACCCTAAGATTAACCGCATTCCTGCAAACCTTTTGGACCAGTTTGAAAAGCAACTTCCTCTTCACCGGGATGGGTTTCACACTTTACAGTACCAGAGGACCTCAACAGCTGCAGAACAACGCAGTGAGAGCCCAGGAAGAATACGCCATCTTGTTCATTCAGTCCAGAAACTTTTTACTAAATCTCATTCTCTGGAAGGATCATCCAAGGGCAATGTCAATGGAACAAAGGGAGACAGTCGAGGGGACGACCATCATCATGGACACCATTCCAAGCATGGCAAAAGGAGTAAAAGTAAGGAGAGAAAACCAGAAACCAAGCATAAATCTGGAATGAGCAGTTGGTGGAGCTCTGATGACAATTTGGACAGTGATAGCACTTATCGAACCCCTAGTGTGGTAAATAGGCACCATGCAGATCATATATCCCATTGCTACCCTGAGGCGCTCCAGGGACATTTTGGGGATCTGTCATTGAAGACTTCCAAAAGTAACAATGACGTGAAATGTTCAGCTTGTGAAGGGCTAGCAATGACCCCTGATAGTAAATATATGAAAAGGAGTTCTTGGTCCACACTTACAGTAAGTCAGGCTAAAGAAGCTTATCGCAAATCATCACTGAACTTAGATAAGCCTCTGGTTCATCAGGAAATCAAACCTTCCTTGAGGCCATGCCATTACCTTCAGGTAAGAAGATTTTCTTAACATTTGTAATGGGAAAAGCAACACAGTTGATGCATAGTCATTGTGAAAATGCAGAAGTCATGTGTATATCTCTCTGAAGATCATCGGTGTCTCACCTAATGCAAATGTTCGATTACAGTGAGCAAACTCTTGCTTTACTCTTTGTTTGTAGGGCATAGACTGAAAAATAAATACAGGAGATGTGATAAAAATTAGTTTAAGATCAGGGAATTTGTTGTCATTTTCAGAGTTCACACTGCACGTCCCAGTTAAAATCCAGACCTCAGACTGAAAAAGAGGCTGTTCTCCCAGCAGTCTGGGGCTAGAAATAATGTGTCAAGTACATCTGTAAATGAGTGATTTTAAAAGCAGGTGGTATGGAATCCTATTTTTGTGTTAATTTATTCCTTTCTCCAGGTTGTTTAAGTAACAAGAGAATGCATTCACTGGCATACTCAGTTGCTTGGTCTTGATGATGATTACTCACAAAGTTCCTTTTAGTGACTGGGTCAATCAAAATCACATTGAGCTGAGTTTCTTTTGAAATCATATAAACTATAAAAAACTATAAGCTATCCTTGTTAAAAATAACAGGAATACTTTGAGAAGATAGGTATTTCAGTGCTAGTACTCAGGCTATTTGTGATGTTCTCCACTCTTGTTTTCTCTATCAGCTCTCACTTTCACCTAGATTTAAACTCTTAACATGCCGCTTGCTGCTATTTGCCACCTCAGAATCATGCAGGGGTAGCCGTTTATGATGCTGCACGATGATCTGGATCCTGAAGAGATAAAAGTTTAAAAAATAGTTCAAAATATTTCTTTTTGGACATTTACACCACTTACATGGTGTAGGTACAGCATAGTGCCATGAAAGTATGATTAGCACCTCAGGGCATACAGAGAACTGCACTGGGAGCAGTGTAGAAAGAAGGAGCAGCTGGGAGGGGAACTTCTTTAGCTGTCATCGCCACTGGAAAAAACATATTATACAAATATTCCCTGTGGTAATTTTACCAAGTACAGCCTGCAAAGCCAAAGTTGTTCTGAGTACTTTCTTTTAAATTTCTTTTTAATGAACTTTCTCCTGAATTTAACTGGTTCTCACATTAACGTGGGCAAATCTCCACTCCAGATTTATGTATTTAGAGATCTGCAGTTCCTATGGGCTCTGCAGAAGCCAACAGACACAGACTGCTGCCTGCTTCTGTATGAAACTCTCTTCCCTCTGAGCAATAGGGGACCAATCGTAATGTGTCACACTTGAAGGGACAGATCTTTTCAAATACGTATGCAGCCATCCAGGATCAATCTTCCTACTGAAAGAGGGAAAGTTCCTCATTGAAGAGAAAGGAAAATAAATAAGTTGCAACCCTCATAGCATTTCAATGCAAATTGGTTCCCATTAAGGCTGACAGCTGTAATATTGTTTCATATCCAAGTACAGTTCTCATGCATGTAAAATGACCTGTCCTTCCCTGGAAGTTTTAATCTAGTTCAATGAGCCAGAACTGGAAGCGTATCTTGTACACAGACCTCCACTTCTGTCTGTGTTATAAAATCAAGGATGTGGATCTTACATTAAGAAGATTAGGTTTTGCTGGCTTTTTCCTTAGCGTGATGTCCTTATACTTCCACTCAGAGAACTCTACATCTTCTGTATCTTTGTTGGGTTTCTTGACTTCCTTTTCATCATGTTTCAACTAAAACGATTATGCGATTCTATGTTTCCTTGTTTGGTTGTTTTTTTTTTTTTGTTTTGTTTTGTTTTATCATTTTACTCTTATAACACCTTTTCTCCTTGCAGAAGCCACTTTTTTACTTTTCATGAACCCTGCCCTTATTTCCATCCTCTATCAGCATCCTTTAGTGAATGTGAAACACAGAGCTCATGCATTAACTTCATTACTGCTAAGTTTTGGGTCAAGCCCAGTGGCAGGCCCGGGGAACAGGAAAACATTTTTCTAATTTATTTTTTTTTCCAGAAGTCTTTGTTTTATACTTTTGGTGAATTGGGGATAACTGCTGGAAAGAAATTTCATCCAGCAATTAGAAAGGTTCATCAACTGGTAGGTCCATCCAGTTTAAAATCTGGGAGTTACGAATTCAGATTTTTTGCTGTACCAGAGACTTCCTCTGTGATCTTTGGCTTTAAGCTTCTTTTAAAATGAGATAGTAGCCATTCTCTAATTCACTGAGATGCTATAATGGCAATCTGTCTAGACTTAAGTGCTCGGTTACTACAATAAAAAATTTATAGCTGTGTCCAAAGCAATAATACAACGAATTATATGTCATGAATATTTTCACTGCAAAATTTTCAAATAAAATATATGTTCTGTAGAATCTGCATTCAGAGCATGGATATCTTTCAGATTGATTGGCTTGCTTATTCACTGGTCCAAGGTCAGCAAACAAATGAAGGGACCCCATTCTGTCAACGTCGTAGCTAAATGCAAAGGTTTGAAACTTCTCCTTTGAGGGATGCTGCACTGTCACAGTGTAATCATTAAGACCAGGGATATAAATCCCATTATTAGCTCTGCCATGAACTTTCTCTCTGACCCAGGAAATGTAATTTGTTAATCAGCACAGATTTCAATGAATCTGTCTGCAAAACTGAGGAAGAGTATTTAACTTTTCTTACAGCAGTGAAGGAAGCATCAGTAAATAATGACTGGATGAAAATAATCACCAGGTTGAGAAATTGAGGAAGGTTGAGAAACTTCTCAGGATCCCTAGCCAGGAGAGTTTACTGCATCGCTCCACAATATCTGGAAATGAAAATGTTCAAGGGGTTATGAAGTCCATTGTGCAGCAGCAGTTTCTCTGAGGCACATAAGTGAGCAGATAAGCATGAAACCCCCAGGTCTTTGTTGGATCCTTGCATTTATAGAATTACAGCACGTGTCATTAAAAGACATTTCTCCTTAGTGATGTCAACTGGATCTGAGTCACTCTTCTATCCAGTGGTCTTAGTTTTTCTTTCAACACCCCTATGAAATATTACTACTTGTGTTTTCCACTGGAGAGTTTTGGCAAACATTGTCTCTAGCTGGAAGTGCGTGACATTGTCTTAGACCTGTACTTGGAACCACCTTCTGTCTGTCTTGCTCTTAGCTTCCATTTTCTCTTCCATAGTAATTACTGAGCTGTAATTTCCTTAAAACCAGACCTTTAAAGGATTAACAAGGGAAATTGCTTTCTAAGAAGTGAGCTTCTATCGGATTCACAGATGATTGAAAACAGGAGAAAGGAGGTGATAAAAGCATCCGTGTATTATATGCTTGAATCATGTCCTAGACTAGAAAGCAGGCATTTCTTTAACCTTTTAAAGCTCCAAGCCTAGCCTCTGGCTCTCTCTTAGGGTTTCTCACTTTTCTGCTCCCTGACAGACCTTGTAGCTGGAGGGTTCCTGCTCAGGCAGTGTGCTGGTCCAAGTCAGAGGTGGTTCATATGGTCATATATATGGTCGTACTGCTCTCCATGCCACCTTGACCATTTGCCTTATTTCAGCATAGCTGGAATAGTCCTAAGGAGGCCAGTTTAAGAGAGTGAAATTAGCAAGCATAAAGTTGTATGAAGCTGATTACTGCTGTGATCTAAAACTACTCATTACCAGACCAGATTTGTATCACTCCTGCTACAGTGCAGACCGGAGAAGGGAGCAGGGACGAGTGGGAGTACCTTTGAGCTCCAGCTAGCTGTTAAACCACGTTAGCTGTAATATAAACCCAGACCAGCTGGCTAGCACAGCAGTCAGTTCAAGAGCAGAGAGCAGTCATTTTGTAACTGAATACTGATAGCGTTTATTAAATTCTTGTGAATGATTAGCAAGTTTTACCCATGGGCCTTCAATTTCAGTTTTGAATGCAGACAAACTGAGCTACAAATGCATTTTTGCATTTGTACCAAACCAAACCGAACGTTTCTATCATCTCTCTCCATAGGCAGAATAATCCATGGAGATCACACACACATTTTAAGTGTACTTTTGTGTAGCTTTAACTGTAGTGGCTGTTACTGCTCTCCATGTCATTTTAATTTTAATGTAAAATATGTAAGGAAAAAAGATAAATGAGTTTTGAGAGCTCTTTTATCTTCATTGGTTGTTTTGGCTAATTAGGTTCAACACATACATAGTGCAATGACGGATTAATTTTAACTTGACATGAGTGAGGAGCAAAGATTTTCAACTGGAAAAAAAAAAGTGTATGAACTAGATAGCTGTACAAAACTTATGAATACAGAAGTGTGCCTTATAGTATTCCACTGAAATACCTGTGAGTGTTAGTTAAAGAAAACTAATTCCTACAGTAAAGCCAAAACACAGGCAAGAGCATAGCAGTTACCATCTCTGAAGTTCTGGAGCACAGTGCTGAGTGTCCCTGATTAATATTCCTCCCTCAGCCATTCAACAGCCTGTGAAGCAGCAAGCAATCAAGGTAAACATACCACAAGGTACAGTGAGTGAGTCAGCAGTGAAAAAGAAAATAGCATGTTGTTCTAAAAATGGCTTCAGCCCACTCCTGTCTTCCTACTGCATTTAAGTATGAGCGTCATCCATTACAGCACTGGCACTGCTAAGCATGTGGGTAATAATGTCAGCTGTGTACTCCACAGAATGAAAGAGAAGCTCAAGAGTTGGTCTCTTAAAAAAAGAAAAAGGAAAAAAAAAGAAAAAAGAAAAAAGCAGTTTCAACAAGGCTCTTGCTGGTTTAAGCTATACCTGTATGGAGAAGAGTTTTGAGGACAAGCTAATGGAGTAATAGCCATTAAGTTCTCAATAGCATTTTTCCAGGAACTTGTCTGGGGGAAAAGGCGTAGTCCCACGAACTCAATTGCTGCCCTGGAGAGGCACTTGCTGCTCTGCACACCTCCCCTGGTGTCTGAGGATGGGTTTGAACACAAAGCACCTTTCTCAGCACTTCATCTTTGTGAAACGAGATTGTGTCTGTTGGCCCAACATAACACCCATCTATGAGCTACAAAAATGACATCCAGTACTCCACCAGCCAAAGCCAGAAGAGTTTTGGTACTGATGTCTGAGCCAGTATCACCCACACTGCCTTCACTATGATTTATGACCAAATTAACTGGGCTGTTTCCACAGCAGAAAAGGCTTGTGTGGATTGCAGGGCAGTCTGCATCCTCAGCCAGCATGGACGTGTGCTCAGCTGTTTGCCTCTCTATAGCCCAGTGCAGTCCCACAGGGACATCTCATCTAGCCCAGCGCCTTCCCAAAGCAAGAATGGAGTGGGCTGCATTATCCTCTCCCTAAGCAGGTAAAAAAACAACCAACAATATCTATCAATGATGGCGTAAAGCTCTGACTAAGCCGCTGTTTTAGACTACTGGTGTCTTAAATTACTGTAGTAATCAGTGATACAACAGTGCACTTGCCTTCATGTCTGCGTACTAGGAAGCTTATATTGGCTTCAATGGATTGCTGCAGCTTCTTTTTCTGAACAGGAATAGAAAGATCTCAGAGTTAGTATTTGCTAGCAGCCAAAACAAAGCCCTTCTACTGCAGAAGCATCAAGGCTGGGAGCAGAAAAGGGAGGCCATGATCCCAGTGCCCTTTAATCAGGTGGAATTGTCCTCCTTTAAAATGTTAGTACCGTGTGCTGCCAAATTGTTTTTTGACATTAACCTCAGAAAAGCTGAAGGCTGACCTTTGCAGTTGTTACCCAAAGGTGTCGCTGGAGAAATTTCCAGCCAGCAGTTAATATTTTATACACCTGGGCCAGTCACATCTGTCAAATGAGAGCGCGAGCTTGGAGCAATGCTGACTGCATGCCCTCCTGTGCTGCTGGCAGCTATCTTGGGCACACTTGGCTCCTCCCCTGGGCAGCCAGGATGAGTTTTCTTGCAAGAAGGTAACTGCACAAAAATGGTGAAGCATTCATAAATATTGCTTTGATTTTTTTTTTCCACTTGGTGCTGTACTTACAGGTTGTTTGTTGGGTTTTTGTTTGTTTTTCAAGTGGAGTTGCATGTGTTTGAATGGTTGAAGGTGCATGTGGACGATGTCCCTGCTAGGAGAAGTGATCTTTTTGGAAGTATGCAGATAACTAAGCATTGCCCAGTAGCTAGACAGGATGAAGCCACTCATTTCACTTTGGACTCTAAATAATTGCAGTCATATGGAGTTAACTATACAAAACACTTATTAGTTATAATGAGAAAAGCGGATGAAAGGCATGTTTTATATAGTCTTAAAAATTATTTATGTTTTAAAGACATTTAAAGATGCTTTTTTTCCACTAGTACCATTATAACATATAGGAAAAAAAACTATCATTTTCTGCTTAGATTAAAAAAAATGCACTGTTTAATACAGATCTTTCAGGTCAGTCCTGAGGATGCTGCCTTTTAGGTTCTTCTTGCATGTCTAGCTCTATAATTACTCTGCAATGTCTGCAGTCTGTGATTTTTGAGATGCCATGTGTATTAAATATGTGGGGAGCACCTCTCTTTTCTTTTATGGGCCTTTTTTTTTCTCGCTCTGTACTTCAATGACAGTGAGTGGTGTATGGGTTTTGTCCACAGGTAACGAACGATAAGGTAACAACTCAACTCTGAATTTCCCTTCAAATCTACAGTAGTAAAGGCAAAGACATTTGCAGAGGGATCTGTAGGTGATTTTTACTGATAGGTCATGCAGCGTAGAGATGCTGCGTTAAATGGACTGATGATACTTTCTACTTCTGACTGTGTCTGGAAAAGGACATAGTAGTAGGAGCATGAACATCACACTGTGGTAGTCTTGTCTCCCACACCTTCATTGGTCGTAAAAAAACAGTCTGTATGCTGCAAATATCAGTGTTTGTGTCACCAAGTCTAATGCATAGGTTTCCAAGGTAGCAGAAAATCAGGCCTCTCTTTTCCCAGAGCCCCTTAGGTGCAGTGGATGTACTTTATGGCTCCATCTGAAGGCCCTTCCAGGCCTCTTCTGCTTTAAGCAGTAGCTAAGAGGTAACTTCCCAACAGGGGACTTCTGTTTTTCTCACTTCTGCCTCATATTAATAGGGAAGATACAGCAGGAATCCCACAAATTAGGCATTACCACATACATAAGTTTTGCACCTGCATATAGGTTTTTTTTACATGCATATCAATGTTATTTGGACTTCTCAGCCTAAATAAAAGGAAAAGGCAGAATTTACCCAGGACAGAAGAAATGTCCACATGCAGTCCTGCAGCTCTCGGGGGAGGTTAGCTTCCAGTCAGTTTTTCCTCCTCTCTGCTTAATGTCTGACAAAATTGAAACAACAAAATAGAAGACCTTTTAATTCTTCTTCCAGGCACCTGTGATCTTTAGGGCACATGGAGAACAAATAACATGTAACCAGCCCATAATTCTACAGTGCTGTAGTTTTGTATATTACTCAGCTGAAATGCTGTATCATCCCTTTACCTCCCAAATACTCACAACTGTTATTTACAGTTTACTTTATTAATTGTCATAAATTCCACTCAGAGTTTTTTTCCTTTTCTGTAATTTTTCTTCACTGTGCTTTGCAGATAGCTGGGCTTCATCCACTCTGCAGATATATTTCAGTTAACTCAGTCTACTTTTCCCAAAAGCATCTATCAGTAAAATTTGTAGTTAGCTTCAGTTGCTGTGCTTCCCTGGACCTTCTCTACTGCCCTGTTTGTAGGTGTATTCCTGGCTCCCTTTCATCTGCAGTGAACGATGAGCTGCAGTTCAGTGTAGGTCTTTCAGCAACGTGATGCTTCGTTGTATTGGTTTGAGCAGAATTTGCATTGTAGTTCAATTAATTCAATTCAAGGAGAAAGACGTAAAGGAAAAGGCAGCAATGAACTGTCCCAACAAGGCAAGGAGACAAACAAACAAACAAACAAACAAAAAAACACTTGAGGTTGAGACTGTGGTAAATTAACTGGCAGAAATGCTGCATTTTTTTCAGAAGCATGAGAAGTTCCAAGTTTGTCTTTGGCGCTTCTGTGGCTTGTGCATTATTGAAACACTTCCTCCCTTAGACTGCATCCATACGAACAAAATCACCGTCGGCAATTTTGCTGATGACACCAAGCTGTGTAGGGCAGTCAGCACCCCAGAGGGACGGGATGCCATCCAGAGGCGGTGAGACACTGGAGCAGGTTGCCCAGAGAGATGGTGGATGTCCCATCCCTGGAAGCACTCAAGGCAGTGCTAGATGGGGCCCTGAGCACCCTGATATAGCTGTAGGTGTCCATGTTCACTGGAGGAGGGTTGGACCAGATGACCTTTAAAGCTTCCAACTCAATCTATGATTCTAAACTGAATAGTATTAGGAAAAGTTTCTTGGCACTGCACCCCCATTCTCTGTACAGTTGTGTTATTCAGCCTGTCCAGCCAGCTAGAATTTCCCTAAACGGCTCCTGGGTACAGATCAGGACATACTGTAGATCAGAGACCATTCTCAGAAGACACACTGCTTTGGAGGGAAAGATTGCAAAGCAGTATGGATGTGGGGTGCTGCAGGCTAGTTTCGCCTCCAGACAAGACAGTGGGTCTTCACCCTAAAGCAGTCGTCATACCATTTTTATCCTCTCTCTAGTACTGATGACTGTGCAGCAGCACAGCAAGTTTGTAGCACCTCACCAGTTCAGATAAAAAATTTATTATTCTTGTGAGGGTTATTTTCCAACCAGCACTCTAAGTCACTTTACAGTTACTGGGTTTGCTAGAAAAGCTCAATATTGGTTAAGGAAAACCTGTCCAGTTTACACTGATGGTAGTATATTTTTCATCAGCTTAGGCTGACCATGAGGCAGCATCCTGAGTCACTTACAAAAGGAAATACATAGTTGAGCAGAACCTCAGTTTCTTGATTGAATTCATACTGTTTTTATGTCTTGGATTAACAGGCTGTATCTATGTTTTCATTTAAGCACAAGCCAAGTCCTCCCTTCGGTTCAAGCTTATCTCACATTTATGATATCAGTGAGCTCCAGGCTTAGCAAGGAGAAAACACTTATAGTGAGGACAAACTTGTTGCTGACATCTGACTGCACCTTGGTTCACTGTGTCAACATGGTGCAAGTCCAGAAGATCCCAGAGGGAACCAGCAATGTATCATAGGATTTGTGGAGCGTAAAGTTTGCAGCTAGCTGAATGGCAAATCTCTTTGAGGGCTGTATGAGCTCAGTATGTCATGAGGTGGGCATTTGCCCCACATTCCTCCAAACAATATAAACAAAGCCAGACTGTCCTTACAACCATGAGCTTGAGCATTGTGCACAGGTGAACCTCATGAGGTTCAACAAATCCAAGGGCAAGGTCTTGCAGCTGGGTTGAGGCAACAATATGCGTACAAGCTGGGGGATGAAAGGATTGAATGCAGCCCTGCCAAAAAAAGACCTGGGGGTTCTGGTGGATGGCAAGCTGGACATGAGCCAGCAATGTGCTGTCACAGCCCAGAAAGCCAGCTGTATCCTGGGCTGCATCTAAAGAAGTGTGGCAAGCAGAGCAAGGGAGGGGGAGGTGATCCTGCCCCTCTACTCTACGCTAATGAGGCATCATATGGAGTAATGCATCCAGAGCAGGGGCACAAAAATGATACAAGGGATGGAACACCTCTCCTGTGAGGACAAGCTGAAAGAGCTGAGGCTGCTCAGCCTGAAGAAGATTGCCAGGTGACTTAGTAGCAGCTTTTCAGTAGCTAAAGGGGTGCTATAGGAAATAAAGGGACAGGCTCTTTACAAGGGTCTATTGTGACAGAACAAGGGTAAATGGTTTCAAGTTTAAAGACGGTAGACTTAGTTTGGACATCAAGAAAAAGTCTTTTACAGTGAGGGTGGTGAGGCACTGGAACAGGTTGCCCAGAGATGTGGTTGATGCTCCGTCCCTGGAGATTTTCAAGGCGAGGATGGATCAGGCCCTGGGCAATCTGATCTATCTGTGGTGTCCCTGTTAATTGCAGGGGAGTTGGACTTGATGACCTTTGAAGGTCCCTTCCAACACTAAGGATTCTATGATTTAACCATCCTTGGCTTACAAATTGCATAGTTGCTGGAAAACCAGTCAGGAAACCTATTGCTGGTTCTCTTGTTTGTTTGTTTGTTATAAGTATTATTTTAATGAAAGGAACACTGTTTTCTAGAAAGTAAAAATACGGTGAGCAAACAATCCTGATTACACTGGATGTAAATCTTCTCATCAAGGAGAGGAACTTTGAGTGGGATTGCCCATGAGAAACTAAAATCAGACAGTAAAGAACGCTGGCGCTGTTGTTTCTATTTGAACACTTTCCAGCTAGAATATTATATTTATGTTTTGTGATATACATGAGTGTTGAGAGTCCATCGATTCCTGATTTCAAGTTCTGTTGTTTTCAAGCCATTGTAAAGCCTGCGTTGTTTAGTATCTATGTGATATTCTTCATTTTCCTGTCACACTATGGTTATTTGAGAGAATTGCAGGCAAGACAAAGACGTCTTGCATTCTCAGATTAGGTCCTGCCTTGATCCTGATGTTGACTGACTTGTGGAGAATGCTGAAAGAACTCTCTGTACTTCTGAGTTGTCAAGACGTTCAGGGAGTAGGGGGTGGCATGTGAAAATTAAAGCTAATTAAGAGGATTGGCATTGTTAGTGGTGAGGAGGAGCCCCTGACATGTTTTGTAGAGATTTTTGAATGGCTTCATTGTAGAGTTCATATTCTTTGAAAAATGAATCAGCACATTAAAAAAAAAAAACAAAATACAGGAAATGTAGATTAAAATGTGTACTGAGAATGGCGTTGAGACGCAAGCACAAGGTTAGCTACTGAGAAAACAAAGCTTTATTTTTAGATAATGTGCTCTTACATCCTGTAAAAACCAGTAGGGTTTAGCATCCACAGCCAGTAGAATGTCATTAATTTCAGAAGAAAATTCTAGTAATTAGTCAGTGTTCCTTCTTCTGTTCAGTTTTTGAAAGCATAGATCCAACTCCCAACTCTCATTATAATATCAAGAAAATTCTTACCATGCTAAGAACATTTCAAGCTGTCTTGCAAGATTTTTCATCTGTTTTCACCTATTTACAGCTGTGCAGATAGATTGTTCTTCTAAGGTTCCTTGAAGAAGACTTCACTTGAGAGAAAATCTCCTACCTACATTTCACATTTTGTCCTTTTTTTTTTTTTTTTTTTGGTCATCTTGACCAGGCTGAGAAAGCATAAAATTACAATTACGTATCAATTACGTAGTGTTTCCTATCTTACCCTTCTTTCTATCATCTGTAGTCTAATTTCATGCACAGACAGCTTCTAGTAAAATGTGAAATGTATATTACTAAAATAAGATTTAGGTCAAAATGAATATTTCAGTGCATTTTACATCTGCATGCTAATTAAATTTCACAGGACTCCTCTGAGGTAGGTAATTCTCATTTTAACCTTTGAGTAGGAGAAATAAGAAGAAGTGATAGTCAGCTCCCTCAGCTGAAGCCATATATTTAGAAGTGTTTCATTTTAGATAATAAAATGGTATGCCAGATTTTTAAAGCAGATTGGCAGTTCAGTGGTGGAACACCTTTAAAACTCTTGGCACTGGGAGCAGATGCCACAGAAGTGGGTGTAACAACAGGGGCCGATCTATTTTGACAGGCCAGTGGCTGTTGCTGGTTTGACTTCTTTAGCTAAATCCTAAAATAAGATTGTGACACTTGAATTAACAGTAGTCAGATTCCAGAAGAATGAGTAATTCATTGATTATTCTAGTTTTTACATCGGTATTCTTTAAATTCACGGTAGAATATTCTGACTGCCAACACTAGTACCTGAATGGGAGCCTAGATTTCCCATCTCTGTTCAGATATAAGGAAACATTTTTCTACCATAAGCATGGTTAAAAATGGGAACAAGTTGCCTGGAGAGATTTTGGAGTCTCCATTCTTAGCAAAACCCATCTGGACTGTCTGCTGTACCTGACACTGCCTTGACAAGGAGGCTGGATTGGAGACCTCTGAGGACCCTTCCAACTCAGCAATTCCATGATTCCAGAAGTTTGGTGAATTCATTATTGTTTTCTGCATAAATGTACTTCTGTTTACATATGGAGAATATGTGCAATTTGAGAACGGGGGCAGACCTACTGCAGAAGCCCAATCAGGTGTCTGAAGGCAAGTCTTTTTCAGCCCTGTTCTTCTGATAGATGTAATCTAAGCAAAAGTAAGACTCGCCGACACAAAGGACTTCAGACAAAACACGAGGGTAATGGCTTTTCTTCTAGGAGAAGGAAATGTGAAAAACTGTCATCTAGAATACTCAAATTCACGCTGTTAAGATCTGAGTTCCATTTCTACCTGAGCATGCCTTGCAAGATGTGGGCTCAAACCCACATTTTCCCAGTTCCCCAGTGAGAGATAAGGCAGCTTAGAATTAGGGCTTTTTTTTTCCTTCAAATTCTCCACAATTTTAATGCGAAAACTCTTGTGCATAAAGTTCGTGTGAGTGTTTGACTCAGGACTATAACTAAGGTACCTTTTTACAAGGTAATTGCCTGGGTCATGATTGCTGCAACACACCCTTTCTTATACACAAAGTCCTCTTCTACCCAGCCCTTCCTAGGAATTCTGACCATTCTATGAGAGAGAGAAAAAAAAGTTTGAATTTGATTTTCTGAAGATGGGTTCTAAATGGGAAACAACAAAAGGACCCTCCTGTAACTGGATACAATAAGCACTATAAAGAAGAAAGTTTAGAGTTTTCTTCATATTCTGACTTTTGATTGACTAACTAAAGGGACCTTTTGGTTCCTTTTGGATGGATGCTATTATAAAGGAGCTAATTCTCCAAGATACTTTTTCTGGCAAATTCAGGCTCCTACCTAAGGTTCTGGAGTTCACTTCTAGGATCTGCTGCATAAAATGTAATAAGGTAAGTTTTAGGTACCAGGGACTGGACCTCAGTAATAAACCTAAAATAACTGTGAATCAGAATCAGAATGATTAAATCCATTTCCCATACATCCTTTTGCTCCTTGTATCAACAATGCATTAAATTTGTGAAAGAAACTCATGATTTTCTGCAGTATTTATGAGATCAGCAGCCAGCAACAAAAATAAAGGAAAAAAATCTGGACCTTGTCAGCCCGTTGTTCTTACAAAAGGAAATTCATATGGTAATATGCAGTCTAACTCCTCTGTGGATAAAAACTGCATACACAAGAATTCGTGTTAACGTCTAGAACAGAAGGAAGACTTTTTTTCCCAACATTATAAATACCAGCACTCATTGCTATATGCAAGTAGATAATTAGGGTAATTATTCCCAATTAGCAGCTGCAAACCCTGAAGATGGGAATTTCAGGGGCTGTTAACCATTGTAAGAAAGTATTTCTGCATGCTGTAAAGCACTTTCATATTTTGGAAAATACGCATATAATGACCCTCACACTTGCTGTAAAACACTGTTGTTAATACTTCAGTATAAAGAAAACTCTTTCCTGCACTATTTCCTGTACTATTACAGTACTGCTTTTCTTTCAAGCGACGTCACAGCCTGAGACTGCCTGGATTTTTGTGAATATTTTCTTACCTTTCTGAAGAATTCATTTAAGTTACAAACTCAGAAAGTATAAGAAATGTAATTAGCAAAAACAGTAAGGCATGTAACTCTAAGATTTGTTCTTTTCTTGTAAAGCTTTTTAATGTGAAATATCAGTCATTCCTCTCTTTTAAAATAAGCTTTCATTTTCAAGCACAACTAAGCCCCTGTTTATTCCTTCATCCTTATCCTATCCTTATCTAGTCTTTATCAAGTTATTTGAACATGGAATTTCAGTCAAAGATGTGGACAAACTAGTCATTTTTGTATGAGTAACTAAAAAATTCCTGAGCAATGTCTTCTTAAACGTTCAATGTAATTATATTTGAGCTAAAATAGAGAAAAAAAACAAGCCAAAATAATTGTTCTATGAAAAAGTTCTTTTTTGAATGAGAGTATTAAGACTGAATATAATAATTCAGCTTTAATGCAGAAAATTGCCCAGTATACCTTGTTCATCCGGAAGTCCATTAAAACTTATTCAGCATTTGGAACTTGTTTTTAGCTTTGCTGACATAAGAAATAGAGAGCTTTTAAAAGTGAGAGCCTGTTCATATCATATTCATTAATTTTTCATAGTGTAATTTTTTTAAATTCTGATTTTTACATTTAATTGTACTGCCAGCTGTGGATAATAAGGCTTAAAAATATTTATACTGTATACTTTAGGGGTCTAACTGCTACAACTACTACTACACGTAAGTACCTCTTAGTTTTCACAGAATCCCAGAGGTCTTTCCTCCAACATACTTTTTGTATGTTAAGTTTTAGAAAGGAAATGAGGAGGATGTATCACATTTAGAGGTTTGTATCACATTTAGAGGTTTCAAGTTTGGACAGAAATGTTCATGCTATTCATCCAACCACCATCCAAAGCTGAATAATAATAAAGTTTTCACAGAATCTTAGAATTAAGGTTTGTTTCTTTGCATGATCTAAGCCATAATTCATTTAGATTCATTCTCTATCTTCTTACTTCATCTAGGAATAGAACTCATAATTTATTTCTCTGATGTTTCCCTCTAACGTTCTCTGCTCTTTGTGATCTGATTCATCCCTCTCACTGACCACATCTTCAGTATCTCTTTCTCTCCTGAGCTTGTTTCTTTAATATCTGTGTCTTTACTTGTTCACCCTCTTTTAAAATTTCATTTCCTCCCTAATCCCTTTCTGGGACTCAAAGCACCACTCCAGTTCACCTGTTGTGTGGTTAATTCATGTATCTTGAAAGGCAGCAAAGATGACGGGAATCATGTTAGTTCTTTAAATCTGAACTCCAATCCTGCTGAAATCAATGGGAACATTTACTGCAGCTCCACAGTGAACTCTGTCTTTAGGTCTGAAAAATATTTGACTTGAAAGTCTTTATTTGGCATCTTGCTTTGCAGAAACTCCTTAATATATCTTTAACTTGAAGTTTGGATTTATAGTGTATTGGTAAATAATGCCATTGTACTGTGTAATATATAGGAAGTCATTATGCTCATAAAGGATTTGATGCTGCCAAGTGCATCAACCCTGGTCTACCAATGTGTTCTGTCACATTTTTCTTTTTAACTATATATCATTGTAATGGATTTCAGTGAGTTACTTATATCGTTTAAGTAAATCACAGACCTCTGGAGATCACTGAGTCCAACCCCCCTGCTAAAACAAGGTTCCCCGTAGTAAGTTGCACAGGAAAGTGCCTGGGTAGGTTTTGAACATCTCCAAAGGAGGAGCCTCCAAGGAGCTTGTTCCAGTGCTCTGTGACCTTCAAAGTAAAGTTATTCCTCATGTACTTATAGACCTTCCTCTGTTCAAACTGTGCCTATTGCTCCTTGTCACTGTTCTGGGCACCGCTTAAAAGAGCCTGGTCCCATTCACTTACCTGTAGATATTTATAAGCATTGGTAAGATCCCCTCTCAGCCTTCTCATCTCCAGGCTGAACAGTTCCAGATTTCTCAGCCTTTTCTCATACCAAAGATGCTTCAGGCCCCTTGTCATCTTTATGGCAATCCACTGGACTCTCTCTAGAAGTTCCCTGTCTTTCTTGAACTGAGGAGCCCACAACTGTTCACAGTATTCTAAATGTGACCTCACCGGGGCAGAGTAGAGGGGGAGGATCACCTCCCTTGACCTGCTGGCCATGCTCTTTTCAATGCACCCCAGGATCCCATTGGCCTTCTTGGCCTCAAGGGCACACTGCTGGCTCATGGCCAACCTGTTGTCCATCAGGACACCAAAGTCCTTCTCTGCAGGGCTCCCTTCCAGCAGCTCAGCCCCTAAGCTGTACAGAAGCACGCTTGCTTAGTTTATATGCAGTCTTTAAACAAGGCTTGTTCCACTGGAAATTGAAAATACTACTCCTGTTCAGTTCACCTGACAGTTCACCTACACCTGACAGTTTGTAGTATAGACACATATCTATATTCTACTTATGTATCGTCTGACCACTAGACTTACTTTTTGAAAAAACACCCCAACTGTATGAATGCAGTTCTAGCTTTGATGTATTATTAGTAACTGGCTGCATTCCTGATATGTTACAGTCTCTATGAAGTATTTAGCAGTTGCTAAATTAAAAAAATAAAAAAGTAAAAATCCTTTGCCACATTTGCTTTTTTTTCTCTTTCAGAAGGCTCTCCTTAATCAGAAGAGTATCCATTTATGCATAAATCATGGCTTAGCTTAATCCAAAGACTTCAGTGAGTTTTCTGTCAGAGACATATGATCAGCCTACTGTTTATCAGCTGAAAATCTGCATGCAAACTTTTAAGAGGTTAAGATTTCCTGTAATTTAGAGCATATGTACATGCAGACCTTGCAGCGAAGCTCACAAAGCAATGACTTGATTGTTTCTGAAGTTCTAACGTTTATAAAGTTAAAATTTCCCATCCTGACATTGAAAGTAAGTTCCCAAATCATCTGTGGCCCTTAGAAATTTCTAAGTGATTTTTTTTCTGAAAAATAAAAATTTCACAACTTCTCTGTATAAAATGGAAAATGGAAAGAAGTATTTAAATATATGAAAACAATGCATGTTTTGCATTTGTGTTTGATGGTCTCCATTAGGTACCTCAGGATGAGTGGGGAGGATACCCTGCCGGTGGGAAAGATGAAGAGATTCCCTGCAGAAGAATGAGAAGCGGGAGCTATATTAAGGCTATGGGAGACGAAGAAAGTGGAGACTCTGATACTAGCCCCAAGACATCACCAAAATTAGCAGTTCGACCCGAGTCATTATTAAAATCCATTGGACAAAGACCACTGGGAGATCATCAAAAGTAAGTTTTACTACACGATGTTATAATCCTTACTGAAAATTTCCATGAGTAGATCATTTTTCTTTGTGTCTTATTGATAGTGATCAGTCTTCGTAAGAAAAGATTATACTGTAGGTAAAGCTAACTTTGTCTTACTTAGTTTTAAATTAGCTACAGTTTCTCTTGATTAGTGGATGAAAAACTGCTGTCTTCCTCCATTTGTGTAATGAAGGTATTATTTAAGAAAGAGTTTACAATATTTACTGAAGGAAATATATCCATCTTCATATGAGATCTTTAAAAATCTGAATCTTTCTTTTTAGGAGGATAATTTTATAATTCTTTGGGGTTTTTTTGGTTGTTTTTTTTTTCTGAAATAGACAATACACTATTCTATAAGAGCTATAATAACAAACAAATGATTGTGCATAAATTTGGCACCTTACATCTTATCAGTACAGTGGTTTCTTTATGTATCAGATATATTGTACCATACTCATTTAACACTTTGTGGATGCTTTGGTTTGACTGCTTTTTTGTTGTTAATTGTTTTATTGTTGGTATTTTGTTTTGCATTGTTTTGTGCTTTTTTCTTCAGTCACTGTATCTTTAATACGACCTATTAAATAACTAATGCAATTTTAAAAACTTCAGGAAAACATGTCATTGTACATTTATGTTTATATTCTCTTCAGCCTTCCAATGTAACATTTTAAGTAAACTGTAATTCTTCTTTAGAAGACAATTGGAAAGTGGTAGCCACATTTGCAGTGTGCTTCTATTAATGTGGCTGGGTGTTTCTCACAGCTCAGGAAGTTGATCTTTTTGCCTGAAAGAAATACATAAAAAGGAGAAATGAAGAGTGAAACCTTTGATTGTTGTTTATTGTTCTCTTGATAACACCATGTATAGTAGAGCATGATGACTCATCCTTTCATAAAATAAAATGAAACAAAACAGAAGCCTTAGGAAAAAAAAAAAAAACAGCCAAAGAAAAAAAAAATTGGCTTAATTAGACTGAATTATTTAGCTTGCAATCTAGAAGAAAAGCACCAGCCTCCTCTGCTACTGAAGAGAACAGCGGTATTGTACAGTTTCTTATGCATTCTGTAGCTTCTATTCAAATGCATACAGAACAATGTTTGTACTATGAGATGCTGTAAGATTTCTGAGATACTGTGAAGCAAGACTGCTCTGATAAAATTCACTCAGAACAACTTATGGCATCACAAAGAATGCAAAAGGCCTGTGTTTAGGCAACTGAGCCAAATTCTGAATGTGAATCTGAAGGATTTGCTAACATAGTAGCTCCAATGGTGAGACCATGGCCTATTATCTAAATACTGCTGTCGGACCTGTACCTGGTTGATTTCCAAAGATCAAAATGTAAGAGAGAAGCTTAAAGGTAGTGGTTGGAATCAACATTTAAATCTGTTATACTCTTAGTTGCTGTATCTGGGCTGGATTTTGAGGTTGAGGCACACTGGCTGTAGTGACCGGTTTAGTCAGGGTTTCTCTAGGTCTCTGGGAAACACAGAGTGGTCAGTGCATCAGTGGGTGAGTAGAGGTTGTTCAGGGTAAGGAGCCTGTAATTTCTCAGCAATGGCAGAGGCTTATTTTCTGAATTCCTCTGTCTTGGATTTTCTTGTAAATGACTGTGAAAGCCGTGGGTCCTGCAAAGGGTCAGATATCCCAGAGGGATAAACTGTACTAAGGGAGATCTGAAGTCCAGGGCTTGCCAAGAGTGACCCTTCTGAAGGCAATAGGCAAAGTGGAGGTAGTCAGCTTTCACACCTTGACAAGCTGTATTTCTGCTAGTAAATTAAACAGTGCTGGAGCAGAGGCCTGAGCACTGAAACCTGACCACTTGGGCTGACCAGGTTTTAGAGTGGTCTCCCTCAGGTTTGTCACTTGGGCCCATGAGTGCTGCCTCAACCACTGCTGGGACTTGGTCTGGGTGGTAGTGTAGGCCCAGCATCATTTCCAGAAGGCGGTTTGGATTCAGCCATCCTATTTTGAAGGGTAAAAGAATATAATAATGTGGTTATGGCCACACAGTGCCAGTTGGCTTCAAGGCCAGAGAACAAGGCGTAGGCAATTGTTAATGTATTTGTACAGACATAGCAACTGAGTCTGAGGAGAGCAGTAAGGACTACACCAGTTAGATCCCAAAGTGTCAGGGAGCACCAGTGTTATCCAGTGACTAAAGGGGAAAGCCAGGTATCTGTCAGAGCTTAACTCTGCTTTCTTGACTGCCTTATCATGTGCTTGCCAACTATTGACAAAATAATCCTTATGCTGCTTTAAAGTTGGCCCTCTTGTAAGAGAGATACTGCATTGTTATACAGGTTATCCTGTCAGATTTAACTTTCTGAGGTGACAGGGATAAAGGATCTGCTAGATCAGTGGGTAATTTGTCAGTGAGTAGGTGGATTATGGGATCCAGTTCCAGATGAACTGGAGATGTAGGCATGCTGTCATGGATGGAGGTACCTGGAAAACTGCTCAAAACACTGTTGATTAAAACCCCAGTGCAATGCAGATGCAGTGTAGTAGGGTTGACAGCAGTGCATGTTCCTGGCCCCAAAAGATTTAATGGCATAGAAACCATTAACTGCAGAAGGAAAGGATAGTTTCTGTGATACTGTGAAATACTATTTGGGATCTATTCACAATTTGTCATAAATGCTGCACTAGAAATAACTGAGAAACCGACCTGTTGCTGATGTATCTTTAAATCCCCATTTATGCTTTAAACTGAAGGACAGTACCTTGAATCTGCCAGCCTGCCATGTACAGTTTTTTCTGTGACCTTCAGACAAAAATGTCACAACTATCCTCATTCTTGAATGTCTGTCTTGCAAAAACCTGCAAATTCCAACAGCCCTTGACATTATGCAGTACTTTGGGCAAGCAGGCAGACAGAAAATTTCTTGTTTCACAGAAATACGGATGAAATAATGATCCAAAACCTGGGATTTCATCAAAAGCCATCTCCTCCCAGTCCTTCCCTGTCACTCTGTCAGTGTGAATCCCTGTAAAGTCAGTCGGATTGCTATGAAGGGTATAGCAAGTGGTGGTGGTCATGGAGCCTTCCTCCCTCCTCCCACATGGTTCAGTAATCCCCCTTGCATGCTGAGTGCCCTTTGTACTGCTGATCTCACTGCTGAGCCAGAAGTGAAGGTTTTGAACAGCGTTCTTGTATGTATATAGCTGGACTGAATAACATTTCTGGCATGTCTTATGAGAAATTACATAATTTGATATGTCAGCTGCGTTAGCTTGCTTTTTAGCTTGTTTATAGGGTGGAGGGAACTAATGCACAGAAATAAATTGGGGCTTTTAGTCTCTTAGTTCTTTGCTTGAATGGATAAGATAGCTCAGAACTGAAATCTGGAGGAGCACCAGTAAACCTGCAATATGAATACTGATAGTTTCAGTGGTATAAAAACATACTTTTGCTTCAATAGGTGGGTTTCATAAGAATGCACCTAGTTTTTTATCACTATCCTGAATAGAATAAAATGGAAACTGGACAAGTTTTCACTTAACCTTAAACATAATGTTGCTGTGTGTGCACGTTTCTCCTCTGAGTTTTATCAGGCATCTTTGAAAGGAATTCTTTCCTATTTAAATTCCATTTCTATTTTGACAAAAGCAAGCCCCTGTTTTGTTGGTTCACGTTGCTCAAAGATTCAGAAAATCAAACATTAAAAATTCATGAACAATAAAAATGCATATTTGTATCTGAGTAAATAATTTTATGTAACAACATAACAAATAGGTAAATGTAACTGATTTAACAGGACCATTAACATTCTGAGATCGTTCCTTTTAAGTAGCTCTTGGAAAGAAGCATATTTTAGTCCAAGTGGAAATGAAAAAGAAGTTGAGGGTCTGCCCTCTGCTGTCCCACACAGATGGTAGTTGCAGGGCTTGCACCCAAACACTGCCATCTGATCACCGCCACTATCAAACCATTGGCAGAGCCAGCATGATCCCAGCCCACCTGCAGTCCAACACCTGGCTGACTGCTAGGCAGTGCCCAGGCATGCCGCATGGACTCACCCTGCTGGATGCAATCACCCTCAATACAGGATAAGAAAGTTTAATCATATGGATCAGTTGTCCGAAGGGTCAGATAACAGACCTGACTTATTTCTGATGTAGTCTAAGTGATTCAAATTTTGCTGGATTTTTCAAAAATTAAATGCATCCAGATATCTATAGACTACCCACTGAAGATAAATGCAGTTCAGCTCTTTGTGAATGCTGTTTCAAAAGAATAAGCAGCATGTCATGCTATTCCCTTCTATAACATCAAGTCGGAGGCCAATGTAATTTATTATTATTATTTTGAAATTGCATTTGAGTGAAATATAATACAATAAAGCTTGCTGTGCTGGAGACAGGACACATATTTGAATCTGCTTTCTTTGAACTTCTTGCTTTCTTGAAATTGTGCCAGAAGTGCCATTTATTGTGGAAATTACCGAGAGTCACAGGGGAAACATGCTTAATTTTTGTTGTTGTTTTTTAGTATTTTGTTACTTTGCTTTATGATTAGGCCTAGAAAATCTTGATGTCAGATTCAGTATCCTTTGAGCATATATGTGTGTGTTGGAGGTAAAGCAAGCCTTTTCGACTCAGTCCATTGTTTTTTGCTGTGCTGCAAAGCTATTGGGGATGGAGTTCAACTCTGATGGAAGGCAATTTGCAGAACATAGCATGTGGAAGGTGTGTACCGTGCTGCCAGGTATTTTCATTTATAGTAACGGTGCAGAGAGCTGAACAAGTAATGGATTTGTTAGCTGAAACAAAGGGAATGTCAATCCTGAACAAGTTCCATGGAACCCTGGAAGAGAGACTGCCCCACATGATTTGTAACCTAGTCAATGTCATTTTTATGTATTTGTGACAAAAGCAAAGTTGAGAGATGGAAGCATCAGAAATGCTGGGATCCAGAAACAAAAACTGAAAATAAAAGTTTTGGGCTATGTGATGGGAAAAAAAATTCTATAACTGAAGACATTTTAGTCATTTGATACTTCTGGTATACAGAAAAAGAGGACTTAATATACTGATTATGTAAATGAACAGGGTAGCCCTGTAGAAGTAGTTAGTTCTGTTTTCAGTATCTCCTTTTTGAAGTGCTGTGGAAGACTGAAAGCTGTCTAACCATTTAGTCAAAAGGGATAACAATAGCACTCAGCTCAAAGTTAACGTGCTCCATTTGAAGATCATACTGGTATCACTCACGCAACGGAATAATCGTACTGTGCTGAAGCTTTCCATTATGCTATGACTCATGGGAAGCTAGAAACCGCATGCATAAAGATAAAATAGATTAAGCTACAATGAAATAAAAACAGTGACAGCAGCGTGTACTTTTGTTTCTTGATCCTCTAATGGCAGGCGTTACTGTGGTAGCTGGTAGTCCAGATACATTAAGTTAATGGGTGAGCAGACAGAGAGGTATGTAAATAGGTGCTACAAGTACCTATGTGGGTAGGTACTATACAAATGTAGTGTTTCAGTGAGGAAGGAAATCTGCCATGGCAATAATTATTTGGTAGACTGCCGTGGTAGATTAGCGGTGCTCCTTCTTTTTCTCTTGGCTATGTTCTCCCTCTGTTCTCTGCAATGTTGTGGCCCCTTATTGAAGTGCTTCGTGAAGTGCATGTTTACTGTGAAATCTTGTTTATGGAGAAAAGCAGCATTGTTGGGTCTTATTAAACCCCACAGCACACTTGAAGAACACTGTGTATGTCTGCATTTCAGCTACTTTCCTTTACAGTCTGATTCCTCAATATTAAACTACTTTATTTAGCAGCATCAGCTGATGTGCCTGAATTAGATCTGAAATTATTGACCCACAAATGTTTTCTGGGCTTAAGGTTACACCAAATTAAAGCAATGATCTGTGTTAACAATTTTTTTCCCTGTCCTTACGCTTTTTTAGATGGAGATATTTCATCTCTTTGTGCTCATACTGATATATGCTGACTTGAATATCTGAACTATGACTCAAGGCATGTGCACATGTTCTGTTCTACAGACTCCATTTTGGCACCATTTTTCTTGCCAAAGTACACATAAAGGGATGTTGAACCAGAACAAGATGTGATAGCACCCATCTGCCAGAGAGCTTGGCTCAGCAGGAAGCATGGAATACCAAAAGATCCTCTAAGAGAATGGGAAATCTCAATTTAAAAATATAATTCCTTATGGTAACCATAGCACACTTACAACACGAAGAACTGAAAACAGAAGAAGAGGAATAGGGATGCCACAAAGAACTTCACAGTTGAGAGTTTAAACACAGCTTCTTTGCTAGAGAAATGCGTCATATTTCTATGCTATTTTTTGTGGCAAACTACTGAAGCAAGCCTTTTTTGTTCTAATTTTTAAGAGTAAACTTCAATTTACTCTTAAATCTTATGTGTTTTAAAGTAGGAATGGTTTAGATGCTGTTCCTGAGGTATGTTTTGAATAGAAAAGGTGGGAAATGTCACTAGAAAAGTAATCCTCACCTTTTATATGCTTTTTATTTATCTTTTTTTCCTTAATCTTCTGTTTTCCCTCGGTCTTCTTGTAGTTTTTCTTCTTGTGTTTTTCCTCAATCTTCTGACTCCAAAAAGCCTCATTACACACTTCATTAGCAGCTTTCTGAGGCCCTGTAGTGTACTAGCATCTACTCAGAGTCTCTGAGGGGTGAAATTGGAGATTTACTGAGGAGGGTTTGAGGCCTAATTACAAAGCCTTATCAACTAATAATGCAATCAGTGGGCCACTGGCACAGTGATAGTGTTCTCTGCTACAGTCAATAAGATCTGGGTTAGATTAGTCCACAGGGTTAAGAAGGAATGCTGATGAAGGGCAACTAGTCATCTGTCTACCTAGGAGGCATCTTTTATGGGGTCAGAAGAAGGTCCCTATCCTTTCTTCCTCAGCAGAATAATAGGAAATTCTCTTAAGCAGTGTAAGACTCCTTGTTCTCTTAGAAGTAGCAAAGCTGCCTTTCAGAAGCGTCTTTCTGAAATCCAGGGAGTAATTGAACCAGATCACTTGCCTTATTGTACTATATACAAGCTTTATGTTGTAGGGCTGAAACCTATTGCCCTGGATTAGGGACAGAAAGGGAATTTTGAAGGTCTGAACAAAGTGCAGAGTCTTCACAGGAATAAATGAGGCTTTTGTCATAAAGATGCAACTATGTGATGGATTGTGGTGAAACTATGGTAAGGTTAGGCCAGTCTTACAAGTGCAAATACTCAGATCCAAGAGAAAATGTATTTCAGTTTTGTTATTGTTTGTTTGCGTGTTTTGGTTTTTGTATTTTTTTAAATAATTCCTGATTTCAATGAATATATTGCTTCTATATTTCATTTCAAAAACTGAATCAAGAGCAGCTTTTCTCATTTGTTTAGCTTTTAGCTTAAAAAAGAATGAAACTCTAAAGTATGTGTATAGAAACACTTCTGTACCTCAGGCAAGGACCTGAAAAATAAGGTGCTTTTTGTTAGCACAGATTGTACATATTTTCATTTCTTCCATTTCCACTGCATGGTTTGCTTAGAATTTTTTTTTTTTTTCCTTCTCAGAAATTCCTTAGTCTTGCAATGTTACCAAACTCAGCATGAGAAAGTCAATTCTTTGCTTAATACCTGTTGGCTTCAATGGACTTACATGCATGTTTAAATTAAGCTGCCAGTAGTGGTACTGTAAACACCTGTAAGTTTTTGCCATAACATCTGTCTGAATTTCTTTGTTGCTGACCAGTTTGCTGTGTGAACTCTGGGGTAAGCTCAGTATAGGATGCAGGGACAAGACTTTTATGATTAAGTATATGTGCACATCTGTCACCTCTTACAAACAATAGCTCTCAGTCCAAATTTCCCCTGTGAGACCCTTTTTATTATATTCACATTCTGCAAGTTTTGGAGAACAGGCTTGTTTGAGCCTACACTTTCTGTACTTTTGCGATAGTGCTCAAACTATCAGACTGTTTAACTGTTCTAGATTATTTCCTCTTGTATTCTGCTTTGTATTGTACCAAATCCGTAACTCCTTACTGGCAGGAAAGATTCTCTCCTTCCAATGATTAGTAATATTTCATCAGGATGGCAGCAGCAGTCCCCAACTCTTTCCTAATATATTCTTGTAATAAATCAAAACATGGAATCATAGGATGGCCTGGGTTGAAAAGGACCACAGTGATCATCCAGTTTCAACCCCCCTGCTATGTGCAGGGTCACCAACCACTAGACCAGGCTGTCCAGAGCCACATCCAGCCTGGCCTTGAATGCCTCCATGGATAGGGCATCCACAACCTCCTTGGGCAACCTGTTCCAGTGTGTCACCAACCTCTGTGTGGAAAACTTCCTCCTAATATCTAACCTAAACCTTCCTTGTCTCCTTGATATCTTTCATAAACCTTTTTTAAGACAGGCTATGTGTCAATGATGAAATGAGTAGGCCTCTTAAAAATTTATTTTGGCCCAAATACTAATGTTTATCACTGATCAAAGAGAAACTCCAGTCTGACAAATATTAGAAAAGAAATTCTTCACTGCAAATAAATTTTCCAGATTTATGTGTACTTTCAGTTTTTCAAAGAACTGGAATAACTGCATTATTCCAAAGGGAGAATCAGATTTAATGCCTAAGCTCTGAGTTCTCCATTGCACTGCAGGCAGGCACATCTGTGCCCCTATGCAGAGCTCTATTGATTTCAGCAGGGATCCACAGAGACGCAGTGTGACTCGCAGCTGCTCTACAATGGTGCTGCTAGCTAAGCTTAATCATTAGATTCTGTTCGATGAGTTACTTCACATACCTACTGAGACATAGTTAAGATAGATACAGATAGAGGAATGAATATCTATTGAAATGCAAATCTCTCAATGAAATGGGTTTTGATAACTTACGCTACTTTGCTAATCCTAACGCACCTGCCTTTTAGATGCCCGAGATGAATTCTACAAATTTTATCTTTTGTCCCAGAATGATACTTCTGAATTGCATGTGCTGATTTAAACAGAAGTGATTGTACCTTCCTTAATGTTCCCATTCATTCTTAGATTTTCTGACAAACACAGGCATGATCATGCAAATAAAAATGTGAGAGTTTAGAATATTACAATTCCAATAGTTAATTTGATGGAAAATGGACTTTCTTTATATTCGATGCTCTCTTAATAAACTTGATAGGCCCTCTTAGAATCAGAAGGTGACTTTGTTACTGCAACTTTTAAGGGCCTGTGAAGACATTAATTCACTTTCGATATCTCCTTGACCCAAGGTGCACTGGAAGGTGAACATTCTGAGGGATGATCACTATCTTGAAAGTATGTGAGTAGATCAAGGAATAAACTTGACAGGTTTATCACATTTGTTGTGTTGTTGGCATCATGTTCATGTTTTGTGAACAAAGATAGTGGTTTTATGGCAAAGTATATGATCGTTAGTAAATAATATGCAGGTAGATAAGCACAAGAAAAAATGTGACAAAGAACCCTTCCTCAGGTTGCATATATTGTGTTTTTTTTCACTGTCAAGTGCTGCTGCCAGCAATATGAATTTGCTGGGAGACATTAGGGGATTTGTTTGTTTTACTTGGACTCTGGCATAGCTATAAACTCTAAGACCAAGTTAGTTACTCAGTCTGGAATTTCAGGTTGTCCTAAAAGGGAAAAGATACTGTTTTATTATCATGCATATCAGACAACTTTTAACCGAATGGCCAAAAGACATCCCTTCTTCAGAACATCCAAATGTTATATAAGTCACTGTAGGATACTGAATGCTATAAGTCTAGTTTGCAGAAGTGCTAGTCATAGAGCACTGACACAGGCTTTGGGAAAAAAAGAGTCACATCAGCATCTGAGCTCAGTGATGACAAAGCATTAACTCAGTGCTGCACAAAGTGACAAAGCAAGTGAGTGGTGCAAAGGGCTGTAGTAAAGACCACAGCAAGAACAGCACGAATCAGCCAGAACTTCATGCTGAAGTTTTTGGCTGCTTCAGGCACTGTGCACAGTCACATTCACAAAAAGTTAGGTAAAACAGTGGAATTCAGGAGAAAGAACAAAGGAAGTTATTTAGTGTAAAGTAACTTAAACATTTTACTCCTCTTAAAAATGCTGTTAACAGAGGAAATAAATGGCTAAATAATAGATGGCAAAGGATGAGGAAATAAGATTCCTCCTCTTACCATTAGTTAATGCTTTACTGCAGTTATTGCATTAGCTTATATGACTGTTTCATTTATTAAGCGTGCTCTAAATAGCTCTTTACTTTTTCAAGTCTTAGTTACAATAGGATAAGTGGATAAAAAAGATAAGGGGATGTAGATGTGCTCTTCCATCTAATCTAAATATCATCTACTGCTTTTTGATCACAGTAAGTAAACTTAAATATCTTCCTACATCTTTACTGTTCTTAGTCCTTTTAAAGATGGCTACAAGAGATGGGAAAACAGAAGAAAATGTGTTTTCTGAAAGTCAAAAAAGTCTTATTTTCTTTTCCTTTCTTTTTTTCTTGTTCAGCATACCTTGTTGCTTTTAGGTCTAAAGTAACAGAGGTTACTGGCTTCTGTGATGATGTTTTGAAAGCTCTTGAATAGAACTGTGAGCTGGGAATTGAGAGGGAGCAGGACAGAGCAGGATCTGGGTTGGCCAAGAAGAAAGGAGAGCTGGATGTGTAGTATTTTGTATATGTGAACCTGGAGGGGGCTGGAGGAAAATGCAGATTTCATGAAGGAGCTGCAGGGCATAAGAGGTCTGAATATGGAGGCCTGAGGCTTTGCAGGCTAGAGGAAAGCAAGAAAAGGGGAACTGTAATGCAAGACTTCTAGAAACTTCTAAGTACTCTTTTTTTGGACTATTGTCTGTTCCCTTATTCTTCATCCTTTTTTTTTTTTTTTTTTTTTCTGCTGGAATATGCAGTCTAACTTCTTCCTCGTTCACTCTATGTCAGGCTGATATATATGAGACGTATTGTCAGATATACTATCAGGTATACTATCCCAGATAAGCATGCCATGCTATAGTCGACTTTATGTGGTTACAATACAGTACTTTCTCTTCCCTGAATACATTCACACAATCTGCCTAGTACTGAAAGAGTTGTTGAAAGTTTGGCAATCTTCATTGGGCCTCCTAAAACTTTCCTTTTAGAGTAGATGTTGGCAGGAGCTGCTGTGTCAGTACATGGGACTACCTTATACCCAAAAGTTTGTTGAGGCTTTAAACCTTGCTTTCAGCTAAGAAATATCTTAAAAAAGATTTCCTTCTAGCTTCTGTGGACTTTCTCTGAAGCCAGCAGAAAAGGGAAGGCACCCTTGTAGGCAAAAAAAAAAAAAAAAAAAAAAAAAAAAAGAAGCCTTTAAAGGGGAATCCATTCCTAAGAATTTGTCTGTTTTGAAAAGCAAGTGGGAAGTGGACTGACACAGCAATTTAATTTTTGCTTTTAGTCTCTTCCTCTCTTTCCATAGCACCAAACTTTGCAGTCATCTATTTGATGTTAATGTGTGCATTTGTTTTGTGGTCCTGGAGATGAACTGTCAAACCATGTCATGTGTCCATGCTTTTCTTCATCAGCAATTAGCTGATAACACCATCTACTGCAGAGCATAAAAGAAAATCATTTTCTTTTATCGGAGTTGATAGAGCTGCACTATTTTAGAAGTGGAGGTCAAGAAATTTGTTGCCAAGTTTATAAACAGAGTGGTTGCCATTAAAAAGCCAGCTTTTACCAATGTCACATGCGGTATGCTTTTATAGCATTATTGGCAAGCATGAAAGTTTCTTGAGCAATGGGTAATGATATTTGAAAAAAAATATATCTATGTAACTTTTGAGTTTAAAGCATTTTGGTTCTGGATCATGGTTATAACACGATCACCATTTTTACTATGCATTGAGACATTTATCCTAGAGGATTAATTTGAATGTATATCTTAAAAATGAAAGTTAATCATTTCCTTTTATCAGAAAGGAGTTCAAAGTATTAATTGAAGGAATGTGAAATTACTTTTACAGCCTAATATAAGTAACACTTTTATTTTGTTACAGCCCTATGAATAAATTGCTCTCCTCTGATAAATGAAAAATTATTTAACTACCACATAATGTCCAAACTCATAAATCAAAATTCAGCTGCTTAGCAGTACTATGGCATATGGGGCTTATTCTTCTCATAAATTATTGTTGTAAACATTGTTGATTGTATTTAATGATAGTAATACTTCACGAGGAATCTATATCTCCATAATGAAATAATGTGTTTCATCCACATCACTTAGCAAAGGAGCCAGTTATTAGGAGCCAGTTTAATTCATTTTTTAAATAGTTTGAATAATAACTATTAATTCACATTTAATTATTTTTCCTTTCTTTTCTTTACTTTGCCCTTGTTTTAACAAAGAAACCTCAAATACCCCTTTCATTCACAAACTGCTTCTGAACTCAGAATCCAAGAGTTTACCACCTGATGACAAGCAGATGCTCCAGAAGTGACTTATCAAACTGTTTTGAAAAATACTAAATTAACAATAGTAGACATTTAGTAAAGCATATACAAAGAATCAAGATGACACAAAGCAGGTGCCAATCATCAGCCTGATGCCTACAAAGGAAAAAAGATTTTGTTACATCCAGCAATTCAATATAGATAGGGAGGCTCTATATCACTTTGCCTAATCTGTTACATTTGTCTTCACACCTATGGGAACAAACAAAGTGATTACAGTTCCTGTTTTCATAATCTAAAACCAAATCAGACCCTCTATCAGAGACCTATCTTAATCTGCAAATCATTTTGACAGCAATGATTTAATTAGCCGATGTTGAAGTGCCTGCATCAGTGTCATACATTCTCATTTTGATTCAACAGACACAGCATAGTTTCTACATGGTTTACCTCTGTCTTGAGGTTAAGGAGATATTCTGTGAAAGGCAGCAAGCAAAAGCAGGAAGTAAAAAACTGTACAGCTTCCAGGGAAATGTCTTAAGAGTTCAGAAAATAAAGCCTGCTTCACCTGAAGATTTAAATAAATAAATAAAATGACATTTTCTCTTTCTCTGAAGAAGAAGAAATAGACAGCCCATCTTAGAGAAGCAGATAGCTGTACCGAGGAAGTAAAGTTGTCTGTGCTGTGCCTGAGATGACCAAGGCAGGAATAACACATGGAAGTGCTTGAGAATAGATCTCCCAAGTGTAAGGTCAGGAAGTCTGTAAATCCCATCTGTTCTTGCAGCTGGTGATGTGACAGACATTGAGTCATCTTACATGTCTGACATCAAAGGAAATGGCCACACAGGGAGCTAGAGCTCAGCACTACTTCCTTCTTTAGTCAAGGTCATGACAAAGGGCCTGAGATTCCTCCCTGAGCATTCTTCATGGATTGCTGAAGTCTGGGCCCACTCAAGGAAGTCTGATGAGTCCTTCCTCAAGCACTGGCCTATGGTCATGCTTGAAGTTTCATAAACATAAGAAGCCAAGTCATGGTTTGTACCTTACTTTGGACCTGGAGTAAAACCTGTGACTTTCTCATTTGCTGGGGCTGTCTTGTCCTTCCAGAGCAGAAACTTCCCCTTCCATGGGGAAATGCCCAACAGCCCAGGCACATATCACAGCCACTGCTGCGCTGAGTGACTCAAAGTGCATTGCCAGTACTGATAGATATTTCACTGGCACAGATCCATTTTTTTCACAGAAACTGTGTTTTTTTACAACTCCCTTTAAGGAATAAGAGCTGCCCGTTTACTACATGAAAACCCAAATTTTCTGAAATATTTATTAATTTGTACACTGCTGTTTAGGGAGAAGTGACATATGACTCCTAAAATATGGCTTTTTAGAGGTTCTGATAACTCTGAAAACGTTGATCATAACTTTCAATTTTTGTAAATTCTGTATTCAAAGCAAAGTACAGTTCTTTTCTTCTGCTTCTTTTACGTTCCTGGAATGATAGCTAATCAATATATTTGATGTATAACATGAAGCCTAACATAGCCTTGCAGTGAAAGCGTATTGAAGGTGCTCAGTATGGTGTTAGGGTCCCAGTCCTCTAAACGGGGAGATGTGTTGCAAGAACAGCATTTCTAGAGCTTTATGCCAGTGCTCCGAGTACCTTACTAATCTTTTACTGAACACAAGATATTTTGATCTTTAGTAAAAAGATAAAAGGTCTCTTGATGCCTAACACTTGAGAAGAACAGATAATAAATAACAGATTTTGTTATCTATGAGGAGATGGTTTTTGTTACTTTGGTTTATGTTTCTCTGTTTCTTGTTTCTGATGACCTGCACGTTCTCTTTGAGTAAAGTTCAGTGTTAATAGTCGGGAGGATTGATGATGTTTAAATACAGCAAAGATACTTAAAATTTCAGGTAGCAGAACTGCAGACAGATTCTCTGCTTGTGTTAAAGCATTTAACTACAGCAGATCTATGATGCTTTACAGAGAGAGATTTTTGACCCTGGGGAATGGATTTGTGAGTCACATACAAAATACTGTCTTTAGTGTTCTAATTGATTCCATCTGTAGTTTTACATCCTTTCCTTTTTTCTTCCTCTTTCCTTTGTAGTCAGAGCTACCTTCAAACTGCAAGTGACGTGCCTGGGGGTCACAACCTGGATCCCTCTGCAAACTACAATTCCCCAAAGTTTCGCTCAAGGAATCAGAGCTATATGAGAGCAGTGAGCACGCTCAGTCAGGCCAGCTGTGTTAGTCAGGTGGGAAATTCTTGTTGTAACTTTTCTTTTAGGTTAATCACAGATGCAAGAGATGTTACTAGTGGATGGTTGTAGTTGTCTTTTGTTTGTTTGTTTGTTTGAACTAATATCAAACTGAGGATATGGATTGTCATAGTAATTCGATTCTAAAGAGTGTTGCCCTTGTTCATAATTTCAACAAAAATATTCAGTACTAGAAGCAAAGGGACGCCATAACACATAACAATATTTTCCACTTATTTTTTCAGAAAAAAAAAAAAAAAAAAAAACAAGCACTGGTATTTTCAGTTTCAGTGTGTATTAAATACTTAAGAAGATGCAGACAACATAAAAGGCACACTCCTTCAAAATTTATCTTCTGAAAATACCACCCTGATTTCAGTAAATGTAGGTTGCCAGATTAAAATATTGATTAAAATAATTATGCTCTGAAGGAGCAGTGATTCATCTTTTAATTCAATCCCTTCATTCTTCTTGGGTCAAAGAATAAGTCCCATCAATTATTCTACGTACAGGAAGTTCTGAAAGGCGACATTTTTCCATCCTGCTGGTTTTAGATTTGTTATTTAGTACTAACTCATGATGAAGTGAGATCTGAATCAGGCCTGAAGTACAAACAGCCTTATAATGTATGTAGATATTCTGTTTAACAGAGTACTTTACATACAGTTTCTGATGTTCCTCATGTTCTTTGGTTGTGACATTTCTTCCCTGTGCTGCTTCGTGAGAGTAGGACCCTGCCCTCCTCTCAGATACGTATTTTACTTTTCTTTGAGCATTTCATGGTGCACCTAAGGGTATAGTAGCTAATCATGTGCAATGCTTATGTTAAGAAATATATGTCTTTTAAAGCAATTTTTGAACTCAATTCACATTCAGTTTGTATTGCATGACTATTCAGGCCTGGATTCAGCTTATCTTACTTGAGGCTTTTAACTGAGGCAACAACTAGATCTTCCTCTGAAGTTAATGGAGTGAAAGAGTTTCTTCCAGGACAATGCACAACCTAAGTGGGCTGAGAGCCCTCTGGAAGTGCTTGTCAGTCTCCACTGACTGTAGAGTGCTGGGAGGTAGTAGCTGCCTGACTAATGCCCTTCAGTCAAGTTCCTTAATTTATGTGAGATAAATCTAACTATAATCTTGTATAGCACACATCAGCATTAGAAACTGTCAGTCAGTCATTCTCCAAACCCTTTTTCTTTTCATAGCTCCCTTGTGGAACCTGTCCCCATCATTTTCATGCCTTGATTTTCATTACCCTGGCTTGGTTATTTTCTATGTTTATTAAACTCTGGTTTTGAAAAAAAAAATATTACATTCAAAGCAAAGTGCTGTTGTCTGTCACTAAGATAATGCTAAAATATAGAACTACACAAACGTCTTCTGCCTTTTTGCCTATCTCTGTGTACAGAGATTTTCACTGAGCTGTCTGTAACGACTAGCTGGTTTCAGTAGAGGTTCAAATTCTTTGTTCCAATCCAATGCACATCACCTGGCAAGATGTCCACAACAGATTTAATATGCTATTAAACTGCTCAATTGGACAAATTAACCAAGTCCTGCTTGATATGATTCTTTCTTTTTCAGTTTTCAGTAACCCACATAATTTTGTGACAAAAACGTACTTTCTACCTTACTCTCTGTTTCCAGATTAGTAATAAAAGTATTTAGTAAGTACTACATGAAGTAAATGCATTAAAATAACAAGTTTTCAACCTTTGCCTCTTTCTGTTCCTTTTCTATGACACCATCACCTTGTTGTACCGTAATAGCAGTTTGTATGATTTGTGATATTTCTAATGTCCTTCTTCATGAGATCTTTTTTTTTTTCTTTTTTTTCTTTTTTTTTTGTCACTCTTGACCAAGGATACAGTCAAGTAAGATGCTGGATTCCATAGCTTACATTTGTAATTTAAGTTTTAAAACTTTTAATTTTTCCACTGTCAGTGACCTTAGTGTGAAAGAAGTGGTTAGGACTTACAGAGTTTATGGACTACATTACCATAAATTTCCTGATCAATGATGTATGCAAAATATTTCAGTGTAAGATTTTTTTTTCAATCTTTTTGAGATTTCATTAGACTACTTAACTTTATTAGAAACAAATTTTATGAAGGGTAATGTAATTCCTTTCAGAGAAGATTTACTAGCCGAAATGTATTACATGAAATTAAAATATCAGTTATTCATTATCATCAGAAGTTCTGTATGAAATTTCCATTTACTTAATCAAAATCCTAAAACATTTGAAACATTTGCACTACTCTGTTTCCATAATGAATAATGTGCTAGGAACAGTAATAATGAAAAATGCACTTGTCACAGATATAGAAGAAGTAGTATGAACTAGATGCGCTGTTTAGTGACACTACTAATTTTACCTTGTATTCACACTGATTCTGATTTCTAGCACTCCCTTTTAAAAAAATTATTTTCAGGAAGACACATCAGGAGTCATGTCTGTCTAGTGTTCAGCTTCTCATCCTGTTTTGATAAAAATTTGGAATTATTCACATACAGTTAGAGGTGGTCTGGACTGTCTTTATAGAACTTGTTTAAAATGATCTATGTAATATTTTGGCACTCATCTCCACAACTCAATACACAGTTTCCTACAAAGAGCTTCCCACGTCCAGGGCAGCCTTCCTAAACCCTGTTAATCATGAAAGCTACCTAAAAATGTTCAATTCTGTATCACTCCCAACCTGCTGGGTCATGCTGGCTTCTATCCAAGCCATGTGAGGATCTGGAGGGTGAGGTGGAGACCTTCCCAAGGGCCAGGCTGGTAGGTGGTGTCCATGGCACTTCTGGTGTGCTCTGATATGCAGGGTTCCTCCACAAGCATTCTGATGGAAGTGTCAGACTTAAAATAATGATTCTAAAGGAAAGATAGCATTAATGGCTGCATCTCATTTTTACGCAGTGGTCAAATGGCTAACAAGTAACTAAGAAATGAGAGTTTACTTTAGGGCCTCTCGCATGAGGCTGGTCCAAGCATTACTTTCTTATCTGGCCACTTTTCACACTGTTTTGAAGAATGGATATTATTTCACATGCTTTGGGCACAAGTAGATGCAGTATTTCTCTGAACTCGCAGAACTTTAAGTATGAGACACGTCCATTCATAATGAGAGGAAGAATGCAACCTGTGCAGGAGGTCCACATGATGTGTAACTTTGCTGATAAGTGCCCAGGCAATCCACCGTCACTTTTTGAGAACTAATATTAGTGTAGCTAATTTCTGTTCCCCAGTGCTGACAAAAGAACAGTGAGGCTCGGATGGGACCTCTAGAGATCATCTAGTCCAACACCCACGAACATGGATTTCTGTCAGCCCACTGTGATCTTAGATTTGTTGGTTTACATTAAAACATGTATTATCATTTTCTGGATAGGCAAAAGATATTAAATGTAAAATTAACTGTATGGCATGTGTGATGTGCTTACTATATACATATAAACAGCTGATATAAGTTATAAAAAATGTAAATGTGATCAGAAGGGCTTACTAAATTTTAACTATTTGCTAAAACAGTTCTTCATCAATGTACAGGTGTCCATTTGAGATGTTGAGGCCGTGATGATCACAAAAAAGCAAGTCAAAAATCAAATGCATTGTTGTTGTTTATTCAGATGAGTGAAGCAGAGGTTAATGGGCAATTTGAATCGGTGTGTGAATCAGTGTTTAGTGAAGTTGAAGCTCAGGCAATGGATGCCCTTGACCTCCCTGGATGTTTCCGAACAAGAAGCCACAGTTACTTGCGTGCCATTCAGGCAGGCTATTCCCAAGATGATGAATGTATACCTGCGATGGCATCTTCCAACATCACCTCAACTATCAGGTCAACCACAGGTAAGCAAATCTACGCTGACCCTTCCTCTCTCCTGCATGTAAAAATATGTAGTCTTGTTTTGTAAGAGGATATTTAACACTGGAAATAACTTCCCTGTGTAGTGATGTTGTCTGATACCAGTATTCTTAGTTTTTTAACGCAGTGCTATTGTGGCTGCAGCTTGGAATAAGCTCCTTCTGGGGAGGTTCTTCTGTGCATTATTGAGTGGAGAGGAATTTCAGCACAGACATAATTTGACCTCTATTTCATTTATTTTCCAAGTACAAATATAAAATTGTATGTACAAAGGCATCATTTGTGTATTGTTACATATCAACAAATATAAGGGAGAATAATAATAAGGACCTAAATTTAGGTTCTTATAATACTGAAAGAAAAGTAGTACCAAAAGAAAAATAGATGCAAGATTTTAAGTATTTGGTCTAACTGACTTAGAGGCAATGACCATAATTTAGAAAATGCATAACCAGTTGTATCAATACACTGAATCATAAACATGATGTCTTCAGTAACCATTAGCATTTGTTGTTGTATCATTCATTTTTAGAATCTTTAATTTGTATTCCAGAAGTAGTATAAGATGTTATTTTATCTTCAGCATAGCATTTTAATTTCTGTATATAACTTTGCTTAAAATCAGGCACTGTGGCTTACAGTGATACCTCTAGGGATGTTTCTGTCCCTTGTTTAATAGAGATGCTATCATGATATAAAAAGAGACTTTACTGCTACCCCAGAGACTAATGTTTCATCTTTGTCTTATAGTAATGTGTGAATATTTTATAAAGAAACCTTCTGTGGCAAAGGACAGTACTAAATACTTATTTTGGTATCTTACTGCAGTTACCGAGTTGGAATATTTTTAGAATTTTTTTGGTTACCAAGATAATTGGTTTTCACCTGAGCTGTCTGGAATATATATGCCAGATAAGCCTAAAATTCTCGGCTGAAAAGAAATTATTCTCTCAGGAGTAACAAAGCTGAATAATAGAGTATGTTTGGAAAAATAACTAGATTAGGCAATAAACATGTTTTCATCCTGGAGTTTTCATACTTTTGAAAAATGTTTAGCATTGATTAGCAGTCTGCTGGCTAAATAATGAGGTATTGAAATCTATAACCTTCATTTCACTCATAGCTTTGTCTCATTTTGGGAATGACTTATCAGATGGATTTTCTTGCCCAAATATTTAATCTTTCTTCTTTGTTGTGATGAAGTGATGTTGACATTGAGAAGAAAAAAAGATCTCAAAAATACAGATGATTTGAGATGCATTCCCATGCCAAAATTCATTTGAAGCCTATGAACTGTATACAGTTCTGAGTGTGGTTCTGTATTCAAATTATTATTTCTGCGCCACTGTCCTCTGCTTCTATGGTGAATAAATATTTGAATTAGAAATATTTATCTGATCTAAAAGAAGAGGAAGGATTATATGATTCACTACTAATTGAAATTTTCAGTTGCCAAATAAGTTCTTGTTTATAAAACCCTAGGGGTAAACTCTTCCATATTTCTCTCTTCAGTCCTCAACACATCAGAGGAAGATGCTTCTTTTCCTATTATTACTATAGTTCAAAAAATCTCTTACTTCTCCACTCCTCTCTGAAAATTGTAAAGAAGCAGTTGCCTGAAATATGAAAATGGCATTAGCAGATATTTAATGTTTATACGAGCTTCATTCAAGTAAATGTCAAAAAGGTCAAAGTTTCGCATTGGCTTTCAATTCCAATTCAGCTTTTGAATTCTTGGGAAAATTACATTGCATTAATTCCCTTTTAGTTTCTGATGTTACAGACTCTTCTTGGCAAAGAAACTAAAGCAATTTCTTAGCAAATTGACAGGCAGTGCAATTTAATTATTCCTTGAAATTTTAGTGATATAGGTCATGACCACCTCTTATCGATGTTGTAAAGCAATCAAATCATAACACCCAGGCATAGCGAAAAATTAATTCATGTAACTAAAAAAGTAAATCTAAAATAAAAATAATAACATTTGAACTATGAGTTCAATTATAAACCTATGGAGTCTGTATTTACAGCACGCATTTTCTTAAAATTGTCCTAGATGCTAGAACAGCTTCCAGAAGGTGGAAGGGTTGCAACTGTAATGAATATTATGTGGGATGTTATTAGTGGGCTCTGTTAAGAAAGTTTGCTCATAGATGGAAAATAATTACCAGTAGCTCTTCTTAAGTGTGTACAACTTTCCAGAGAAAACCAGATGGTTTGTTGGTAGTATCAAATGATGAATATATAACTTTTGTGCAGACCCATGTACTTTAGCTGTGTATGGAACTCTAAAGGAGAGTGTGTGACAAGGCATAGGGCACTCACTACCTGCTGCACCAGGAGTAAATGAACCAGACAAGTGACAGTGCAGTGGGGTAGCCAGTGCTGGAAGCATGCTGGAAGCTGGAACTGGGCTCCACATGACCCCTGCAGAGGCTCATCAAATTTCTCTGTGATTAGAGCATTTCTGTCCATCCTGTCTCATTTTGTGAAGAGATAATGAACTCGGTAAAAAATACTTCATGTTAAAAGCCCCAAATGACAGAGTATCTTTTCAGTGTCTGAACTGAATCCAGTCGCAGCTGTCAGATGTACAGCTGAGAAAATACAACTCCAGCTGCTGCTGCTTGCCACCTCATCCCTCCATCACAGACAACATCTAATTTCCTGAACGGGAGGACACAAAGTGCAGGAGTCATCCTAACTACTACTGCCTTACATATTGGTCTTGCAAGACAAGCTTCACTCTTCAGGAGTGCATAAAATCGGAAACACTTTTCCAGGTAGTACCAGCTCAGTTCCCTGCTGCGTAGGTATATTTAGATGGACGTATATATACACTGCGCCGTCATCTTTAAGGCTCCTTACTGGTAATGCCTGGCTGGTGCAGCAGAGTGCTGTGGGGAGGTGCACAAGTGACCTGTAGGACCATGGTTTAAGGGACATGGTGTAGTGAGGAAATACTGGTGGTGGCTGGACAGTTGGGCTGGGTGATTGTGGAAATCTTTTCCGATCTTGGCAATTCTATGACCAGAGCAGTATCGCCAGCTTGGTGCATAAGTGAGTGCTAGCCATGTAGTCATGTTGAGAATCAGAGCCTGCTAGCTGGGAGCAGTGTGCCACAGGGCACTTTATCCCACTTAGCAGTACCCATCGCACTGAAAAGTAATTCACATACCTTTGTATCACACTGGATTGTTGTAGGAAATCATGGCTAACAAGGAGATGTGGAAAATCTTAACTACTCTCTGTTTCCACTTTGTCTGAGAAGGTCACCTTATTTTTGTTACATGTCCTATATGTGGAGATAGTCCTGTATATAACATACTCTGTATGTTATAGAATATTTCTGAATGTTTGCTCCATTTTTTCCTGTTGATTTTGTTTGTTTTTGCCATGAATGCTGGAATAGAGTTGGAATAACACTGGAGCTACCAATTTGGATCTTCTGTAGTGAAACAGCACATGTTGAAATTCCAGTCAGAGGAGCAATTTCAGAGAGTAGGTTGGAATTCACACCTCTGGCCATTCAGATGGACATCCTCAGCCCCAGATTACTGGATATTCAAATGTGGAGGACATGCTAAGTTTCTCCTGATAGTGGTATTATATATAGTATAAAGCACTTTCATCTTCATTGAGAGAGACACTGCGTCTCTAGCTCACTTCTCAGGAAGCCCATCTCCCAGGTGGGAGATCTGCTCAGTGGATATTGCTTTTATAGACAATGTGAGCCAGCTTCAGAAGAAGGCTCTGTATTGTATATGCAGGAATTGAAGTACTACAGTCAGTTGGGAAGTCTCGCCCTAAGCAACCAGCACACTCCATTTCAATGACTTGCCTCATTTTTCTCAAAAACGTAGCATTATAAAAACTTTCTGACTGGTTGTATATGCACTCCCTCTCAGCTAATTCATGCTATTAAACCAGGGCTTACTGAAGAGATGGCACTTTTGTGCATTTCACTGTTCTCAGCCAGTAGGACTCTGCTTGGCAATGAGTAAATGTAAGAGAATTCCACATTTACTGAACTATTGAGCAGTAATTCCAAAACCCAATTAATTCAGACAAGGTCACATTGCATGAGGGAGTTTTCAATTACAACTCATACCATTGCTCAAAATGCCTGAGGAATTGCAGGTTTCTTTTCTACCAGCTTAAAGCTATTTTTGGCTTCCCATTTTTGAAATAAGGGACTTCGCAGGGTGAATTTTTATAGTGCCTGTTTGATATTGAGCCACAAAACGCTCATTGTCGCTAAAGTGATTGCATAGTCACGTACCTACAAGCATACAGGCATGAGAATGTGATAATTCATTTAGAGGTTATATTGTTTCATAGCACTGCTGCTCCTACAGACCCCAGAAGGATGATTCTCTGGTTGCTATCTTAGCACTAATGACAGTACTTACAGTTGTTTGGTTTTATTTCTCAAAGACGTGGGGATACTGAGTGCAGGCAAAAGCTCAAGTTATGGAGCTTCTATATATGGAGCTACTGCAGAGAGTCCAGCAAAGGGCTGGATTGTCTCTCCTGTGAGGAAAGGCTGAGAAAGCTGGGACTGTTCAGCCTGGAGAAGAGGTTCAGGGGGGATCTTAAATACAGTGATAAGTGTCTGAAGGTAGAGTGTAAAGAGGATGCAGCCAGTCTCTTTTCAGTGGTGCCCAGTGACGAGGCAAGAAACAAGGGACATACAAAGTGAATCACAGGAAGATCCATTTGACTGGTAGGAAGGACTTTTCTCTGAGGATGACCAGTGGCTGGAACATGTTGCCCCATAGATTGTGATGTCCCCATTCCTAGAGATCTTCAAAAGCTGCCTGGATGTGGTTCTGGGCATCCTGCTCTGGTAGTCTCTGCTTCAGCAGACGTTGGGCCAGATGGACCCAAAGATCTCTGCCAACCTCAGCCAGCCTGTGATTCAGTGGCACACTGCTTTTGACGGGGCAGTGATAACTTATTGCAGTGCTGCTGCAGACATCATACTCTATCCTTAAGTAGTATCCATATATATTCAATTGCACTCTTTGATTCCTACAAGAAAAGTTTGTTATGATTAATAAATTCATGTTGTGTTTTTTTGATTTTCTCAAGAATGAGATACTTCATTCAGGTGACTGCTTAAATCTTCTTAACCTAATGCACTGTCTAGGAAAACCTAGCCAAAATGGGGAAAAACATGCATGAGTTATCATGTCCACAATTTCTGTTTTCTCTATATTGAGAATGGAAGTAAATGCTGAGACTTAGGGATTGCAAAGGCATCCTTTGCGAAGTGATAGCTTGCACTGGTGTCCACAGAAGGTATATCTAAAACCACACAAAACTGTAATTCCAAAAAAGATATAGAAGGCTGTTTTCTCAATTATAATTTGCCTGTTGACTTTGTTTAATTTCTGTTGGGGCCCGATGGAATTATCTGGCACTCAAATTCTCTGCAGGAAATATACCATATATCTGTGGGAGCACTTGAGGATCCTGAGTTAATGCTTTGAAGCTGTGCCAGCTTGTATGCCTATACTGTGAGAATAAATCTTATACTAACAAAGAATGAGCCCAGTTGTACGCTTGCATATGCACACATCATTTTCATTGCTCTGGGTGTATCTGGGAGAATAATTAGTCTTTAATTCTCCTAAATATATAGGAGTTCTAATGCCATGCTGGCACTGCTATTTAATAGCAGCACTACATTGTGAATGTGGCCTGGGGAGTCGCTGAGATGAAGGTGATACAAGGTCTTCGGTTTGAGACGTTCAACAGTGGATGGCCAAGAGGCCGCTGCAACTCTCCTAACTGTGGGATTTCCTGAGACTGGAGAAAGGCTGTGCTAATCAGGGCTGCCTGTCCTCTTCAGGCTGGTGGGGCATGAAAACAGTTGGAGAAGTAGCCAGCAGCTCTTTATAACTCTTGTTCTCCTTGGTACAGATGATCTGCAGAGGCAAAAATGAGGTCCCTGTCTTACGTTTATGGTTAGTTTAAAAAATGTGTAATGACTGCCTTTCCCTTGCTCCTGCTGTTCTGTGTTTGACATAATTCCTCCATAACCTATTAGATTTGCCAGACAGCTGGTTCTTTTTTATTAAAAAGGACACCCATGTCCCCTTTCTTGGCAGAATTTGGCTTCAAAGCTGTTCTATGGGATGAGTTTTAAGAGTTTGCTCAGCTTCGTTTTCTGAATGGGATTACAAGAGGAGAAAAAAAAACAACACAGAGGAGTGGAAAAGACACAAAAAATATCACGCAAGGAAGGTGATTCACTGCTCAGGTTTTTGAAGCCTTTCTGACGTGATAGAAGCTAACAGTGGCAGAGGTAAATCTCAGCCCATCTATTTAGCTTGATGCTGGCAGGAGGTTTTGTCCTGTGTGCTTGTGCAGCTGGGGTAAGCCTGCAGGATGGGTGAGCCTTCACCTGCTGAAAAATTCATACTGCTTCTTTTCACTTGCAGTAAAAGGGAAGGCAGGACCCTTCTCCTGGCAGCAATTCTCCTGCATACCTCAGTGAATAAAAAAAGACACCTCTAAGGAGTCTTCTCAGAAGCTTGACATATGTTCAGTCCTGGGTTTTATTAGAGGCCTGTATATCAGGAGCCATAATGTTGATGTGCACTGGAAATACACTGTTTTCTGTGCTGGCTGTAGAGAGGTCATTTTCAGTTCTGACATCTGAATTTTTACTAGCTGCATGTAATATTTCATCCATCAGAGGTTTCGGTCCATTAGTTAATTTAATTAAGCATAACTGTCTGGAATTTGACCAGACTGCTTGCTGACAAAATGGCCCACAGCTTTGTTATGTTTTCAGTACAACAGGGATGCGAGCTGTGTTCTAGCTTCCTCACAGTACATACAGTCTTCCAACATTGTGCAGCCACCAGAGAATTTCTCCCCCGTGGGTCCTAGTGAAGATACAAGGACCTCTAAGGCTGTGTGCAAAATAAAAGAAGAATCCCTTTATGGCAGAGCAGGTCTTGTTCCCATAGGATCCCGCTTCTAGAATGTCCATTCACTAGTAACACTATTTCCAAAGATGTGTTTTCAGACTTTTAGGGAAGCAAGTTTGGTTGCTTTCATTACTTTTCCATCTCACGGTGACGGTGTTCTGGTTAATTCTCACTGTTTATGAATGTTCTTGGCCTGAGGGATATTATTCCTAACTTGCCTTTTCCAGGAAAACAGAATCCTAACAAGCAGGTGCCACCCAGATTCTTCTTAGTAAAAAACAGTCACGATGGTAGAAGCCAAGCAAGTTATTTGCTATTTAAATAATGTTATATCTACATTTGAGTGGAGTGACACAGAATTAACAGAGAAAAAATCTACAGTAGCTTTGGTTTTACTTCCAACGAAATCTCTATTTTGTTCATATGAAAAACCTCTCGGGATGCTCGCATGGTTATGTTAACACTTCAGAAACTCCCATCCTCTCTTTTCATCTCCCTGAAATGGAGTTTGATCAAAGCTTGTATAGAATTCTCCATTTCTGTGCATGGAATTTTGTTCAGACTTGGATCTACCCTGGAAGAGTGATTTGTAAACTTGATATTTTTTAACATTTATTAAGTATCACTGAAAATAAAGTTGCTAAAACTGGTGACATTCCTTGGGTACAAGCACAGGAACTTGCCTTTGGCCAAACGATTCAGCTGAATGCTGGAGGATTTGGCTCTAGATCAAGTAATTTAAATATAGATGCTTTAATGCAAATTAGTTGTCTGAGTTCCCATGACAATAAATTCAGTTTCATTTCAAAGATAAATGGGTAGTACCATTTGAGATACCCACATAGGACCTACGAGAGAATTGCTTCCTCCTGGACAAGCAGCTGCATGCTAGCCAGAAAGGCCTAGGACATCTAAAAAAGTATCAGATACCTATGTTTAGGTGAGTTTGATTAAGAAGGAATACAGTCAAAGTACCCCTACCTACACAGAGGTGTCTTGCACTTACCTAATACCACAGTGATACTTACCAAAAAGCTCTGTACTTCTGTACACTGTAAATGAAGCATGTGGAAGGGACAAAGTTTAGTGTCAGTATATAGCCCATTAAAATATATGCACTGGAAGGTATAGTTTAGACAAACTCGAGCACTCTGAGAAGCTCAATGTAGATCATTAAAGGCAACTAGAGGACATCCAAAAAGGTCTGGGAAAGAGATTGAGTTTGAAGTGAGTAACCTATCACTTGGCTTTTTGAGTCTGTGAATGCAATATCAAGGGCATATCAGTGAGTCATCACTTTTTATATGCATTTCTTTTTTCTTATATTAGATACAAATGAACCTTTGGGGATTGTTCTGTGTCCAGAAAAATACATATATTTCCACTCTTAGTCTCTTTCCCTCAATAGAAAAAACATAAAATTTCAGTTATAAAAATTCATCCCACCTAATACATATATCTAAAATGCAGCTGTCAAAGGCAGTCGCATTAATGTCCTATTATAGTCAATGAAATGTGATTTATCCCCTTTAAGATTGGTATCTCTTATGAGATAAGTTGTCCTCTGGACGTTCCTATTTCTCGCTGTCACCTATAAAAATAGTCTGCAATGATGGCATAGTATGGCTAGCTAACTTTCAGACACCTGAGGTAAAAGTAAGACCTATTTACATTGCCTTATTGGGTAAAACTAAAGACTAAATCCTGATCCCACTGAAAACGGGAATAACTGACTTATGGAGAACCACACTCTGACTTGCAGAGTTGAGAGATCAAAACCCAGCAACATCATTTGCTGCACCTAAAGACAGAACCAGCAGCCTGCAAGTAGCTGTGTGCGTATTTTTTTCCATGCTGTTACCAACTCCATCTGTAAATCGGGCAAAATGATTCCTTGATTTGACAGTTGCCTGTATTGTTGCCAATCTCAAAAGTAAGCTGTGGGACTGTGTCCAGGCTTGCAGATCTCTGTGGATTAAAATAATCATTTAAAGTCATTCATTTATCCTTAATTAAAATATGATGTAAACATTTAAATTCTTTAACGCGGGACCATTATCATAACATGCTGTTATAATTATTCTACAGTGCAACACTTCCTTAAGGTTAACTCAGAAAATTGTTTTTCTCATATTACTCAGTTTGGAATTCCTTACTGAAAGCTAATGAAAATCACAAGCACAGAGCTACTGTAAGAATGGGAATAGAAATATACAAACAATATGCAAACAAAACCAACGATAAGCCTACCTAATACATCCGTAAGTGCATTTCAAGAGGCTGCTGGAAATTATTTTACTTGAGTGATAAGGGTTCATGGGAGGTCAAGTAAAGAGTCTTTCTTAAAGTACAGAATGGCAGCAATATTGGTTTGATTCTGTTCTACTGAAAAGCATTTACAAAATGTTTATTGCTTTCATTGTGAAAACAGTAACCCAGTAACAGCAGCTTTTGGTTTTTGGAGCTCTTTTCTCTCTTTGCTTCTCACTGTTTTCATGAAGTGACATGCAGTCGGTATTTCTGAACAGCCTTACATGCATTCTGTAAAGTAAATAGAGTATAGTTCAAGTGTATTTTTCCTTCCTGCAACTGAAAATGGGAGATTATGCTTTTTAATGCAACTTCGGTATTTTGGAGGCACATAGGAACTGTTTAGAAGAGCAAAACAGCTGTCAGCACTTTGCTTTGCCATCTACAGGATGCTGGTTAGGCTATAATTTCTCACTAATTAACTGATCTAAAATAGAACCCTTTGTAACTAGTCCATCAGCAATCCATGAGGTTTGTGTTGCCCACATCTCTTTTAACGCTGGCAAAGCATTACAGTTTCTGACCTTGATGTCTTGTTTGATTTGCATTTCTGTTTTGAAACTGACATTAATTACACTGTCAAAACAGATTTTATCGTTTATGTAACATGGGCTTCCTACAGACTTAAGTTTCCTCAATATGGAGATAATGACTTATGCACTGAATGGCTTGATTGCAGTAATTCCTTTTATGCTGTTCTCCGCCAAGTTCTAACTGGGAGATTGCAGATTGTTTTCAGGCTCCAGCTTTTTCCAAATTTAGTGATCACATTTCCACTTAATTGTTGCTTTCCTGTACAAAATCAGATAGATGTACAGAACTTAAGCCTAAAAGGATCTACTATGATTATTGAGTCTAACCTAATGTACACACAGATTTATAAAGATATCTCATCCAGAAATTTTGCCTTGCCCTCGTAAATTATGACTGGGGTTTCGTGTCATACAAATAATTCTTTTTTTTTTTTTTTTTTTTTTTTTTACAGTGCTGTATAGGTTCTATTTTGCAGAGACAGTTCAGAAACAGATACTGCTTAAAAACAGCATTTTGTATGAGATTCGTATAATAGCAGTGTCTCTGTGACGTGTCATCTTGAAAAGCACATTAAAAAAAAAGTCATATCTTAGAAGCACAGATCTTGCCTCATCAATAATACGTTATCATCAAGGACCAGATCCCAAGTTTGTGTGAATTGGTCTGATTCCACTGACTTAAGTAACAGCTTCAGCAGGGCTAAACAGCATGGTCTAGCTCAGTGTCTAAAACTGCAATCAATTTAAACACTATGGAAATACAGAGGGTTTATTTTTAATACTTTCATGGAGCTTCAAAGGGACCTTGGGTCAAACTACAACAAGCTGCTATGCAGTCGCAAGGAGCAAGGAAGTCAGGCTTGGCCAGACCCTTGGTGTAGGCAAATTCCATGCAACCTTGCTTCAGCAGCTCACAGGGGAGCAGATGAGATGAAGCTCTCACCTTTCCAATAAATGCACGTACCAGAAGAGAAGAGACATTGTCCCAGTGTGTAGCAGAGTCCTGCCAGCACTTTAATGGGTACAGAACAGTTGGTTGGAGTTTATCTCACCCAGTTAGGCATTTCAGAATTAGAGTCCTGATCTGAGCTGGTTGTCCTTGATTCCTTTATGACTGATAGGAAAAAAAAGAAAAGGAAAAGAAAAGGAAAGAAAAGAGGAGAAAAGAAAAAAGAGGAGAGGAGAGGAGAGGAGAGGAGAGATGAAGAAAAAGCAGGCATAGGGTGATTCATTTCCTGGTTAAAAATAATACTAAAACATCTAGGATACAAGTAGAATTGTCCCCAGAACAGAGATCAGATGGCTAACTTGCTCTGTCTTTTAAATGGCTAATGTGAGCTGAGCTGGATTCCACTCAGTAGTTCTCAAATACTGACTGTGTCTTGAAGGTATGATAAAACCAAGTGCTACTATAAAATCCCACTTAAAAAATTGGCACAGGATAAATGCAGTGCTTTGCTCCCATCGACTGTGGCAACATGAGACCATCATATTGAGACTTGATAGCAAGAGACCATGATCACTTAACATTTGAATTTAGTGTCTGAAAAATATCCATCCAGGTTTACCTAAATGTAATACATATAAAATGACCCATCAGGGATAAGAAGTTAGGTAGTTGGCACCTAGACAATGCTATCGGTTATGTATCTTAAATAAAATGCAGCCTATCATATAAACTGTGCTGATAAAACTCATCTGGGTGTAAGCAGTCTGTCCAAGAAAACATCTCATAAAAATATTGTTGTAGATACTTCAGCTGTTTCTCGCTGTTTAATCTGAAAAGCAAGAAACAGAATTCTTTACAGGTATCCAAGCATAAAAATATTCTCCCTCCATTTAGAGGTGGAGATACCTGGCTCCTATATTGACTAGGATTTACTGTGGAGGACAGAACGGGAAAAGAGGAGAAGTGGGAAGATATGGTAACAACTGAAGTATCCATCTGATTTTGTTTGACAGACATTAACCACAGATTAGATTGAAATTACCAATTTATTTAAAAACAAAATTCTCTCTTGAATTTCAAGCACAGTATGACATTGCTAAGTTTTAATGACTATTTTTACAAAGCTTGAATCTCCTTACAGTTCAAAAAACTACTCTCGTAACCTTGCAAATGGAGAGACTCTTGAACATGAAAAGCCCTCAGAAGTGGCAGGATCATTCACTAGCAAAGCAACAAGCAGAAGTGTGCATCTTCCCAGGGAGCAGCAAAGAGAAGAGCTGGAGGACTGTACAAGAAGGAGATGTGTCTTCCTTAACCACCCTACACTCACATGCAGCCATTGTTTCAATTTAAGTATTAAGTGGCTGTTTGAGTACTATTTTGGAGGACTGGCGTTTGTGTTCAGATAGCGCTGCATAGTGTCAGGTAATGGAGCAAAACATTTCTTTCTGTGTAGAGCCTGAGCACATCTTGCTCTGGTATTAAAAATATAAAGAAGGTCCAAATCAAGGATATATGTCTTTTAAGTGACCAGCGATGGCACGTATCTAAAATAGCTGACTGGATTCAAACAGACTAATTTACTTTAACCTTTGCCCTTTATTCTAGCTGATCACTTTTTCTTAGAATTAAGGAGCCAGAAGCCACACATGACAAAACTGAGCATTTCTAAATCGTCTCATTTTGAGTGAACTTTAAAGGTACAACTAATCAAGGAGGAAACCCCTTTCTAGCACTTCAGAATTTGAATTTAGGAAAAGGCAGATTTGCTTTGTAAAAATTATACTGACCTGCCTGACACCACATTCTTTTAATTATGTTTCTCGTTGGAGACCAATGTATAACGAGAGTTGACTATAGTCACGATTAAAGGTGTATCTCAACATCATCTCTTTTCAGTTGGGATTCATGTTCTTAATCTTGACTTGCATAGATCAGTAGAAAAAAGACATCAGAGTTTATTCTCTTAGTGAGAAATAAATTTGTTCAGTGGATAAGGAGACACCTTCTCTCAGAAGTCCTTTTTGATTTCTTAATGGTCTTGAAACATTCATCATTCTTGGAGAAGTAACTGTTACACAACCACAAGTATCTTTATATTTTAGGAGTATATCAGAGGTCTTGTTGACCATGTGGGAACATAATGAACAGACTTCAGGGCATTTCAAGAAAAGCCATTATAGCTGGGATTGTAAAAACCTATTGCTAGAACAGTGGTCAGAGTAGTTGAAAGGCTATCTGACAGCTGAGTAATCTTTTCATACATGGTCAGATTTAGTTTTCATTACAAGAAGGACTCTTCGTTTTTCTCTTCTGACATGGTTTCAGGGCTGGCATTCACCTTCTCTGTGTGAAGGAGGAGACCTAGCATCAGCTTGGGATCCCCTGTGGCGTTCCCCTCGGAGATGCCCAGGCTGCCTGCAGCAGCGTGCCCGGGGGAGCTCTGCCTCCGGGGCAGCTCCATGCTCCCCGCAGAGCAATTATCCTCCTTCTGAATAAACCTCCTTACAAAACAGAAAATCCAGTTTACTCCTGCCGTGTGTCATAAGGGACAACTGTTCCCTTTAATTGATGGTGCTTTCATGTAAATTCATCATCCAGTTAACTTTGTGATCTCAGCCTAAATAATGTTATTTTGACTAAGTGCTTAGTGGTTGTATTGATTTCTGAAAACCCCTCAGGTGATTATATCTGGTAAATGGACCAACAGCAGTGATTTATTAAAAGACTGCCTTTCAAAAGGTGTTCTGAATGTCACCTACAGCCACTGATATTTCATCGGACACGTCAAGTCTCTCCTTCTGCCTTTTGTCTCAGAATCTCTACGGATAACCTGAAGTTATGTCTGAACTGAATGATTTTAGTCATTTTAGTTCTAATACAAGCTGTGTTTGCACTGAAATATGGATCGAGAAACTGACTTATTTCTGTGGCTGTAGCAACAGCAACCTAACACAGCTTTAGTCAAAAATGCAGTGCAGATTCAGTAGGATATTCCGCTTCCAGGTGTATCAGCTAAATGAAAACTTCAAGTTAGTTAAGAATTATCAAAAAATTGGTTTTTATCTTCATTTTTTTCTGGCCCACTATGCAACAGCACAGAACCATTTTGTTTTCTCTCCGTTTGTCTAGCAGTGTACATAAAGGAAAATTCCATGGAGCTGATTGCACGTGTTTATATTGAAGTCAAGCAAGTGCCTGAACAGTTAGTGCTTTGGTTCAAATGAAAGTCTGAAATATCCTTACAGTTAGAGTTAGAAGAATGTTTTTGACCATTTTTGTCATTTTTGTTGACAATTATTAGCTAACAGATGGAGACAGACTGTATCCTCTGATCTCCAAAAATAATTTTTCCTGCTTTATTAGACAAGGCAAAAAATAAATTCTGCTTTCTATATTTAGACAGAATACAACGGGAAAGAAAATTCAATTTCTTTCTCATAACTCCTTCTGTGTTTAGCTTAAATGTTAAAAAGATATGTTTTCTGCTGTATACTCTTTTTATCTTTGCATTTCAGAGCAGCTGCAGATTTTACAAATTGATTAACAGTGTGGCAGAATGGTACTGCTTTCCTTTGCTTGAGCCTCATTCCTCAGCAGCAGGATTGGTGAAATATCGGCAGGGCCCACCAAGCCTACTCAGAAAATTGTGATAAAAAGTAATAAAATCAGCAATCTCAGGTCACATTCTGTGAGCCACAGAAACAACAGATTATCCAGGATTGATGTTTTCCAGGACTGACCTATGTCAAAATACAAAGCTCTGCTTATGCTGATGTCCACCACTGCAATCAGTCTAAAGTCATACAGAGGCAGTTCTGCCCTCCTGGTTCCACATCTTCATGCTGTATTTCCCCTCCAGCTGTTGTGCTGGCCCTGCCTCCCAGTTTGTCCCTCTGTGACTGATGACAGGCATCCTTGTCCTTCATCCCCATCTTCATCATTCCACTTTGCTTTTCTGCCTCAGTTCCCCAGATTGACTTAGGTACTACTCTCAGTGCTGGGATGGATGCAGTGGTGTTTGTAGGCTGGTGGACCAAAACATCAAGCAGGCTTCATGTGCTCACTTCCAACTAATAACCACTAAGGCCTATAAAATTTGCAAAGTAGCAAATCATGCAAAGCTGACAGGAGCACCTCTCCCTCAGCGTAAGAAAGGGATGAGGAATGAAAAGGAATTTCCTTTCCTATTAGGAAAAGGATTTTTTTTTCATGCAGTGTATGGTGGTTATAACTGCCAGAAGCAGATCCAAAAAGACACTACAGGATAGCAGGAACACTCACTGGTGTAATAATTAATTGTAAATTAAAAAAAAAAAAAAAAAAGACAGTGACATAAAATTTCATGTTTTGGACTGTTCAACAACAATTATTCATTAGAGGCATATGAACAAGCATGACCAGTAACCAGTAACCTATGGAGTAGTAGGCTACTTATCTCCTGTACCACTCTCCTAATTTATTAATTACCCCCTAAGATAGTAACACATACCCAGTTTATCTAAGACCAGTCTTGGCCACATTATTCATCTGAGTTATCTCATTTACTTCTCTGGGATTGCTTGAGTGATTGAAACAGAATTTGGTGTTAAGATTTGCCTTGTAAATTCATGCCTCCATCCCCTTACCTGATTTTGTTAGTCTCCAATTAGTCCCAGATTTCTGGGACTCTGAAACTGTTGTTCCAGATATGAACTCGTTAACTGCGAAGAGATGGATTTTTTTATTCCCTCTTCAGTATTTGATCTCAATGAAGAAATTAAAATTAGAAATTAATCAGATTTCTTTCTGCCATGTTTAACAGTGAATATGAATGCAGTTTCTTCACAGACTTACAGACTTTCACATTGTTTTCTCCTCCATGTTGATTATCTGGGTTTGCATGTGTGTTATTTTTTGTTGCTGGTGGGTTTTTTTCTAATTCTTCCTTAGTTTTCATGATCAAATCCTTGCCAGAATACCACAGTTGCTGTAATATCTGGTGGATCTCAGGTGTATCACTCCACTGAAAGAATGGGAACCTTCCAATACTCAAACCGGGGGTGGGGAAGAAACAAAATGAAGACACAGAAGCGGAGCAAGTAACTCTTTTGACTTTGCCACAAGGAGAATCTTTCTTTTTTACAAATGTAAATAAAGATTAAGTAGCTATGAAGGGTTGCCACACAATTTTAACATTTTTCACATTGATGTTAATTAGACAGAAGAGTGATAAGCAGCAGGGATACATTGCCTTGTGATGTTTCAGTATCACGTTCGCCATATGTTTCATTCTTCTGCTATTCTTTTGGATGAAGACAGTTGGTAAAAAGACAGTAAACTAGTTATAACATTGACAATTTGTCTTATGCTATAGATAAAAATAGATTCCATATCTGGGCTTCCCTGAACTTGTTTCATCCCATTTTCTCTATTTCTAACAGTTCACAGCATTCTGAATACTTGCATCTACATTTGCGGGGGGAAGTGAGGGAACAGTATAATGGCAACTCGCTTAGTGGAAACATTGCTTAGAGGCATTGCTTATGCTCATAAGACACTGTTTTAATTTCTCAGCTTTACAGCCTCTCCCTTCTTTCATGAGCTTTCCGTACTCCCTAAAGTGGCAGAAAAATACTGTTTTTTTCTTTCTTCTTAACTGCTGGTTACAAAACTGACAGGAGATAAGATTTGCGATAAGACAATAAAACTGCACTTCAAAAACACACACCATCCCTGAAACTGAAGAGCTTGCTCTCACTGGTAGAGCAATTTAGCTCAGAGCAAGACTCTCTTTAAATCTCTACCAGAATTGAGCTGCATCAGTAGTAATTCAATATGTGCTTCAAATGAAGGCTTTCACTTCTTAGTTCTGCCTCGCTCTGTTTTATTTATGATCACCATTTTATTTATTATTATCAAGAATCAAAATTTCAGAATGGCTTTCTCTAGGCTCAGTTTTCCATGGGCTTTCCTGGTGATTCAGGCTCAGCAGTCCCAGGTACTAGCAAATTCCTAAAGCTGCCTCTTCCCTCTAGAGAGCTGCAGTGTGGCCTCCTGTTCTAGCACGACTGGAAAGGTGCTGCTTCTGACTTCACTGCTCATCAGCTCATGTCTGTATAGCAGGAACATTTTTAGGATCCCTGTTGGACTCAATTAACCCCAATTCCAAGGTTAACCAAGTAATCCTTGCAACATCAGTGCATTTAATGACACCTGAAAAAGGCAAACCTTTTTGTTAAATCATTCTTTATCTTGATCTCTGTGTGTGTGCTACTTAAGATTTTTTTTATATTGGGAAAGGTAATAATTTTCTTTATGTTCCTGTAATTATATGGGATGTGAATTGGGCTTGATTTTCCTGTGCAGGAATGTGGGGAAAAAAGGCAGATTACAATGCAATTTTGTACCAGTCACTCGTTTTATAAATTCTATGATTGCATGTGCTTTGGGGTAAAAATTCTTTCATCACAAAAATGCTTATTCTAGTATGAAAACAGTATAGTGGGCTTAGGCAATAAGATACCATAGGGCTTTGAGCAATCTGGTCTAGTGGGAGGTGTTCCTGCCTATAGCAGGGGGGTTGGAACTAGGTGGTCTTAAAGGACCCTTCCGACCCAAACCATTCTATGATTCTATGATAAAATAACTGTGTTATTAATCACTAAATATCTATCTCTATGAAATTTCAAAGATTTTGTAAGAAGGCAATATTGGCTGAATCCTGCATCCTGTATAGCCCCCTTGGATACGTTATGGGCCCTTCTTCAAGACAGGATTCACACTAAAGCAGTTTCAGACCTGCTCTGCTCATCATGCTAAAGTTCTTAGTTCTGCCCATCTGCATCCAGTTCTCTCAGTGTTTCAGTCCAATTTTTATATCTGCATTCCCATATTCTCTGCATTTAAATCTATCCTTCTTCAGTGTACATTCTAAGGATTTAAGGCTTGCTTCAGGATAACAAATAGAATATCACTGCTCTGAGTATTATTTAAATTTATTTGTTGTTGTACCAGTATCTAGTCGATTTTCAGATATTATGAAAATGTTTACATGCCTGAATTTTCTTCAAATCATGACTATTTTTAAAACACAGGCTTCTTGTCCAAGTAGCCAGTCCTACTGGAGGTACTTATAGATGATTATGTGTGGCATGAGGTAGAAGTTTCTGTTCTGTTCCTACATTACTTTCTTAATGCACTGTATCTATAACAGGGATACAGTTCAGACTGAGAGTAGAAAAAAAACTCTCCCTTTATTTCTCTCATCAGTTTTATCTGGTGGGGGAGCCACCTTGGCAGCACTACACGTCCCTGCCCAACCCAACCTTGAGGCTGAGACAGATACACACATCCTCACTAACTCCCTTTCATCTTCACCGTAATGGGAGTCTCATTGCCACCTGGTTGAAATGAAATGTTGCTATGGATACGAGTCTGACTAACAGTGAGGTTCACAAGGAGCACTATGTTGCACTGTCTTCAATAGCAAAACCTTAGTGTTACGGTGAAAATGTTGTGAATTTTCCATCTGGTTAATCTTGATTTATCCTTCCCGCCTCCCTCCCCCTTCCCCCCCCCTCCCCCCCTTTCTTTTCCTTTTGTTCTTTCCATAGCTGTAACTTACACAAGTTACAAAAAAACCCCACCACCGGTACCCCCACGTACCACATCCAAGCCACTGATCTCAGTGACGGCCCAGAGCAGCACAGAGTCCACCCAGGATGCATACCACGACAGCCGGGCCCAGCGGATGTCCCCATGGCCCCAGGACGGGCGAGGGATGTACAACTCCACAGACAGCTTGGACAGCAACAAGGCCATGAACCTCGCCTTGGAGACTGCAGCTGCCCAGCGCCACGTGTCGGAGAGTGCCTCCATCCGAACCAGCGACAAGGCCATCCTGGTGACTAAAGCAGAGGAGTTCCTTAAGAGCCGGCGTTCCTCCATAGGGATCCAGGTAGCCTATCATTAATATCTGTTCAGTGATGAATTGCTTGCCTGCTTCCTCTAAGTAGCATAGAATGAGTCATTCAGCTTCACCGGCTCTAATAATCTAACAAACAGCCCCTGGCTGCTCGGCGTTAATTGTAATTCACATCATGGCGAAGTGGCTGTGCAGGGAAGTCTTCAGCTGATATGCTGTACCTGGAAGAAAATGAATGAATAAATCTCTAGGGAGGTTACCTGTCATTAGCACTTGATATGAAAATTATACTGCAGAGCTACAGGTGAACAGCATGTTCATCTCCTTCCCTCCATGAATTCAGTCCTTTTTATAGAATTATGCCCGCTTTAAAATGCTTCACCGTATTTTTTCCATTATCTTTCACTCTTGACCTTGGAAAATGTGTGATGCTGCTGGATCCTAATTCTACCTGAAAAGAATACCACCACTCTCCTTTTAGTAACAGGTGTTCTGCTGGGAAGAAGGTACCAAGTAACAAAAAGGAAACTTACTGATATATTTACAGCATAGGCCTGGGCGCCCTATGAGTAAATCACATCAGTAAGGACAGCCTCTGAGTGTTCCTCCATTTGCCCATCACGTAAACACACCTTGCAAAATGTCTGTCACACTACGGAAAGTTCACCATGCAGTGCTGTGTCCAGTGAACGAAATGATTCCCAGTGCAGATTTTGCATGGTCTTTCTTCTGTTAAATGGAGAACACTGGATAGATCATGGTGGTAATTTATTAAAATGTCCAGGAATTATCAATTAGTAATAAAAAGCAGAAAGTTGAGCTTGACAGAAAATCAGTTGAGACACAGGAGTGGATGGAAATTTGGCCTTCTACTCTGATCTTAATTTTAAGTATGCAAACATCCCCTTTTAAATCATTGGGTTCACTTTTGCCTTAAGACTCTCTACTTTTGTGAGATAGCTGCAGCAGAAATGCCATGTGTTTTGGCATAGTTACAGATATTGCCTAGATCTGGAGAGGGTGATAGTCCGTGTAATTAAGCCCAGTGAGTGACTGTTCATCCACGAAGAAGTAAGTGTATAAGAAATAATTATTATTCTCTTAAGAAGTAGGAATTCCATTTCCATTAATTTCAGGATGAAATCAGAGAAAAATATTTGGCTTAAGCAATCCACAGCTACTGATTGAACTTTAATATCACAGTGCAGTATAATTTCACTGCTCCGGAACATATTAGACAGACAGGAATACCTAGGCTTTGTCAGCAAGCTGCTTGCCCATTTCTCAACATAAAACCATCGGCTTTCATGCAGAATTCAATTTAAAAGCAATGGTAAAATATGCAGATGACTACTTTTTAAATGTTTTACAAAGTAATTAGTGTATACTAAATTGTTTGGAGAAGGGGCTTAGAAGATAATGGCAAAAAGATGAAAAGAGCAGCAAGTCCTTTTTAGTAACTTTTACCCCCTGACCTGAAGCTTACTCTTCAGAAGGGAATTGTATCTAGTGTTCTTCTTATCTCTTCTTTACAGCAGCTGTGTGCAGCAGCGATACTTAACAATATTGCGCCTTGCTTCAGTCAGTCCTGGTATTTCAACAATTAATTCTAAAACTTTGATCACATCCCTTCATCCTGTTTCTTACTGCAGGTGATGACCAATAATTTTCACCCGGCTCCAGCTCTCCTTCTTTTTTTGGTGTGTTTAACACTAAGTGCATGTAGTCTGCAAAAACATCTGTGCAATAATCTACATGGAGGCAGCGGATCTTCTGTATCAGTTGTCATCCGAGGCCTGGCCCATGATGCTGGTCCTCAGATGTGCACTCTGAAACAGTCAAGCATCTTAGAGGGATGAGCTGTCATCCTGTGGGAAGTACAGATTGCTTGGTTGCTGCGTTAGATAAGGTTAAAATTGTGAAGTTAGTCTTAACACAGCATCCCAGAAGTATATTTTAGTTTAGGGTTGCTTGGTTGTTGTTTTTTTTTTCTTCTTTTTTTTTCTTTTTTGCAGTAAATTTCAAACTTCACACTGGTGCAAAAAATACATTTCTGCAGCATATCTAAGCAGAAAATGCATTTTGTCATATTATTGTTGTTTAGTGTGAACAGACTAAAAACAGGGTAGCGTACCTACATTGCAAACTACATAAATAGTAATTTATGTCCCCAAAATGCAGTTAAACTATTTCTTCTAGACGTCTGCATCAAAGAACCTCAGAAAAGGATGTTTTTTATTTGCATATTTCCTTGATTGACTAAATGACTTGTTTTCTCATTAGCATGCCATGCCAGGGTAATGCATTTGATTTCCATTTATTTGCATTAATTATTTTGCTATCAGGATGGTTAATATGTGGATTTTTTGATGTTTCATTCCCTTAAAACATTAATGTTAGAATACTTGCCAATGGAACTTCACACAGTAAAAGCGAGGCACAAAGAATGGCCAGTGCTGCACGTGGAATTGCTGCAGACCCAGCCTAGGGCTGCTGTGTCCTTGGGATATGTGGTCTGCGTAGTGTGTATGTCACAAACAGAATTCCTTTCATAAAGTCCCAGTGTACTACATAGGTGCCATAGGATTGGTATGTACACGCTCAGGGAGCCCAACTCACTAGGAAAGCATTGGACTTACTATAAATTGACAGTAGCATCCAGTTTACAAGGACAAACCACAACACATGGTAACCCATCTCATGGGATGTTAGCCCTATCCCAGATGAGAATTTTGCGCAACAAAAAGCTTCAGAAACAAAGCTGTTCCAAAAATATAGCTGTTGATTTGGATTTTTGTATTTTTTTTTTAACTACCATATTTAAATAAAGAGGGATATTGTCAGACATATCAGCAGGAATTTGAGAAAAAACACTGATTCTCAAATTCAAGCAAATGGCAGATTACTGGTGATGGGATTAAAAGTATAGTCAACATTCTGAAAAATATGTATACAATAAAGAATTAAACCCTAGTAATACTAGTAACTGTAATCTTCATATCTGTCTTCTATCATGACAGCTGAAGACTTATCAAAGTATTTGAATTAAAATACAGGGTAGAGATTGCCCAGAGTAACCAGTAAATCAAGAGCAAGGTTAGTACTGATACGTACTTTTAAGGATTATTTTTTGCTCTTTAGCATGCCCTTGTATTTATGCTAATTATTCATATTCAAAAAATGCTCTAGCTATAGACCATTTCAAAATAAAAGCATTAGGGTTGTACAAGGGATGCTCCAAAAGTAATGCCTCCAGTTTTATTATGTTGGCCCATGGCATCAGAGGCAGATGTTGGTGGCATAGCAGTAGGGGATGAACCTTCCCACCAATATTCCTTTACATTTTGTTGTCGTGTGACAGATGGCAGCAGAGGAGCAGTCTGACAAAATGGCATCTAATGAGAAAGTGCATACAAAACAGAAGTGTGTAATTCAATTCAGATGGACGTGCAGATTTTAATGAGAATGGCATGCATGCTCTTGTTCAATGCTGAAGAAAAAGCATAAAATGAATAGCCAGTGGTGGTGACAGTGTTCAGGAATCATGTTTTATGGCTGAGAATTTGCTCTATCAAATAGTGTTATTCTGTTCTTGGTATCTGTTGTAGTTTCAGTGGAAATAAATAGAAGGCATGGCTTTCAGAGCCACCTAAGTAAAATACATGGGAAAACGTCAGGAAATTACTTTGTATTTCAAAATATGCCTTCCTTTGTTTCTTCTCTATTTAAAAGATGTCAGGACTTCTCCAAATAATCAGAAACTGCGTGAGTAGACAGTATGGGAATTAATCTTGTAAGTGTGGGGACAAGTTCATGATAATATTTGTGGAGATGAGCTCTAATTGTAGAGAATGGACTGTTATCTTCATTTATTATCATAGATCACTCTTCAAAGTATCTACAGTTATGAGTGTTGCTTTTTTTCCCCTCAATTTTCTTTATTAACAAGTTCTTATAAATCAAAAGAAGCTTTATTCTGTAGAATTAGTGCAACAATTAGCCATCTAATTTTTTTGTGTCATAAGGTGATCTTCTGCATTATAAACATATCCATTAGATAATTTTATATATGAGTATGTTTATATATAGATAAATAAGTTATGTCATTACCATCTTATATTAAAATCTTTGTTTAAGAATTTCCAAAGCCCTGAACTAAAATTTCCCCACAATGCACAACATCCTACAAGTACACAGCATTCTTACTGAGAAGACCATCTACAATTTCTTTGTACTGTTTAGGTTATAAAATTCTTGCTAGTGCTCTTCTGCCATGTACATATATCAAGCAAAAGAAATATTCCCATTATTTCACTGGTCTTTAAATCATAAATGATCCGAAGTTTTAGAGGTTATCCTAAAATCGTTGAGATCCTCTTAGAATACTTGCCAGACTTTTGTGGAAGATAAGTGTGTGAAGTCCTGGGCTTGCAGAAGGTAATGAAAGTTTTGGTAGCACATCCATGGCATGAGGCCATATTGAAGTTAAAGACTTTGGTCTTAAGTTTTAAGACCCATATATGTATGAGTCAGAATTCACCGTCTTATTCCATTAGAGGATTTCCCAGCCAGTGGTTGCATTTTAACATCCTCATTTGTTAAAAAGCTTAGCAGTTCAAGTTGTAGTTAAAAAACAGCTATGGTTATTTTAAAGGCATCTTTATGTTTACTCTTTTCACAGATTACTGTTGCTCGTTTTTTTTTAACTGCCACTTAACACAATGAGACATTCTAGGTGGGGAAGGCTCAGAATGCCGCCTTCCAGAACATTTGTTGGTTCAGAACAATTTGCCAGAAAGTATTAAATGCACCAAGAAAGTTATGAGTAATCACTGTTGTGTGCGTTACTCTGTTGTTACTACCTCATCTTGGCTTGACATGAATCCCATTTCTAAACTCTGGCATGAATTTTTAGCATGAAGTGCTTTCTTAAAAGAGCTGTGGAAGTTTTCAGCCTGTTGTACAATATTATTTTGTAGTTAGTACTTAACTGTTTTGTGCAAGGTATTTGTCTTGCTCTCAGATGTTCTGCTGGGAAATACTGGAATAGCAGAATGGGTCTTTGTAGTAAGACAAACGATCACACAAGTGTGTAAACATAGGTATATTTTGGTGTATTTCTGAAAATTTATTTTAAAAAGTATATACTTTTTTCTGATAAAAGTATTCCCTCAGTTAATGGAAGCAATAGTTGTTAATACTGCAGTTTATTTTAAGCATTTTTCTGGCTTTGAAGTCACTGCATACAAATGGGATCTTTTTACTGAAGTGATTTTCTGCATTCACAACTGAGTTTACTTGATCTGTTATCAACTGTAGAATTTTCTTCCTCTTTTCACTCGTTATCACTGAGAAGCCTATACAAGACTGAGAAGAATTATTATTGTCATTCCTGTGCATCATCAGAGAGATTGTTTATTAAATTCTAATTATAGAACATGTAGACTACAGCAGTGAAAACCCATTGATTCCCCAATGCAACCCAAATTGCATGGGGAGAGATAATGTGGCCTGAAGGACTCTTATTACTGATGCTTATGAGAGAGAAGCAAAAAATACCAGGTTAAAATCTCTTTTCTTAAGTACTGTATATATTAACTTTGAACTTTCCTCAGGGATGGTATGTATTGAAGCTTAGGCTGTAATTTTTAGGACACTGCAGTGTTATGTTGAAGTCCTTAAGTTTAAGAGCAGAATAGTACTTTAACAAAAAAGTAAAAATTGCTCTTAAGAAGGTAAAAATTATCAGCTAGAAAAGCTTAACAAGTGCTTGCAGGAATAATATAGTCAGTGCAGACATCCTTTCACAGAATGAATGCCTATAAACAGACCAAGATTGATTGTAACAAACAAGTTATTTGCAACACTAATTTGCATTTATTCGAGTAACTTTGTGTAAGTATAATTTGCTTGTGGATCATTTTTTACTGTCAGTGCCAGTATCCAATACTTAACGTTCACATTTTGAGCTGGATTAGTCAGTAGTGACTGATCACAGAGGTTTCATATCATTGTCTATTCCCTGTGTTGGCAGCAAAAACAGTGGAGAGTTTTGTTACCTTTGGGAAAGATAATTAATACCAAAGTTATCCTAAATGCATCAATACACCTACTGTAAATGTCACATTATTTGCTCATAAAACATTTTTCAGGTAACAAAGGGCCGTATTTTAAAGGAGATGTTAATTCTTTGTTTGCAAGGATAGGAAAGATAACCTGACTGATATATTTGAGCTACTCTCATTCTTTCGCTTTTGGTCATTTTCTGGTGATTTCTTTTATTTCCCTATCTTTGTGAGATTCCCTCATGACCAGACAGACAAACCATTTGTCACGTTTTGCTGAGATTGTAGCTCAGTTTTCAAATATTAAGGCTTTTAGAGTCAATGTGAGTATTAAAATTATAATGAATGGTGGATAATAACAGGTCTAGTAAAACATTTTAAGCCTCGGAAGCCACACAATAAAACCAAACGTAAGACTTTTCGTCCTCTGCTCACTTGAATCCAGCCTGGTTGTTACAATATTTGCAGTCCTAGATTGCACAAAAAGATAATATTTGGCATTCTCTTGCTGTTACAAAGAGCAGTAAGGACAGGAAAGCATTTAAACATGAAAGCAATCATCGGGTCGTTTAGTCAGTGTCATTTTTGGCAAGCTGTAGGTAAGGATAATTTGGCACAAGTTTATATTTAGAAGTACCTAATAATGCCCTTTCTATTTTGATACCTGGGCCATCATTTTCCTGATAATTTTGTTTTGAGTAAATTTTTAGGGTAGATTACTTCCTTTGTGTTTCTAATTCTAAGTGTCAATTACGTATTTGGCAGATTATTCAGGGTATACTTCTAGGTGAAATACAAGTAAGAAAGCACTTGAAAACAGGTAAAATGAAAAGAACTGCTCCTAGACATGTTACATCAACAGAAAGACAGTAGCCCATCCAAAATATAAAAGTGAAATTAGCCTCCAAACCTCAGAAGCAGAGCTCAAAAGAAGACATGCTGTCTGTTATTAAACCAAACAACATAGCTGGCAAAAGCAGATATGCTTTTGATATGCAAAACAGAGGAAAAGTGTGTGTTGCCAGTTTTCCTGCTTCATTCCAACAATATCAATTGGCCAAATTGATCTTCTCCATATAGAAGATCTTTTCTTGTTTATGGAATCCAGTGTAGTCATAGCTCTGGCCCAGAGCAGTCCAGGTGTAGTGACAGTACTGGATCTGGCTGGCACAGAGGTACCTTTCCCCACAACAGCCCATATACTGCTATGCAATGCAGTTGTAGTTAGGACAGCACTGATAGTGCGCTTTTGTTTTGCTTGTTTCTGGGCAGTGCTGGCACAGCACCCTGAAAGCCAGGAGGCTGGGGATGGGTGAGATGGGGAGGGGACATTGCCAGGGCAGCTGACCTAAACCAACCATAGGGATATTCCGTACTGTATGATGTTACACTTAGCAATAATATCCGGGGAAGTGAAAGGAGAGCTTTCATTATGAAAATATCTTTCCTCCTTTATATGCTATGAGACTTGTCAGTCACGATCAATTCTGCTATGACTCTCCTTAAGACTGCCATTAGACCTTGTTGGAAGTATTGCCATTTGAGGCTGTGCAAAAAGACTCAGTCTCTTCTCCAGTCTTTGCCTAACTGTTCATATTTGATGCGTAGTTTCACCTTCCAAACTGCCAGGTGCTTTCTGTGTTTAACAATAGGAATTACAGATTCTTTTGTCTCACTTTTTTCTTTGAGGGATGGGGGAATGGCTGGGTGTGTCTCATTCTTGTCCCCATTCAATTCACCTCATTTTCTGATTAGCGTTCTCTATGAAGAAGATAATTTATACCCAGCTTAACTCAAAACCCTTAAAGAACTAGGTGAGTCCCTAGCCTTGACTTCTTGAATTTATTTGAGACTCTATTGGGGCTTTTTACACTATAAATAAGGATATATTTTCTGATAGCTATCCCTTGATCAACGAAAATGGGCTGTATGGCTGTTCTGCCTGTAGCAGTGTTCTTTCAGGAGCTGGTAGCCCTCCAAGCCCAGCTCAAACTTCTCACCCACATGGTGGCCAAACCCACCTTGACTAGTAAACCAATTTGCCTGTTTTACATTTTGTTTGTTTGTTTTTTTCCCAAACCACCCAGCCCTGTAGTTGAGGCTGTTTTTCACTGGTAATGATGGGAGGGATCTTTCTTTTTATACAGACAACACCAAATCTTGGAGACTGCTACCAAATCTCTGATATCTTAGAAAAAACAGTTGTCTCAGTGTGCTTGCCTGATGGAACTGCTGGGAGATGTTTTTTTTTCCCCTAACAGTTACTCCATTGGTAACCAGAGCTTTCTGCAAGCCTATGTGTGATGCTACACTGAACAGTTCTAGCCTTGCTAAAGAGTTTCTGCATTTCATAAACATTACCAATACCCATACCCAGGTAAATACCAATATACACTGATTACTGGTTGGAATTCCCTTCGGCATAAAAGTACATGGAACTGCTGCTTGAAAATTGAATGAGACTACCAGCAGCTGGCTTCTTCCAGATACAGAGTCCATATGCACATTCACATCTCACCCACCATTCACATTTTCTCTGCATCCTTCCAAAATGCTGCTGAGATGGGGACCATGCAGCTGAGAGACAGCTGCAAGGGCCGTTGGGCTCCTCCCAGAGGGGAAAAACTCATTTTCATCATCAGATATACTTTTTGACTGCACCCATCGATTGTGCATGTTGAAAAACTGCTTGTTGATAATATTTTTTAACTTAACAGTGAACATTTAATTCAAAAAAAAAGAATTCATTCTACACTTGCTGCTTCCTCGCTCTCCTTTCTTCCAAGAATGCAATCTGCATACTGCAGCACTCATTTTGTCTGTGTCAGAGACCTGGGGGTGGTGTGGTGGTGGGGCCTGTTATATAAAATCCCACAGAAACTTGCAGTAGCATTGTGGTCTCACTTATGAAGAAAACTGCACTGTGAATGTATTTTGGAGAGTGTATTTCAGATGGGAATACCATAAAAATGCATAAATTACTTGCTTGATATAGCATTTTTGGAACCGTGTTATTAAAAAAGGTTAGATAGGGCATTCTGCTGTATCCTTCATGTCATTTAAATGGCTTTATATTTGTCAACGCAGCTGTCGATAAAATTTCATTGCAGCATTTCTTTTTATCACTTGCAGGTTTATGGGGCTACTTGAGTTTTTATTTTATTTTGTAAATCATTAACTATAATGAGAGACTGTTTTACTATAATATAAAAAGGTACTATCCTGTGGATTCTTCATTCTAAGAACTGCTCTGCCAGGCCAAACCTACTCCCTGCTTCCGCTGAACTGAGTAATTGCATCTATTTAGGTTTGAAATAAAGAATTGCATAGCAAAACAGAAGTAATTGTGCAGAGATTTATAAAACACAGCACCAGAGCAATCGTACCAGGCTGAACACTTATTTATTTCATAGAATCACAGAATCAGAAGTGATCTTTAAAAGCCATCCAGTCCAACCCCTCTGCAATGAACAGGGTCACCTACAGCCAGATCAGGTGCTCACAGCCCCATGCAGCCTGACCTTGGGTGTCTCCGACGTGAGGCATCCACCACCTTTCTGGGCAGTCTTCTCCAGTGCCTCATCACATTTATTGTTAAGAACATTTTCCTTGTATCCAATCTAATGTCCCCTCCTTTAGTTTGAAATCATTTCCCCTTCTCCCGCCAAATTTTACCTCACTTATTTATTGTTGGGTATTTCTTAGCAGTAAGAGAGGGAACTTAATTTATTTTGAATAAGCGTGGGTATTGTTGACTTGTTGGTGCTCACTCTGCAGATGTGTCTTCTCTCTTGAATTAGGTGGAAACAGCAACCGATTCAGATACTGAGAGCAGAGGCCTGCGGGAATACCACTCTGTTGGAATACAAGTGGAAGATGAAAAACGGTAATTCAAGTGCACACAAAAATCTGTAATCTTTCATAAAAGTACATTTGTAAACAGTGTTCATAACACACATCTGGCAAATGCTGCCTCTAAATAATTCAGAAAGCCAAATTTCTTATTTGCATGCTTGTCATTTGGCAAAAATTCGTAGAGAATACGTAACACTTGTTTAATATTGAGTTAATTTGACTGTTTTTAATTGAAGGAAGTGAAAGTTTTAACTTAAAGTGGTGGATTAAAACCCTTTCATATTTTCAGAAAAAAAAAATTAGAAAGAGATGTATGTTGGGATCTTGTGCTGATTGAGGCTTTCTCAGTCCTTCTAACAATGGTTAGGATGTATCATAAACTGGAATCAGTTTTCCACTTGTTCAATCCTGATCTGGTTCTGTAGCACTGTGAGCCAATGTAGCAGCCCACCAGTTATCCCTGGCAGGCACTGCCTGTTAAGCACCAGCCTGGGACCATTATCTCATTTCACGGCAGCTGTCAGATAGTATTTGACTGCTAATTGCCTTTTACCATCATTGACTAGAAGTAATTTGAAACAATAGGTCTAGATGTGAAAAGATTTCACAAATAATCTTTCTTTGTCAATCTAACTTTTTAAAATAAATCTTTTTTTTAATGTTTTTTTGTGGCATACTGCAATAAAAAATTTAACATTTAATGGTCATCCTAGGAGGTAAGTAAAAAAAAACCAAAACAACTCTTAAGCCTGCTGTTAATATTTTTCTTTTTTTTAAAGAATTCTCAAAAGTCCTAATTTAGCAGATTTTCAGATTTTATCGAATTATGGTCATTAATATTTGAGGTTTTTTATACATTTATTTAACAGTCTTCCACCAGGAGATGCAACCCTGCAGTTCTGCTAGTTATTTCCAGTTCATTTAGTAATGATACATGGTATTTTGTAGTATGAGAATGATGTGGTATGAGAATAAATCAATATTTGCTTCCAGAGATAATTTAAATGATTTTCTTTTGTATCTTTGCTGAGATCAATGATGGCACAATGCATTTTGTTTTTCCTCTTTGTTGTTAACCTTTGTCTTATTTTAGTGAGATGTGAACAAAGAAAAAAATATTTAGCATAAAGGAGAAGGATAGAACTAGGACCCATTCACTGAAGCATTATTTTGCACCCCTATATCATCATATATTCATTTGTATTATTTAACCTCTTTTCTTTCTTCCCTCTTCATCAAGACATGGACGATTTAAGCGCTCAAACAGTGTGACAGCAGCTGTCCAGGCTGACCTGGAGCTGGAGGGCTTCCCAGGACATATCACTATGGAGGACAAGGGACTTCAGTTTGGCTCATCCTTCCAGCAGCACTCAGAGCCCAGCACCCCCACCCAATACAGCGCAGTGAGAACTGTACGGACACAGGGACTGTTCAGTTACAGAGAAGATTACAGGACCCCAGTTGACACCTCAAACCTTCCACCACCAGAGCCCTGGCTGGAGCCAGCCATTGAGACGGTAGAGACTGGTCGGATGTCTCCTTGTCGACGGGACGGTTCTTGGTTTATGAAGTTGCTACATACTGAAACTAAGAGAATGGAGGGATGGTGTAAGGAAATGGAAAGAGAGGCAGAAGAAAACGATCTTTCTGAGGAAAGTAAGAACATTTTGCTATCTTTTCTTACTGATGTTTGCTAATACCTGCTAGGATACATTGATGGTGTGTAGTTTTTCCTTACTCTTTTTGCAGTACCAAAGACATTCTACAGAACCTTTAGATGTAGACACCCTATTGCTGATTGTGCAAGCTGGCCTTGGACAGACTGGAGCTTTAGGGTTGTAGCTGAGGGGCCAACTGCATCAGGTACAGGATCAAAGCCTGATATGGCTCAAGTGGAACAAGATCTCCATCCATAGCTCCAGCTCTGGCACATTCTCCCCGCTTGCTTCTGAGTTTCCCGTGCTTGGACCTTTGCCAGAACACAGAAGTTTATCTTGTGTTAACCTTTTTTGTGTGTGTGTGTGTGTGTGTGTGCCATTTTCCTGAGTCCTGAGAATCTGCCTCTTCTTTTGAAGCCATTTTAAACACGTTTTAATTCCTTTATAGGCACCTGAGCAGAACGCATCATGAAGGGACAGTTAGAAGAAGAGAGCGGGGTAGGCAAGAGCAATAGTTAAAGCACTTCTACAATCTCAGATAGTTCAGTAGCATTTTCTTATTATAATTTTGTCAAGAATCATTATTATTCTCTCACTTCTTGTGGACACCTTGAAAGAAGTGATGGGAAAAAATGAAAAATAATGTAGACTATTTTGGAACAAGATCCAAGCCAGCACTAATGATGGTAATATATCAAAGTGGTCCTAGCACTCAGTAGCCAGCTCCCTGTGATTCCCTCTGAGGTCAATTATCCTTGTTCTCCAGTCTTAGTTTTATAAATATTTCAATCCCTGCCAATCTGAATTATTGTCTCAGCTCAGCTTTTCTCAAATCACAAATTAGTTCATATACAATTTTCTTACTAGCATCTTTTCCTACACTCACAAATCTCACACATAATCTCTGAATATACTTTCCTGATTGTCTTTTTTCCCCCTCGGTGAGCTCTTGCTTATGGTCTGCCCTCAAGTCTTGGGCCAGACCTGCATGGTCACTAAAAGGCCAATTTCTGTTTCTTTCACTGACCTTTTAAGAGGACAGAACACCTGCATTTTTATGGCATCATTTTCATTTGCAGTCATATTTCTGCACTGCTTTTTGTGCAAGTCTGCCATGTAACAACTTAGCTTTTAGTGTGGCAGAGATCATAAGGCTGTTTTCTTCTTTAAGACTCCAGTGTTTTCTTGAGTTTAGGTTTTTGTCATTATTTTCACTGTGGCAGGTACGAGCTGAGAATTTTCTCTTTGTGTTGATAATGTGAAGACTTTAATACCCTCTTAGGTGCTGTTCAAGTACCAACAATAAAATATTTTGCTTTGCTTAGCATGTGTTAGGATTTCCAAAACTACTTTCATTGCAGTTATTTTTTAATGCTTAGTTTTACCATATACATCTTATTTTTCTATCCCCTAAATCTTTGCACTGCTAAATGCTCTGCCATCAATAAGCGTCCCAAAGCACCAGCTTTCAGTGTTGGGAACATCAGTGCTGGCTATAGGAAGCAGAAGTTTGAACAGCAATACCTTAATTTCCTTGGGAAAAGTAAGATTATTAGGAAGCAAAGAGGAGAATCGCAGTTAACATGCCTCTTTCCCTAGGAGGCCAGCCAGCTGTCTTCAAGCAAGGCTGGACTTTTGCTACCTCCTTTCTTTCCAAGCTCTTCCTCATGCACAGCCACAATCAAATCTGCAATCACATGAAGCGAGCAGTGGAAATACTCTTGTGTCAGTACTTCTTCCTCATAGAGAAAGAAGTAGGGAGCTAGTGGTGCTCTCTCAAATATGTAGCTGTCTGTGTATTATGTCAGGAAAAGCTGGAGGACCTGATTCTAGCTGACTACCAATTCCCAGGACCTGACCCATACCCCCACCACATGAAGCTATCTATGCTCTTGCACTCCAGAAATACCCTAAAATACCTTGCAACAGTTAGGAAGATCTTGTTTTTCAGGAAATTATTCAGAAGGATATGAAGGGTGGGACATGAAGACAAATTGAGCCTCAGTAATTTTTTTTATTAATATTTGTAGTTATTCTGTCATGGAATCATGGGATGGCCTGGGTTGAAAAGGACCACAATGATCATCGAGTTTCAACCCCCCTCCTATGTGCAGGGTCACCAACCACCAGACCAGGCTGCCCAGAGCCACATCCAGCCTGGCCTTGAATGCCTCCAAGGGATGGGGCATCCACAACCTCCTTGGGCAACCTGTTCCAGTGCGTCACCACCCTCTGTGTGAAAAACTTGCTCCTAATATCTAACCTAAACCTCCCCTGTCTCAGTTTAAAAACCATTCCCCCTTGTCCTATCACTATCCATCCATGTAAACAGCCATTCCCCCTCCTGTTTATACGCTCTCTTCAAGTACTGGAAGGCTGCAATGAGGTCTCCCCAGAGTCTTCTCTTCTCCAAGCTAAACAAGCCCAGTTCCCGCAACCTTTCCTCATAGGAGAGGTGCTGCAGCCCTCTGATCATCTTAGTGGCCCTCCTCTGGACCCACTCCAAGAGCTTCACATCCTTTCTGTACTGGGGGCCCCAGGCCTGGACGCAGTACTCCAGACGGGGCCTCACAAGAGCTGAATAGAGGGTCACAATCACCTCCCTCTGCCTGCTGGCCACCCCTTTTTTAATGCAGCCCAGAACACAGTTGGCCTTCCGGGCTGCAAGCACACACTGCTGGCTCATGCCCAGCTTCTCATCTACCAGGACCCGCAAGTCCTTCTCCGCAGGGCTGCTCTCAAGATCTTCCCCCAGTTTGTATAAATACTTGGGATTGCCCTGACTCAAGTACAGCACCCTGCTCTTGGCCTTATTGAGCCTCACTAGGTTTTCATGGGCCCACTTCTCCAACCTGTCCAGGTCCCTCTGGATGGCTTCCATTCCTTCCAGCGTATCGACTGCACCGCTCAGCTTGGTCTCATCTGCAGACTTGCTGAGGGTGAACTCAGTGCCATCATCTGTGTCACTGATGAAGATGTTGAAGAGCACCGGTCCCAAGACCGACCCCTGAGGGACACCACTTGGTACCAGCCTCCACTCTGACACAGACCCATTAATATCAACCCTTTGGCTGCGTCCAGCCAGCCAATTCCTAATCCATTGAAACCCTATCCTTTTAACCTAGAATAATGTCAGAGAAAACAAAACAGAGCATTAGGATCTTATGTTTCCTTACTTGCAGAGTGACTCTGTAAGACAAAAAGAAAGGGCAATTCCTTGAAATAGAGATACTGAAATGGACTCTTGCAATTCCCATTTTAACCTAACCAAGACAAGTTAATTACCCATGTTTGGGGGAACACTCTCACATCCCTTATAGGCTAAAGGAATTACTACAGAAGAGGTCTGTATAGCATAAGTGAAGTCAGATGCTTATCTTCAGATGGATGTCAAACGTGACAGACTCCTGCTTTTCCATCGTATGTACTCATTTCAAGAGATCTTTCTCAGATCATTTCAAAATTTTTGGAATGTATCCCTTCATTTCATATAACTAACATAAACTAAAAGGAAATTGTCGAAGAATTATTTTCACCGAGGGAATGAGCTTCACAGCATTTTAAAGTTTTTGCATGAATAACTGTTTTCCTGTTGAGCCTCTGACACATTTTGTATACCCAGTTTGAGCTATAGAAGTTGGAAGGTATGTATCCACAAGAACTAAAGTTTAATGATATCCCAGCATGAAACGTATCTTGACATATTTAAGCGTTTCACAGTTCTCTGAAGAAAATGCTCACAAATGCGGGAGCCAGAAGCAACTAAATATGTTTTTCCATCTTCCAGCAGCAGCTAATATTCCCATAACACTTGACAGCAAAGTTTGCACATTCAAACTGCCACTGTTAATGCTGAATTGTTCTTTTTGTTGGCCAGGGTATACTAATTGTACCTGAAGAGGAAAGGTAGCCTTGCATCTCCTGTGAGAAGGCTGTCTTTATGCTACCGCTTCAATTTTGTTTTAATCAAGGGAAGAGTTAAAATCGAACTGTATTTTGGAAAACAATTTCATTTTCTGTGTTAGCACAATAGCCCTGAGATCACAGAAAGCTGTCTGATTGCTCTATCGATTTTTTTCTTTCACTGTAGCTTTTCTCCCATAATGTTGTTCTAAGATCTTCACTCATCAGGTCTAGGAAAGGGAGAAGATAATCACTGCAACACAAATAATCTAACCTCTTACGCTTTCTTTCTGCAGACATTATTTTTTTGCTTGGTCAGTTGCCATGAATCATATTTCAGAGTTTCTGTGAAGTTCATTTATTGTCTGTATGAGCAGTTATTTGTGTTCTCAGCCTTTATGAGAATACATATATATATATATATACAATATATAAATGGCTGGAAGTGTTCCCAGAGTAAGCATGTGATCATTTGCACCGGCAGGGTGCCTTCCAGCTAAAATATGTGTTTCTCTGGGGTGCTGACTGGAGTTGCAGTTTTACACCCTGAAAATTGTATTTGGCTACTGCTGGTGTGTAAGTGATGACAAGAAAAACACTCCCTGTTATCACAGCGCTGCTAAAGACGCAGAGGGCCACGGCTGTGCAGCCTGAGCCCAGCTTTCTTGAGCTGTCTGGTAGGAGTAGGGGACTTTGCATAGGAAGGCTTAGTAGCCTATAGGGGGGCTATGGGTTCAGGTGTGATGTGGCACAGGAAAGCAGAGGGCATCCTGGGCTCCCAAATGCCAAATATTTGCCTACTGAAATATGTGTGAAATGGAGCACCCCACAGACTTTATTCCCATGTCAAAATCCTAAGGTAACACAGTGTAAAAATTTTTCCTTTGTCAAAACAGAGCCTTTAAGCCTGGTATTAATCACATCGGCAGAAGGAGTCTTTTTTCTAACATCTTTTGCATCACTGTTAGGAGCTTTGCTGACACAGCTATGCCCTGTTGAAGGAAAGGGATCTCTGGCATATCAGGCATTAGAGAGAGCTGAAAATATCACCTTTCTCTCCCCTTAACCCTTCATTCCAGAGTTGCTGGATTTTTCCTTTCTAATCCTCCAGCTGATATTTCCAAAGCTCTGCAAGGGCTTTGGTAACGCAGAAGAGTTGTAACAGAAACGGTAAAGAAATCTCCCATATTTTGGAGAAAAGAAACCTCACAACCAATTTACT